>NC_081861.1:34453658-34795982 GCF_963259705.1 Myotis daubentonii
CAGTGAAGAAATTGCTTCAGCATATGCCTGATATTTTGCTGCCTGTGGATTCCTCTAGTATTTTTATGGTTTCCCTTCTTATGTTATAAGTCCTTTTTCCATTTTGAGTTTATTTTTGTGTATGCTGTAAGTTGGTGGTCTAGTTTCATTTTTTTTGCATGTATCTGTCCAATTTTCCCAACACCATTTATTGAAGAGACTGTCTTGACTCCATTGTATGTTCATGCCTCCTTTGTCAGATATTAATTGAGCATAGTAGCTTGGGTGGATTTCTGGTTTCTCTAGTCTATTCCATTGACTTATATGTCTGTTCTTGTGCCAGTACCAGGCAGTTTTGAGAACAGTGGCTTTGTAATACAACTTGATATCTGGTATTGAGATCCCATCTACTTTGTTCTTCTTTCTCAGGATTGCTGCAGCTATTCGGGGTATATTTTATTCCAGATGAATTTTTGGAAAGTTCGTTCTAGGTCTGTGAAATCTGCTGTTGGTATTTTAATGGGGAGTGCATTGAATCTATAGATTGCTTTGGGTATTTTGGACATTTTGATGATGTTGATTCTACCAATCCATGATCATGGTATGTTCTTCCATCTGTTTATGTCTTCCTCTATCTCTTTTTTCAGTGTCCTGTAGTTTTCCACATATAGGTCTTTCAACTCCTTAGTTAAGTTTATTCATAGGTATCCAATTTTTTTTGGTGTGATGGTAAATGGGATTGCTTTTTTAGTCTCTCTTTCTGTAAGTTAATTATTGGTGTATAGCAATGTAAAAAGCTTTTTCATAGCAAAAGAAACCATCAACAAAACAACAAGAAACCCCACTGCATGGGAGAACATACTTGCCAATGCTATCACCAATAAGGGTTTAATCTCCAACATTTACAGGGAACTCATACAACTTAACAAAAGGAAGATAAACAACCCAATCAAAAAATGGGCAACGGACCTAAATAGATACTTTTCGAAAGAAGACAGAAGGAAGGCCAAGAGACATATGAAAACATGCTCAAAGTCATCAATCATCCAAGAGATGCAAATCAAAACTACAATGTGGTAACATCTCACACCTGTCAGAATGGCTATCATCAACAAATCAACAAAGGACAAGTACTGGCGAGGATGCAGAGAAAAAGGAACCCTCGTGCACTGCTGGTGGGAATGCAGACTGGTGCAGGCACTGTGGAGAACAGTATGGAGTTTCCTCAAAAACTAAAAATGGAACTCCCATTTGACCCAGTAATCCCACTTCTAGGAATATATCCCAAGAAACTAGAAACATCAATTAGAAAGGATATATGCACCCCTATGTTCATAGCAGCACAATTCACCATAGCTAAGATTTGGAAACAGCCTAAGTGCCCATCAATAGATGAGTGGATTAAAAAACTGTGGTACATCTACACAATGGAATTCTATGCTGTGGTAAAAAAGGAGTTCTTACCATTTGCAACAACATGGATGGAACTGGATACTATTATGTTCAGCGAAATAAGCCAATCAGAGAAAGATTTAAAAATCACATGATCTCACTCATTTATCAAATATAATGAACATAAATTAATGATCAAAAACAGATCCAGAGACAGAGAAGCATGGATCAGACCATCAAACCTTAGAGGGAAGGTAGGGGAGGGTGGGGGTAAGGGGGAGAGATCAACCAAAGGACTTGTACACATGCATATAAGCCTAACCAATGGACACAGACAACAGGGGGGTGAGGGCATGAGTGGGGGGTATGGGGGGTAATGGGGGGGTAAGGACACATATGTAATACCTTAATCAATAAATAAATTTAAAAAATAGTGCATTGCTCAAGATATAAATAACATTAAGAATTCTGCCAAAGTCACAGTAGTTTTTATAAAGGTAGAGGGAAACGTATTTATTGTTCAGGGACGGGTATTATCATTATTTGTTTCCTAAAGGTTCTTTCCCCCCCCCAATAATTCATTTAACTTGCTGTTGCAAAACCACAGTGAATTAGAAAAATGTCCCTAATGGTCTTCCAACTTCTGGGTCTGTATTCTGGCACAAATATTGAAGCCAGCCTGTTTCCTATCAACAATAAAAATCTTTATCAACCCCCCCCCAAAAAAACCAAAAACAAATAAATAAAAATAAAAATTTTTGAATGAATGAAGGCATACATAAATGGAAATATCTTTGCTTGAAATTAGTACCATTCAAATCATAAGACCTATCCTTTGTTCACCCTTAGCACTCACAGCAACCTCACATATCAGATTTGAAAGTAGGAATGTTTCTCTATCCTGAACTGCTATTTTGTTATCCCAACACATTTTATTTAGTCTCTACTTTATGCTTTTGTATAGTCCATCCCCCCCTTTGATTTTCTTCACTCTTCCATCTCTACCAATCTATGTGTTTTCTTCCCTTAAAAAGCTGCCTCAATAGTCTAGCCCTCTAATCATCCTTCCTTACATCTTCCCTGTGTATCCTCACAATCTGTCTATTCTATGCTTTACTTTTTTGATTAAAAATGGTAGATGGTTTGATAAATGTTTCATCATAATTCATTAATCATTACCAGCTAAATAGGAAAGCCCTTAAGCGGAAGTATCAGTATTTTTTGCATAACACCACTTTAGTTTTACACCTGGTAGCACTTGTCACCAGGTGTAATTCCCACCCCTTTACATTAGTTTTCCCCCGTTTTCTTTCTTTCCTAGTATCTACCCTTTATTCCTGTTCTTCATTTTTTCTGATTTCTTTTTTTCGTTCCCTCTACTTACTTCTCAACCTTCCTCCTCATAACATGACATGTTTTGAAAGATGTCAAAATGTTTTTAAAATGTACTTCAAAAATAAAATTTACTTTTTTCCAGTAAAGATGTAATGCATGTTCATTATGTAAATGTGGAAAGCACATGCAATATAAACATTACTGATAGTTTTACTATTGGCAACATCTTGGATTATTTCTTTCAAATATTTAATGTAATGTTAAAAACAAACAAACAAAAACAGTTGAAGTCATATTCTGTATACGTGAATTTTGCCAGGGAATGTGAAGAGATTTTTTCAAATTAAAAATTGCCATTGTTGCTTCCTAACATTTTAAAGTGTGCATATCCAAAGCCTTACTATTTACAGTATCTCAAGCATAAACTAGAGGGCAGTATTTTTTCCTAAAATAATAAAGTTTATTTCAAAAATAATAAAAACTGAAAGCTACCAATAAAATCCCATTTTTTTCTTAAATAAATTATATGCACTATTTAATCGAAATTTAAGTATTCTTTTTGTATTGCATTGGGGGAATAGGGGAAGGTAAGGCTGTGACTTACATAATGCCAAATGTTGATAATGAAACATTCCTTGTATTTTCTAAACCAATTTACAATTTATGCTAACATCAGGATGCCACATTTTCTTTAGAATTAATGGATCTTTTTAAATAAAGTAAATAGTAAAATATCCTAATTGTTCTTCCCACAAAGATAGGCTTTTTTCTGTGTGAGGCAGTCTTTTGATATATAGGTAATTTTTTTTCAAGGTATATATAGATAGAATTCAGTAATAGGTGTATTGGTTGCTTAGAGTATGGCTACTCACTGAGGTCTGACAAAGAAGGTCACCATAAGGTAAGTTTGAGATATCACTGTATTTTATTTAGTGCAGCTGACCTAGAAGACTTTTAAAAGCAGTGGTTATGAGATTCATTAAAGAAAAAGTTATTCCTCATTTCAGTTTACTATCATCTTCTGGAAGACTGTCCCTTATTTGACCCCCGTATCAGAACGCTTCTTCCATCAGAAGACCTAAATAGGGTTTGGGACACAATGATGGACTCTTCATTTCAGCCACTGGTTACCATGCCTTTTTGTCTTTAAACCATAATTCTATTTCCCAGCTTCTATATTTTGGCTCACTGGGTTATTGAGCTTCATGCTCTCTTGCTCATATCCTGTTACAGACTTTTATTTTCCTGAACCTTTGTTAACACAAATAGTTTTGGGATTTTTTCCAGACATTCATCCCAACTTCCAACTATATCAGAACATATCTTTACCTTTGCCTTAGTATCTCTTGAAGATTGCAGCTTTAAATGTCTGCAGGGCACTTAAAGATTACTTTTACAGACTAAGGATATTTGGGAGGCAGATCATCTTCAGCTGGTTTTGAATAAAAGTTGTAGCTACAGACCCAAGATCAATAGAGGAACCAGTTGTCTGAAGGCTTTTGAAACCAACAGATAGGAGCCAACTTATTTTCTAACTTCCTTCACTAGAACCCCAGGACCAAGTGAAGTTTTAGATTTGAAATTTTCAAAAATGTCTTTTTAAGAGTTCTTCAAATAAAGAAAAATTGATCTTTCAAATGAGCATTTTATACTTCACAATGAAAGACTTTAAAATAAAGTCCCAAGTCATTAATGACCTAATAGTTCAATTTCTTCTTGCTTTCCAGAAACTCATATTTCAGCCAACTGTCACATGATCTTCCATATAGGTATAGGAATCATGAAATAATAAAAACTGGAAGATACCAATAAAATCCCTTAAATAAATCTAGAGTTCATCACTATCTATCATATTGATTGTAATAATTGGGAACCTTGAAGGAACTGCTCTCATTTGAACTGTACAGTACTGGTCATGCTCCAGAGAGCATGTAACTGCAAATATGCTTATGATGCAATCTTAATAGCAGTGGGGTAGGTATGATATATATGTGATACTGGAAAACTTACCTAAATGATTGAAATTTATAATATCAAATTGCACCAAACTATAAACAAAATTTGGATGTAGATGTAATTTGTTTTTGTTATTTTCTATACAACTGTCTGATTATACTTATGTTTTCAAGTAGCCCTTTTCTAAGAATATTCCTTGCCAAACATGCTAAAAATGAATAAAAAAATATTCCTTCTTCATCTGAAATCTTTGTCCTTACCATGTAAATTTGGTCTGGAAATATAGGGCATAATGCATGCATCACTGCTTTTGGTCCCCATCAGCGGGATGAGTCAGGGTGAGTTTGCTATTCGTGCCACTAAGTATAGGAAACAATTACACCAAGGAGTTTATTTATTTATAGTCAGTCTGCGCTTTATGAGCAGTGAAGAGTCCATTGAAAATCTCTGTAACGGGTGCATTATTCAGTAACTAGCTCCCTTTCTATTTTGTAGTTATTGTCTATCTATAATGGCATTGGATTTTTAGCTCCATTTTCCTCCAAAAATAATAACAGTTTGAAAATTTAATAATGACTAATGCAATGTCCTGACATTACACAGATTGTATCATATTGCATTTTAAAATATTTCAGAGGGATCATAGATAGCAGCAGAGGAAGTGATTACATTCATCTCATCCCAGGACCAAACTGGAATTACAACTAAAATATAGAACAATCAACCTGAATAACAAGCTGAACAGAAGTTTTATAACCAAGGATTTACAGAAGAAGCCACATGGAAACTGGTAGGGCTGGCAGAGACACAAAATGGACTGGTCCCACTCCCACAGGTGGCAGCTCAGATCGGAGTGATATCTCAGATGCAAAAGTTCTCTGAGGAGCAGGGGTCTCAACCCCACACCAGGCTCCCCAACACAAAGCATGAGAGCTAAGAATAGGTGTCAACATAACATCTGGCTGTGAGAATCAGTGAGGATTCTGTTTAGCAGGGAGAGACCTGAGTCTGCCAGAAACACAGGCGCCATCTTAAAGGATCACTGCACAAAATCTTGCTCCCAGACACTCACCCTGGGCTCCAGTGGAGGCAGGATGCAGCAGACTAAGGTCATGTGAGGACATACTGAGGACTGTCATTCTGTAAAGAGACAGCCACCAGGACCCCAGTGCTGAGTCCCTCTTTTACAATGCAGACACTATCATTCTTGGGTGGAGCACTCCCCTCCATACGGCATTAGTCTGGGGGAATGCAATAGCCCCGCTCTCTGGACTCCCTGTTGTGCCACCCAGCAGAGCTCACTCCCTGCTGAGGAGTCTGCTGCCTGGGTTGGGGTGTAGACATTATAACAAACTCAGGTGTCAGTGACACCTACTACATAGGCCACCCCACCAAGACTTGGAGTCATAGCAGATCTACCTAATACATAGAAACAAACACAAAAAGGTAGCTAAAACTGGGAGACAAAGAAATATGCCCCAAATCTCAAGAAATCAGTTGCATTTTTATACACCAATTATGAACTATCAGAATAGGAAACTAAGAAAATAATCTAATTTACAAATGCATAAAAAAACAACCTAGGAATAAATTTAACCAAGAAGGTAAAAGACCTATAGTCAAAAAATTATAAGAAACTGAAGAAAGAAATGGAAGAAGATACCAATAAATGGAAGGTTGTACCTTGTTCATGGATAGGAAGAATTAACATCATTAATATGTCCATATGACCTAAAGCAATCCAATAGCATATTTCACAGCACTATAACAAATATTCAAAAATTGTATATGTAATCACAAAATACCCAAATTGCCACAGCAATCTTGATAAAGAAGAACAAAGTTAGAGGAATCATGCTACCTGATATCAAACTATATGATGAAGCTATTGTAATTAAAAAAGAATGGTACTGGAATAAAAATAGACACAGAGAAGAAAGGAACAGAATAGAGAGCCCATAAATAATCCCAAGCCTACATGGTCAATTAATATATGACAAAGGAGGCAAGAATAGAGAATGGAGTAAAGAGAGTCTATTGGACAGATAAATTCTACAAATGACACCAGACCACCTTTTTACACCATAGGTGACAGTAAAAATGGCATGGTACAGGAAAAAACAACAACATATAAATCAAAGGAACTAAATAGAAAGCCCAAAAAAGACCCATACTGTAATTAATATTTGACAAAGAAGGCAAAAACATAAAATGTGGTAAAGATAGTCTATTCAATAACTAATATTCAGAAAATTGGACAGATATGTGCCAAAAAATGAAACTAAACCACTTTCTTACTTCATGCACAAGAATAAACTCAAAATGAATTAAAGACTTAAATGTTAAACTGGAAGGCAGAAAAATACTAGAAGAAAACAAAGGCAATAAAATCTAGGATATTTCTCATAGCAATATTTTTTTCCGATATATCTCCTTGGGCAAGGGAAACAAAAGAAAAAATAAACAAATGGGACTACATCAAACTAAAAAAATTCAGCACAGGAAAAACACACACACACCATCAACAAAATGAAAAGGGGACCTACTGTATGGGAGAACATATTCACCAATGATAAATCTCATAAGGGTTAATATCCTAAGTTTATAAAGAACTTATACAACTCAATACCAATAAAACCTCACAAACAATTCAATGAAAAAAATAGTCAAAGGATCTAATAGACATTTCTCCAAAGAGGGCAAACGAGTGGTCAACAGACATATGAAAATATGCTCAATATCACTAATCATCAGAGAAATGCAAATTAAAACCACAATGAGATATTACCCCATACATGTCAGAATGGCTGTCATCAATAAATCCACAAATGGCAAGAGTTGGAGATGATGTAAAGAGAAGGGAACCCTCATGCACAGTTGATGGGAATAGAAATCAGTGCAGCCACTGTGAAAAGCAGTATGAAGTTACCTCAATAAATTAAAAATGGAACTGCCATATGATCCAATGATTCCACTTCTGGGAATATATCCAGACAAATCAGAAACACTGATTCTAAACAATATATGCACCCCTATATTCATTGTAGCATTACTTACAATAATCAAAATTTAGAAACAGATCAAGTTCCCATCAGTAGATGAATGGATAAGACAGCTGTGGTATATTTACACAGTGGAATACTACTCAGTTGTAACCAAAAAGAAAATCTTACCTGTTGTGAAGGCATGGATGGACCTGGAGAGTACTGTGAAGTGAAATAAGTTGTCAAAGAAAGACAAAAATCATATGATTTCACTTATATGTGGAATCTAATAAATAAAAGACACTAACAAACAAAATAGAAACAGACTCATAGATACAGAGAACAGACTGACAAATGTCAGAGGGGGGGGGGGGGTTCTGGGGCCTGGGGGGAAAATGTGATGGAATTAAGTCAAAAAAAGAAGGAAAAAAATAACTCACAGACACAGAAAACAGTATGGTTATTACCAGAGAGAAAAGCTGGTGTACATTCTAAGCACTTTTCCTTCTACCCAGAAATGAATGCCCATTCTTTGTATATAGCATTTCATTTCCAAACCCAAGTGTATTTAATCTTATCTGCATTTTTGTTTCAAAAAAGAAAACTATGAAATGATTATATAAAATTCAACACATAATTCTTATGAACATGGTTCTCAAATTTTGATATTCAGACATATTATATGCAATATATTTCTCTCTTTTCAAAATTCTGCCTAAAACACAAATACTTTATGCACAATATGAATTCATTTAAGTTATAATTAACACACTTCAAGCTCTAAGGATGCAAATAAGTATTGTCAGTTTTAATTAGCTAGAAGCAGATTGTTAGTCCAAGTCTCATACTGTCCTTGCAGATAGTCTGTGGAAACAATGAGGCTTTCTAAATTACCCAGTTTCCTATATTTTCATACTCTCTGCAAAAGGAATCATTCGCAGTGGTTAAATCAAGAGTGCATCCACCAAGCTGATGTGCAATGCTCTTTCTTACACACACACACACACACACACACACACACACACACTTATTCTCTGTTCCCCAAACCCATAAAAGTAACAATTATTGAGTTAAAAATCATTTTTGAATATTTGAAATTACAATGATACTGTATAGTTTGTTAAAAGGGGCAAGTTGTTTAAAAAATCATGAGGCATTTAGGGGAGCTTGGATAAAATAATGGAGGGTGGAAGGAAGGGAGAAAAGGTAAAAGTAAGCAAAATGGACAACTTGGTTTATATCATATTTTTTCCTAGGACCAGACTTTAGAAATGGGGTACAACTAATGATATTTTCAAGCCATTACCTCTTTTGAGTTGTGTATGCTTTTTCAGTTTGCAGGACCATAACTGAAACGCAGAGTATGTACTAAAATAACACACTTTAAAGTGACCTTGAAGAGTTCATTTGTTTTATTTTATATCTTAAGACTAGAGACCTGGTGCACAAAAATCGTGCACTGGGGGGGGTGTCCCTCAGCCCAGCCTACACCCTCTCCAATCTGGGACCCCTTGGACATCCCTCTCACAATCTGGGACTGCTGGCTCCCAACCGCTCACCTGCCTGCCAGCCTGATCGATGCGTTACTGCTCCCCTGCTGGCCTGATCGCTACCAACTGCCATCCCCTGAAGTCCTAGTGCCCCCAAACTGCCCTCCCTCCCCTGCAGGCCCAGTCAGCCCCAACTGCCCTCCCCTGCCTGCCCAATTGTCCCCAACTTCCCTCCCCTGCCAGTCTGGTCGCCCCAACTGCCCTCTCCTGCAAGCCTGGTTGCCCCCAACTGCCCTCCCCTGCCAGCCTGATCACCCCCAACTGCCCTCTCCTGCCAGCATGGTCGCCCCAACAGCCCTCTCCTGCTGGCCTGGTCCCCCCACCAACTGCCCTCCCCTGCTGGCCATTTTATGGCAGCCATGTTGTGACCACATGGGGGTGGCCATATTGTGCAAGGGTGTGATGGTCAATTTGCATATTACCTCTTTATTATATAGGATAGCAGATGGCATCCCACCATTTAGTTCTTTTTCTGTTTAGGGAAAGACGTTCTGACCTAATTGGAAATTTTTAGCTCTAATGCCTCCATGAGTTAAGCTTTAGCTAATATAGTTAAAGAATAAAATATTATCTTCATTTTTTTATTTCTTTGCTTTCACTGATTTGTTGCTACTATAATGTCTTTTTAAATGTACTTTTAGTGCGTTAATTATCATTAAGATAACCAACTGGCTGTTAAAAATTAGAGCAGTATGGAATAAAAAATGTTGATGTATGATTATGTCAGGTTTATTTATAATTCAGTCATTAAGACTCAGTAATGAGACATTATTCAGCAAAACGAAATATTCATTCTAGTTTCACATCTCAGTGTATTTTCCTACTTTTGGTGAAAAGCATCATTTTGTTCTAAAAAGGATTAGATTATGTCCATGAAAACACTGTCCCTAGACACCTAATTCAACCCTTTAAATAACAGAAGACTAGAAAATAGTAGCTGCTTGCAGAAACATGATCATCTCATGGGAGTGGGGGCAAGTTATAGAACATTTTGGAGAAGATTTAGGACTTTCACTGCTCTGACATTTCTCCTGCTAAATCAGACAAACTTGTGTGTAAAAAAGACATATATCACATAATTTTAGGATATATAATATTTGAGATGGTCCCAAATACTTGCCCTAAAATTATGTGATATATAACATTTTTATATTATTATAACTAATATTATGTTGTATTTTCCATATACCCACAAAATATTATAAGTATATTCTCATATAAATATTTATATCAATATATTACTCTTTCACTAAAATTAATAACCATGTAACACCCCTCAAACCACTCTAAGCTCCTACAGTCTACAACATCCTTTCTTGTTATTGAATCAAATCTTAGATTTCATCATTTATAAGAGCTTGAATTTTCTATCAGAAGGAGATTTAGAAATCATAATTTTCTATCAGAAGGAGATATAGAACTCACATAGTTCCATCCCTTGAACTTACCTGTAAGGAGGCTGAATTTCAGAGCTTTTCAGGTTAATAACTACTTAAAATCAGTATAATGGCTCAAATCTGCACCTCTTGGGTTTGGGTCCACACATCATGCTCTCTCACCGTTTTCCTGCATCTTTACAAACTGTTAGATCTCTTTCATACCTTTTATCCCTCTTCTAAATAAAACAAATAAAGAAAACAAGAATGTGTTAGCCTCAAAATTGAATTTTAATATCTAACACCACAATTTCTCAAATAATGAGGAGTACTGAGAGGCTGCCTCTTTTTCTCTTTCCTGTCCTGCTTTTACCAACTGTAATTCCTACCATGCAGCTTATCAACTCCAAATATATTACTTGGGAGCAGTGACACAAAACTATTATCACCAATTAACATCTGAAATCAAAGTATCACTTCAGATTAGCTAAATGTATTCATTTTCTATTACTGCATAACACATTACTACAAACTGACTGAATTAAAGCAACACAAATGTATTATCTCATAGCTCTCACAAGTCAGGCTCCTGGGTGAACTGAGTTAGCTATGCTCAAGGTCTCACCAGGATGGAATCAAAGTGTTGACGAGGGGCTGCAATCTCATCCAAAGCTTCAGGTATTCTTCTAAGCTCATATGGCTTTTGACACAATTCAGTTCTTGAGTTGTAGAATAAAATCCCTATTTTCTTGCTGGATATCTGCTGGGGGTCATCTCATCTCCTTGAGGTGACCAGCCATTCCTTCCCTCGTGAAGCACTCCACAACATGGCAGTTTTTTTTATTTCAAAGCCAGTAGGAATACCTCTCACTTGATTCAAATCTCTAGTTCCAAGAAAGGCAAGGTCCTTATTTTGGCTCACCTGATTGAGTCTGGCCAGAATAACCGTCATTTTGATTAACTCAAAATTCAATTGATATGGGACATTAATTACATTGGCACAATCCTTTCACCTTTGTTACATATCATGACCTAATCACCAGAGTAAAATCCATCTTATTTCCAGCTTTTCCCAACTCAAGGGGAGATTATAGATGACAAGAGTCTTTGGGGGTATTCAGAATTTCTCAGAATTCTGCTAACCCAGTGGTCGGCAAACTGAGGCTCGCAAGCCACATGCGGCTCTTTGGCCCCTTAAGTGTGGCTCTTCCACAAAATACCACGTGCGGGCGCGCATGTACAGTGCGATTGAAACTTCGTGGCACATGTGCAGAAGTCGTTATTTTGTGGAAGAGCCACACTCAAGGGGACAAAGAGCTGCGTGGGGCTCGCAGCCTCAGGTTGCCGACCACTGTGCTAACCACAGTATTTACCTAGCAATCAGGAAAAGATAAACAGAGAATGACCAAAGGAGAAAGTTAAGATAAATAGCACACCATGATCCTGACACAAAACCTAACCTGCTGATACTAAAAAACAGGGCCAACCAGGTTTTAAATAACTAGCTCTTCTGTAAATATTCTCTAAGTTCTTAGCCTAATTGCATCAAATCAATTCTTATTAAAATATATTTATAAGCACCCACTTTGGACTTTCACAAATTTATTTTATTTAACCCCTACAAAGACCTGGAAGGAAATTTTTAAAAAAAATAATTTTAAGAGATTATGCTTATAATATGCTCAAAGTAATAGGCAACCAGTTGAAGAGAGTGGAGCTACACTTGAGCTCAGGTCTTATGCTTGTGAGTCCAATACATTTCTATACTGAACCAAAGGTTCTTCAACTTACTTGCTCTGCACAATGGTCTTCACTAGCACAGTTAGGGAATACCAGCATATGTTGCAATTCTTGCCCTCATGGAACATAACATGTAGCTGGCCGTATAGCCATCTGACAAGAAAATACATATGATAGTGCAAAATAGTTTAAAAATAACTATGAAGTGAATACTAAAGTCACAGACATGTTTGTAGCACCATAGGATACAACACATACTTTTATTCTAGCTTTTATTCTCTTCTTAAATTTCTGTTTCCACACTAGACCATGAGCTACTTGAGGACAAAGACTGAATAAAATTCAATTCTGTATTCACAAAAGTTAGCACAGAACTTGGCACAGAATAACATAATAGGCTCTCAATTGATGTTTGCTTAGAATTAATTTATACTTTCCCTACAGAGTAATTTGTATTTGCTGTAATTATAGTAATTTTTATTGAGCATGTTCTTTTTTAGCAGAAGTATTAGGTTATATTAAGAAACTAATAAGTTTTAGTTGGTATTTAGAAAGAAGATTTAAATTCTAAAATAAAGTTTATTCAGAAAAGAAATATTAAATAAAAAGAAAAGAAAATATATATTCATTTTTATTCTGCCTTAATTAGATATTAATAAACCAAATATAACTAAAATGAGATCTCTGTCTTGAGAGGTTTACATTCCTGTAGTACAGCAACCAACAGAAGTTATGATAGAATATGAAGAGTATGCCATTAGTGTCCTCGGTGGTAGCACTGAAGAGGAAGTGGCTAGCTTTGCCTGTAAGACTATGAACAAATGTGTTTATGTCAGTCCTATGTCAGTATTTAATAGAAAATGACATTGCCACTTTAGGTACATTAGCATGGGTTGGCGTTTATTTGATAGCAAATAAAGATATGTTCCTTTATGTTTCAGTTTCTAAGACAAGGGAACCATCGTTACAAATTAAATGCTGAATATACATAGGGGGATATTCAGTTAGATTGAAATGACTCAGTTTTATTACTGCAATGGAGAACAAAGTAATCTAATGGTGAAGATCTCATATATCAATCAATACATTGTGATTTAATATGTAGCATGTATTATGTAAATAAGTAAATCATTCTATATACCAAAAGGTACTAAAATTTTTATAGTAACCAAGGCACTGGTTACTTAAATATTTGTCATATTAAATGACTAAATTGTAAAACTGCAGTCCCTGTTAATTGCAATTTTTCAAAGCCTGTTATGTGGGAAGATATTTAGTAAAAAGAAGTCATGTAAACTGTATAATAAAAGTCAAATCAAATAGCTAACTGCGAATATGACAGAAGAGGGATTATACAGAAATAAATTAACATATTGTTACTGGTCCTAATGAGGCATCTCTATTTTTATTCTGCAAATGTTTTAGTTTGTAATTAATTATTTTGTGAAATTATTTTCATCTAAAAGCCAAAAGTAGATGTTTCTGTTTCTCCCCTTATGACCATTCATCAATCTCATCAGATCACTATTTCCAGAATAGTCAGAGACAAAGCAGCATACTTTAAGCACACTAATTGTGATTTTTATTGCTACAACATAAAAATAAATGTGCTTTTCATTAGCACTTAGAGAAAGAAAAAATTTTTAAATGACCTTTGTATATAATGAGCTTGGTTCAACTCAATAAATCCCAGAGGATAAAATATACAACTTCCTCTTTGAAACTTTGTTTAAATTTATACAGAATGTAGTATTAGTTGGAATTATAACCACTCAAGAAGGGCTTCAGTGTTTTACTCCCCACTTAACATCTAACATACTACCTGAGAGTTCTCAATAAATATTTGGTTCAGTGAAGGAAAGAATGAATAAATTTTTTCTTGGCTGACCAATACTGAAGGAACTAGCCTTGGCCTCATAATTATCCATTCTTGATTATTTTGGGGTGTATAGATTGGGATATACTCTATTTGACTGCCCGTCTATATTCCCCCTAAGAATACTGTGTTCTAGTATCATCTCTATAGCTCTCTGCAGGTCAGGTCCTACAGGCTACCATTTCAATCCTGCCTCATATTACGGTATCATGCCTACCTTGCTTCTGAAGGTACCATACCACTACTTAGCATCTATTACTTTGGGATTCTAACATATCCATTTATATCAAAGTCAGTTCTATGATAGTATCTCCTACTCTCATCACATGACTTCAAAAAACAACCATATCTGAGCTTCTTAACAATACTTGTGCCCCAACACCATTGCATTCCTTACCATTTTTGACAATAGAGGGTCTCCTGGGATTTCCTACAAAATACAGCCACCTGGAAGGGTTTTCTAGACCTAAATAGTATATACACATCAGTATACCCACTTATCTGAGTCTTTCATTCTTTCCTTTACTGTTTTCCAGGTAAGACTTAAAAGAGGCCACCTAGCAGTATAGTAGCACTGTTTCCTACTGTCCTTATCAAGATATTAAATCCTGTATTAGAAGACAGTGACCTTAATCTGATATACTCTTCATTATCCAACTTTATATTTTGCCTTAGATCTGACAGCACTTTCATTATATAGTGCTGATTACTGTGCTCCAAAGAGCTCCTTTTCTTCTTTAGAAGGCCCAACATTACTTTGACTGGATTATGTTGTAACTTGACTCTAATTATTGACCTGTTAGCCAGTGGATGTGGAGGTAGATTCTGAAGAAGCAGGTGTTACCTTTGAGGGGACAGTTCTTTTGGTTATCTTTAAACAAAGTAGTGCTTTGCCTTCAACATGGAAATGTAGCTATTTTTGTAGACTCATAGGGCTCAAGGTGATACTAAGGTGTAAGATTTTCAAATACACCAACACAGATGTCCCCATCCCAAGCCTTGAGAATACTACCTTTCCCAATCAGGGCCCCTGACTTTGGCATATCAGACCTGCCAATGATGAGAATTCAGTCTCCACTGAAATGTTGATATTCTTATAATTGTGCACTGAGCTGTTTTCTACCTCCAGGTTCAGGAGATGGGAGTCTCTTTATATGCTGCCAAGGAAATCTGGCTTTCATATTCACCTTATAGTGCTTATTAATCATTCTCATTCTTTAATTGTATTTCTTAAGTGCATAGATAACCTCTAGCACAAGCATCTGGTTGAAAAGTTCTTATAATTATTCACCCTCACCACTCCCCCCAAGAAAACTCTCAAATACCGGGGATATCCTCCCTTCCAGGGCTGTATGTATCTCCTTAGTATTTCATCCCAGTTCATCACCAATGAAAAGTTTCTGCTGTATAACAACCATATATCAGGGGCTATCAGTTATTCATGAACTACCAGTTATCCATCACATTTTATTTTATTTTTTTTTGTTAATCCTCACCCGAGGATATTTCTCCATTGATTTTTTTTAGAGAGAGTGGAAGCAAGAGGGATAGACAGAGAGAAACATCGATGTGAGAGAGACACATTGGTTGGTTGCCTCCTGCATGAACCCTGACCAGGGCTGGGGAACCTGCAACCAAGATACGTGCCCTTGGCTGGAATCAAACACAGGACCCTTCAGTCCATGGGCCGCTCTATCCACTGAGCAAAACTGGCTAGGGCAACATTTTAGAGTCTGTTTCTAGGAAACTTCCTAATACCAACTCTCTATATTAGATTCCTCAAGAAACAGATTCTGAGGCTCTCGGAGTTGCTTGCAGGAGATGTATTAGGTAACAACACTTATGAGAGAGGAGGGAAGCAGGAATGGGCAGAGGGAGAAGTAGAACTATGAGGAAGCTCCAAACAGTGGCCTCAGCTGATCGTGATAGGAAGTCTGAACCTGGAATAGCCCTTCATTGTTCTTTCACCTTGAGACAATAAGGCCAGGACTTTATGCTCCATTATTGAAGTCATTGGATGTGAGCTGACTCCATAGAGGAGATAAGGCTTTCAGTGAAATAACTCTTTTTTGCTGAAGGAAATTCAAAGAAAGAGACTCAAGTGACAGCCATTAGTCACAAACCCCTCCAAACAAAGCTTGAGCTAAAATAGTTGCCAACTGCATCCCTCTGCTGGCCCCAGCGCTGACATGCCCAGATTCCATCCCTCAGGCTCTATCACAGGTACACCAAAACCACAGAATCAGCCACTCCTTTCACACCCTGGCATATCCAGCTACATCCTACTTTAAACGTCTGCTCTGACCAGACCAGTTGTGCCCGTGGGCTGTGCACAGTGAGCACACACATGCTGGAGGCTCAGATGTGCCTGGTAATGAGGATCCAAAAACCAAATAGGGCATCAGCCAGGGCAGTGGGCAAGAGTTGTACTCAGCAGTCACACAGACCTGACAGACATTCACTAGCTGTGATTTTAGATGATTAAATAAAATATTATAGCTAAATACCATTATCTGTTTAACAGCAGTAACAATAACAGTAACTGGCACTTATTGAGTGTTACATCCCAAGACAGACCTAAGTGCCTCCCTACTGCCTCTTTCTGCAGGGGAGACTTGGACAGATCGCCACAGCACCCAATACACTTTTCCCAGAGAAGATTTGTAATTTTTCAGGAGTTTTCTGGAAGCATTAGGTTTTAACACAATGGAATAACTTATGATGCTGATTATAAGAATTGGGCTAACTTCACAGGAAAGGGAATTTTAGAACAGGCGGTATACTTGGTGATCCTCAAATAGGTCAGGGTGTCCTACTCAGGTTTGAAGCTGGTCAGTGTCCCTGCCAGCTCTCTACATTGTATTCTAAAAAACCCAATATTGTGTAAAGTATAATACAAACCTGTGGTTACCACATGCAGGGTTTGTATTGGATTTGACATGGATTTATAAGAAAGTCTTTGCTAGAAAATAAAGGCCCTGATCCTGATTACTGTGCTCCAAAGAGCTCCTTTGCCTAGCCATCCACAGCCAGATAACAATTCTTAAAGCCATGCTTCAGGTCCTCTTAAAGCATCCCTTCTGCTCTTTCTGCTTGCAGTTGCCATATTTCAACTCAACATACAATAGCTGCTAGCTGCATGTAATGATTTTCTGAAAAATGATTATTAAAATGCCTGAGAGAGGAGATTACATTTTTTAAAAGCAAAACTCAAAAAGATTGATAAACTGGACAAACTATGCTCCTTCTGAGTTGAATATGTAATGAAGGAATTAGTTTTGCCCTTTCATGGAGCAAGGTGGCCCACAATATCTTAAGAACAAGTGGGGAGATGGAAATAGAAGCTAATTTTAATGTGTGTAAATAATAACTAGAATCCTAAATTGTTCCCCTAATTCTTTAAAATTCTCACTATTTGTATTTATTTCTTCTTAGTTCAAATAATATCTCACAAATATTAAGTAATTTGAAAAATCCTCACTATGGCACTATGCTTATTCAAGTGAAAAATGAGCACTTTACGGGACTTCCAAGCCCACAGTGAAATGTTTCTTATAACAATCTCCTTACCGTTAAATTGGATTCACTTTCAAGTCAGTCTCCTTTCAGGCAAAATTACCACATGTAATTAACTTACACAGAGACTTGCTCTAGCCAAATTAGGCTGTCACTTTAAATACAAAGTATATTCTAACGTGAAGGGTCAGAGACCCTCATAATTATAACTGCAAAAGATTTCTCTAATGATAATAATACCCTTGACTTTAATGGGACTGTGTTTTAGTTTTAACTAAGGTCTAGCAAACTGAGAGATAATGTATGGTTGAGGAATGGACTGGCTAGAATTGAGTACCTTTCTGAAACAAACTATCCCTGACCTTCTTCTCTGTGAATGATTTTATTCAGAATGGCTTGTTACAGCTTATTCTTTTTCTTCCTTTTTATGTCATGAATAGCTCACAAAATCAATAAACAATGACTACAAAGAGTCCACAGCAGTTTAACACAAATTCCTGACTTGGACAAAAACTACTTGGGAATAAATGACAGAAAGAAATTGAGTATTTTGTGAGAAAAGCAACACAAAGCCTAGAGAACACAGTGTAGGAATAGTTGAAGGGTAACTCTTAA
Source organism: Myotis daubentonii (assembly GCF_963259705.1). Classification (NCBI taxonomy): domain Eukaryota; kingdom Metazoa; phylum Chordata; class Mammalia; order Chiroptera; family Vespertilionidae; genus Myotis; species Myotis daubentonii. The sequence goes on from NC_081861.1 coordinate 34,471,978, forward strand.
AATGGAAATAGTATTTCTGAAGCAGGTCATACATTAAGTGGGATGTATAAGATATTAAAAAAAAAACCACCCTATTGAGGTCATGGGACTTTTACTTTTCCAGTCAATAAAGGGTAGCCCTTCTGAATGTTTTCCCTTTTGGGGGATGGGGAGATATATATATATATATGGCACAAGAATGAAAGCAACAGGAGTGACCTAAGTAGTTTGAATGGGAACAAAGACATAAAAATGAGTGGGACAAGATACAGTTGGAGCATCATTTAATAAAAATAAAGACTACCTAAAAGAATAAGCTATTTACCAGGGGAAATACATTGGTGGTAAATGAATGGAAATGACGGTTTCTTACAATTTATCTCTGCTAGGTTGACCTATGCTGCCAAACTTAAGCAACAGTCTCATGATCATGATGTCTCTGCTTGTTGAGAGAGGCAAACAATCTCAGACCTTTACTTGTGTATTCCATGTATCAGGCACATCTGCTTGGTAGAAGCTAGTCATATGACTACACTCCAGTAAAAAGGGGATAATGAAATTTGTTTAAAAATCTACACATGAAAGGCAACATTACTAAAGTGGGAAGGGGTTTTCAAAAGATATTGGGCAACCACAAATTGTATAGTTTTTCTAGGGCAATAAAGATGATTTTTCCAGTCCACAGTGGCCAGAGGTCCCTGACAATAAGTATGCAAGAGTCCTAGAGAGCTGCCTGGCTGGCCTGCATGACTCCGTGGTTGAGCATTGATTTATGAACCAGGAGGTCACAATTTGATTCCTGGTCAGGGCACATGCCCGGGTTGCAGGCTCAATCCCCAGTGGGGGACGTGCAGGAGGCAACAGATCAATGATTCTCACTCATCATTGATGTTTCGATCTACCTCTATCTCTCTTCCTCTCTGAAATAAATAAAAAATATTTTTTAAAAAATTCCTAGATAACTAATAGTCCAGACTGGAAGAGGAGGACAGAGGCCTCCAGGAGGAGGGTATTTAGGAAAAAAAAATGGAATTGATCAATTACTTGATGAGATTGAAAACTGGAGTTTGAGGTATTATAATTTGATATCTCTGAAAATCAGAATATTTTCTCTCCTCAGAGTTTGGTATTGCTTGCTATGGTTGTAGGTTTTTATTTGTTTAATGACTCTAAATTATATTTCAAAGAGTTTCAAAAATTATATTTTTGTAATGTTTGGCCTAGGAAGTCTTGGTTTCTTTAGCTTGTGGTCAACTAGTGGTTTGACAGAGATTTACTAAAAGCAGACACACAAAAAGAAATATTTTCCAGTCTTTGCAGCATGCCTCTGTTTGGGGACACTATTTCAAGGTTTAATCATGTCATTTACAACGTTATCTCCCTTAAGCCTTCATTTCCTGGTTCCTCTGAACCTAAAACCCAGCCATAGTTGGAAGCTTAGCGTCACCTTGGGTTTTCTAGCCATTTTTCCTGTCCTGGTCATTCACTTGGCTTTCTAGATCAGGTTATACATGAGAAACATTTCACAGCCCTTATTCCTCAAAGCAACTCTTTCCCCAGGATTTCCATATTTTTTCTCATGTTGAATGTTTGCCCCTACTGTAATCTTGTGCCCCAGGTAGTAGCAGATTACTCATTTGCCTTTCAATGTGTTCAAGGAGTATCCTCTGCTTAGCTGCTTCTCTGCCCTGAGAGAGCTCTGAGTTCCATAAAGCAAAGGCAAGTGAAGTGTCTTGCATTACTCTTTTAGGGAACCATCAGACAAGTTAAAATAAACACAGTTCCTTGGGAACAAAGTTCTCTCTCTTCCCTTCAGAATCAGGTATCCACAACTGGAAACTTGGCTGCCCTCTTCAAAACTGCTGTTGCATCAGTATCATCTACGTTTTCAAGATATAATAGAGGCCTGGTGCACGAAATTCATGCAAAGGTAGGATCCCTAGGCCTGGCCAGCAATCAGGGCTGATAGGGGCCTTCCAGCTGCCAGCTGGGGCCTCCCTTTCCTGGCTGCTTGCTGCTGGCTAGGGCCTTCCTTCATTCTCTGCCACCCCCTGGTGGTGAGCGCACGTTATAGTGAGTGATAGAACTCCCGGTTGAATTCCCGTGGGGACACCTTGCATATTGGCCATAGATAGATAGATAGATAGATAGATAGATAGATAGATAGAGAGAGAGATAATCAGAAATCCAGGCTTCTGATGGAAGTTTAGAGAGGTTAAATTTCCAAAGTCTCACTGATTGCAAATGAAAGTGACAGTATTTTAAATCTTAGTCTCCTGGGATTGTGATCTTTCCATGCTATGTGTTTTCTTACATGCCCATCTATTCTCCATATTTGGCCAAGTTGGACTAAGTATATGCTCTTTCTCTCTTCCCCATGCACACCTGGTCTCTGATTAAAGTTTCATCTTCAAGAGCTCTGCCCACATAGCCCATCGGTAACTTCCTCCTGTCTTCCTATTATCTACCCTTTCCTGCAGGTTTAGTTTCTCCTTTGTTCCTAGCCTGCCTTATAAATTACACTAGAAACACACTATAATAGTATAGATTCCTGTCCATTATTTTCACTTGCCTCCTGTATGTCTTAATATGCAACAGCAGTTTTATTCTCTGATTATTTGGTTTTATCCATTTTTCTCTCTTCTTCAGTAATATCTATTATTTGTCAGTTGGATCTTTATAATCTATCTTCTCTATCCATTATCTTTCCCTCCTTTTCCTTCCTCTATCCTTTTCCTCTGTATGCTTATATTGATTCAAAATTTTGTCATTTGCATCACTGATTCAATTTTCTCCAATGTCAAGCCTGTTATTTATTTAAAGTGGGTTTCCTGTAGCATGCATAGACTGTTTGCACAAAGCAGTGATTCAACAAATGCTAGTTTCCTTCTCCAGGTGTGAGACCAAGCAACTCAAAGGCACGTTTGGGTATGGTCCATGGGAAGCATCCCTGATAAGCATCTCATTTGGGTTTTTTAAAAGAGAATGTTAGTTAGGGATTCAACCATACTCCCTGAAAAATTCTGAGACAAAGCAGGCTTCAGGGAATACCCCTTGATGACCATGAAGTACTATTAGCATGAACTATGGAGTAATCCAAGGTAGCAACCTGAGTTACTTTAGGAACTGGGAGAAATGACTATGTAGACTCCAGGAAAGAAATAAACTCAGCCTCTCAGAAAAAAAAAATCAATTACTGCCAAGATCAGAAATAAATTTCTAATTTTTTCAACCCAATGGAACATATAGAACTTTTTCCACATTAGTTTTACAGGGAACTCAGGTTGGAGATTCTTGACACCTATACATATTTTATCATCTTTCCAGAAGAATATACTAAATCAATAAAATTACAAAGTATTTAAATACACTTAACTCAACAAGACTAAATCTATATTAACTTTTTTGTGATTCACAAGGTACTTTATATATAGTCTTGCAGTGCTTTGTTGTACTAACTATAATCCTAAATTCTGACTGCACTATACATGAAAGAGTTACACATAGTTTAACTTGAATGAGTACTGATTTTATAGTTACCTAAGAGACCTTGGAAATTGGCATTTTCCATTAGTGTGCATTGCAGCTTCTATACTGAGCAATTGTCTCAGTCTTGTAACAAAATCCATTTGTTACAATTTCTTCATAAACTGCAACTTCCTCTAATACTGCTTTAATTATAATTCAGATTTTATAACAAGAAAGTGACTGGCAAAGATAATTTAAATAACGTTAATAAAATCTTGAATTAAAATGTTTTATTTTATTAATAAAGGGAAAAGAGTGTGAGCATATTTTATCTTTAATCATAATTAAAACAAAAATTATATTTCTTCATAAAATTATTAAAGCAAATCACATATTTTCTTAGATTGAAAAATCTAGATTTTATATAACAATTTATTTTAGTCCATTTCCATATCAAAAATTCAAAGTGATTATTTTAGGAACTCTGGTATAGAAGCATGGCATAATACAAAACTTGCATAATACAAAACCTATGCAAAATTTTACCTGAACTCCTGTTCTTATAGGAAGTCACATGTTCTCAAGTGTCTCTTGCATTTATTTATGACAGAGGAGTCAAAAGTTCAAAGCACTAATAAAGTAAGTTTAATATAGAACAAATAAAATATGACTATAAAAGTAAAGCAGATTTTGTTAATTTGATCTAATATGAGAGTACACAAATATATTTCTTATAGCCAACAACATTTTTATTTTACATTTCCTCCCTTCAGATGTGCATTTATTCTTTGGGTTGTTATTTTGCTATTATAGGGCATTTTTATTTCACACTGGCAGAACTCCAGAATAACACAGTAGATGGGATTTGGAACAGTGTAGTTTAGGGAGGAGATCTCTCAGGAGGAGTCAATGGGTTTGGAATGCCAACTAATTAAACACCTGGAAATGAAGTGCACTTTCACTGGCTGAATTCTGGCAAGTGTGTCTTATTCCAATATTCATAGAATCATAGCCAGGTCACGGGTGTATGGTTTATGAAAAATAACAATACTGCCAACCCAGAGAATCTTCTCAAAATGTAGAAAAGACGAAAAGATTTATTAAATAAGCCTACCAGATTACAATGCCTCATAGGTAAACCAAATAAATTTCACCCTATTTATATAAGCAAATAGACACCACCCATTATGAACATATGTTTTCAGGTCCTATCTAACTAGAATTAATACGTTATTTGCTACAATTTCATAAATTCCATCCTGAATTTACTTGGGAATGAAGGTAATCATTTATTTTAGTTAATGGCATTTCTCCAACTGTATATTAAAACTTATCTCTATGACAAGCAGATGGTTATAGCTCAGAGTAAGGTGCCTAAGCTTAACTCCCATGGTGACAGGAAGATACAGGTACTAGCTTTGTAAATGTTTATATTTTTAGGGGATGACTCCTAGACACTTAAAAAACATTCCTAAGCTGTAAGCATGGCAAGAGAGTTAATAAGCCTCTAAAAAGATGTAAATGCATATCAAAAGGTTAGCTTAGAAAAAGAATTCACAACCACAAGGTTTCTCATAGAAAGGCTGTGAGGAAAAAAGCAGGGGGCAAATCATCTCTTTCTATTTTGGCAACATGGAAAGTTAAGTTTTTATTTATCCTTATAATGAGCAAAATAGCAGAGTGCAGGCACAGCGAAGCACCTTCTGCACTGAGAGCTGGCACCATCAGGGATTGAGTGGTAGTCCCAGTGGTTTTAGATGAATGAAGCAGACCAGAATAACATTGCAAGCATTCAGAAAATGGAATTGTCAGTGCAATTAAAGTCCACAAAAGTAAACCAGAATCTACATGCTAAACCTAAACAAGGTGAGTCTTTGTTAAAACAGAAACTTTAAATAGGATCAAAAGTGTAATATAATAATCAGTATGTCCAGGATATAATTTAAAATTACTCATTACAGTAGAAACCAAGAAACCCACAATTTGAATGAGAAAAAAACAATCAATTGATGATAAAACTGAGACGACAATTCACGCTAGAATTACCTGAAAAGTATTTTAAAGCAGCAGTCATAAAAATGCCTTAACAATCAATTACAAATTCTCTTAAAACAAATAAAAATTAGATAATGTCATTAAAAATAGAAATTATAGAAAAATCCAAATGGAAATTATAGAACTAAAAAATGCAATGACAAAAATAAAAAATAAAAACTATACTCAATAATATAATAGAGATGACAGAATAGGATCAGTAACAGAATTTATTCAATCTAAACAACAGAAAAAAATAGACTAAAAAATGAAAAGCTTCAATGATCTGTAGAACAATAACAAAAGATCTAATATTTCATCATAATGAGGCAAAAAAAAAATGGTACCAAAAAAGCATTTAAAGAAACAATAGTAGAAAACTCCCTAAATTCAGCAAAGGACATAAACCACAATGAGAGATTACCTCACACCTGTCATATTGCTATCATTAATAAATCAACAAGCAACATGCATTGGTGAGGATGTGAAGAAAACGGACCCCTTGTGCACTGTTCATGGAATGCAAATTGGTGCAGCCTCTATGGAAAATATTAGTAGTGTGGAGGTTCATCAAAAACTAAAAATGGAACTGCTTAATGACAGAGTGACTCCACTTCTAGTATATATACAAAAAAAGAATGAAAATAGTATATGCACCTCTATGTTCATTGCAGCATTATTTACAATAGCCAAAATATGAAAGCAACCCAAGAGTCGATCAATAGATGAGTGGATAAAAAAAAAAATGCTGGCCACGTTTATAAGGTTTTTCAAGAATTTTATGAAAACCGCCGATAAATTTAATGAGTCCCTCAATAAGTATAGTGAAACCATGGAGGACATGAAAAAGGACCAACTAGAAATTAAGCATACACTGACTGAAATAAAGAATAATTTACAGAGATCCAACAGCAGACAAGAGGATCCCAAGAATCAAGTTAAAGATTTGAAATACAAAGAAACAAAAAATACCCAACTGAAAAAGAAAAAAGAAAAGAGATTCCAAAAATATGAAGATAGTGTAAGGAGCCTCTGGGACAATTTCAAGCGTACCAACATCAGAATTATAGGGGTACCAGAAGAAGAGAGAGGGCAAGATATTGAAAACCTATTTGAAGAAATAATGACAGAAAACTTCCCCCACCTGGTGAAAGAAATAGACTTACAAGTCCAGGAAGCGCAGAGAACCCCAAACAAAAGGAATCCAAAGAGGACCACACCAAGACACATCATAATTAAAATGCCAAGAGCAAAAGATAAAGAGAATCTTACAAGCAGCAAGAGAAAGACAGTCAGTTACCTACAAGGGAGTACCCATACGACTGTCAGCTGATTTCTCAACAGAAACCATGCAGGCCAGAAGAGAGTGGCAAGAAATATTCAAAGTGATGAATAGCAAGAACCTGCAACCAAGATTACTTTATCCAGCAAAGCTATCATTCAGAATAGAAGGTCAGATAAAGAGCTTCACGGATAAGAAAAAGCTAAAGGAGTTCATCACCACCAAACCAGCATTATATGAAATGCTGAAAGGTATTCTTTAAGAAGAGGAAGAAGAAAAAGGAACTCTTACCATTTGCCACAGCATGGATGGAACTGGAGAGCGGATAAATACCACATGATCTCACTCATTTGTGGAATATAATGAACAACATAAACTGATGAACAAGGACTGATCCAGAGACGGAGAGGCATTGATTGGACTGTCGGGCTTTGGAGGGAGGGTAGGGGAGGGTGGGGGAAAGGGGGAAAGATCAACCAAAGGACTTACATGCAGGCATATAGGCCTAACCAATGGACACGGACAACGGGGGGGCGGGGGGGTGAGGGCATGAGAGGGGCGGGGGGGGGTAGAGGGTAACGTGGGGACAAGGACACATATGTAATATCTTAATCAATAAAAATATATTAAAAAAATGCTGGTACATATATATAGTGGAATATTACTCAGCCATAAAAAGGATTAAATCTTACCATTGCAATTGCATAGATGGACCTAAAGGGGTATTCTGCTAAATAAAATGAAGCAGACAGAGAAAGACAAATACCATATGATTTCACTCATATGTGGAATCTAAAAAACAAAATAAAATAGAAATAGTATTATTCGATATGTAGAACAGAGTTATGGATGTCAGAAAATGGAGGTTAGAGGGGTAGGTGAAAAAAATGAGGGTTTTAGAATTACTGATTGGTAGTTATAAAATAGTCACAGGGTTATAAAATATAGTATAGGGAATACAGTCAATAATATTGTAACCACTATGTATGGTGCCAGTTGAGTACCTGAAATATCAGGGGGACCACTTTGTAAAGTATTCTCTAACTGCTATGCTGTACATCTGAAATTAATACAAAGTAACATTGAATGCAAACTGTAATCCTATACAATAAAAGCCCAATGACCAAAATGGTGAAACAACCAGAACGACCAGAGACCAGAACACCATGGCCCCTCACCCAGGCTGGCCCCGCCCCCCAGGGAGCAGTTAGGGGTGCCCCTAAGCAACGAGATAGGGTGTGAGATTGACGGGGGAAAATCGAATAAATAGGGGGTAAGGTCTTAAGGGTCTGTGGGGTTGGGGTGGTCAGCCGGAGGAGGTTTGGAGTGTGCTGGAGAAGGAAGAGGAAGATCCAATTGGAAAACGGCTCAGCACATAAAAATGTTTTCTCATTGCAAACCAGGATGGCACCAGCCGTGGACTGAATGGGCGGTTGTTTCATGAGTGCACTTGGGACTGACATGTTCATGGCAGTGGCAGTACTCCCGAAACTTCATTGATTCCAGATAGTAAACAGCTATCAACACCAAAGAACAGAAAAATTCTCTCCAACTAGAGGCCCTTGACATTGCAACGCTACTGAAGGAAACACCACTTAAGGAGGAGCTAGAAAAACCGGAAGTATGCGACTAGAGGATTGTGGGATTGTGGAGGACTCCTGGGCGCCTACCACTAGAACGTGAGCCCATTATTGTGCATTTACATAGCCAGCACTATAGTCCTCAGTCTCACAGTATTTGGACATGACTTATGGAGGGAAATTATTTTGATTGAGGTTTGCCGTTCCCTTGCAGGAGGAAGATCAGAATTAAAGGTTTCGTTTGTTACCTCGGTTTGAAGTTGGAGAAAAATGGGATAATGACAAATAAGAAACTTTGGAAATAGTGAAGGAGAGTTTGTCCAGACTGTTGAGAGCTCAGAATTAGAGTTTAATTAGGAAATCCTGCTAATAGCACCTGATGCCTGAAATCTGAGCACTCTACATTTAGGTTTTCCAGTTCAAGTTTTTGGAGACTGCCTATTAAAACATTCCTGGTTGGAAAGTGCAGAACACCCTGGCCCCTCGCCCAGGCAGGCCCTGCCCCCCAGGAGTGGTTAGGGCAGTGGTCGGCAAACTGCAGCTCATGAGCCACATGCAGCTCTTTGGCACCTTGAGTGTGGCTCTTCCTCAAAATACCGACTTCTGCGCATGGGCCATGAAGTTTCAATCACACTGTAGGTGCGCACCTGCACATGGTATTTTGTGGAAGAGCCACACTCAAGGGGCCAAAGAGCCACATATGGCTTGCGAGCCGCAGTTTGCTGACCACTGGGTTAGGGGCAATCAGGCAGGCAGGAAGAGTGGTTAGGGGCAATCAGGCAGGCAGGTGAGCAGTTAGGAGCCAGCAGTCCCGGATTGCGAGAGGGATGTCCAACTGCCAGTTTAGGTCCGATTTGCAGCGGGATCAGCCTAAACTTGCAGTCAGACATCCCCTGAAAGGTCCCGGATTGTGAGAGGGTGCAGGCCAGGCTGAGGGACCATCCCCATGTGTGAATTTCATGTACCGGGCCTCTAGTTGAAAAATTAAAATTAAAAAAATACCTAAGAAGTTAAGATGTTAAGATGGGATAGTAAATAACCTACTCAAGCATTGAAAGAATGCTCCAGTACAGAACCAATTTGCAAAGACTAGGTGACTGCTTTTCTTTTTCTCTTTTTTATTATTTCCCCTCTTCACCTTTTATTTGGCTACTGGCATTCAAGTAAATCTTCATCAAAACACAAAGTGAACACAAACTAAAGAAACAGGGATTCAGAGACTACACAAGACAAACAATACAGGCATTACAAAAATTTATTTTAAAAGTCACTAAACAAACAGCCACAGGAACAATATCAAAGACCAAAAAAGAGGAAGAATTTTATTTCACAGTTATGACATAACATTAAAAATGTCTACCTTTCAACAAATAATTCAAATCATGGAAAAGAAACAACAAAGGATGTCCAATTCAAACAAAATCTTAAGAGAAACTATCCCTGAGGAGACACACTGAACTTAGTACAAGAAAAAAACCCTTTAAATTACCTGTTCAAATATGCTCACATAGCTAAAGGAAAATATAAACAAAGAACTAACAGAAATCAGGTGAATAATGTACAAAGAAGTAGAAAATATAAATAAAGACATATAAATTACAGGATCCAAGATGACAGTGGATGCCTGGCCGGTGTGGCTCAGTGGTTGAGCATCAACCCATGAATCAGGAGATCAAGGTTCTATTCCCGGTCAGGGCACATGCCTGGGTTGCAGGCTCAATCTCCAGTAGGGAGCATGTAGGAGGCAGCAAACCAATAATTCTCTCTCATCATTGATGTTTCTATCCCTTTTTCCCCCTCTACCTTCCTCTTTCTGAAATCAATAAAAATGTATTAAAAAAAAAAAAAAGACGGTGGTGGAGTAGATGGAAGCTACACTCACTTCCTCCCAGGACCAAACTGGAACTACAACTAAAATATAGTTGTAATAATCAACTGAGGACTAGCTAAAGAGAAGTTTGTGTGTGTGTGTTTTTAAATCCTCAACCGAGCATATTTTTTTCATTGGTTTTTAGAGCGAGTGGAAGAGAGAGAGAAAAACAGAAATATTGATGTGAGAGAAACACACTGATTAGTTACCTCCTGCAGGAGCCCTGACCAGGACCCAGGCTAAGCTTGCAATCTAGGTACATGCCCTTGACAGGAATCAAAACTGCAGGCTGATGTTCTATTCCCTGAGCCAAACTGGCTAGGTCTGAAGAGAAGTCTTATAACCAAGGATTTATAGAAGAAGCCACATCAAGATGGTAGGAAATGCAGAGATGCAAAAAGACCTGGCCCCACTCTCACAGGCAGCAGCTGAGGTACCAAAGTGATATTCCAGCTGCGGGGGGTAAGGGGGGTGGACCCCCTGATAAGCATGGGATCTCAAGCCCATACTAGGCTCCCCAGCCCAGAGCACCAGAGCCTAGAAGAGGTGCCCATATAACATCTGCCTGTGAAAAGCAGTACAGTTTCTGTCCACCAGGGAGAGACAGGAGCCCATTAGAAACACACCTTCATAAAGGGTCAATGCACAAAATCTCTTTCCCAGCTGCTCATTCTGGGCTCTGGCAGAGGGAGAGTGGAACAGACTGGAATCCTGTGAGGAGACACTGGGGTTGTGGACCTGGGGAGAGAGCTGAGAGGATAACCGCAGGGACCCCTGTGCTGAGCCCCTCTCCCACACCACAGACACCATCTTCCTTGGGTAGAACACTCCCCTCTTTATGACATCAGCCTGGGGGAATGAAATAGCCCCACCCTCTGGTCTCCCTATCACCCCACCCTGCAGATCTGCCCAGCTAAGGAGTCAGTGGCCTGAGCCAAGGTGTAGAGGTTTACACAGACTAAAAGGGTGTCAGTGACTAAGTTGTGTGGTTTAGGGGCAAAGGCCATTACCCCCCTTCCCATGATCCCAACTGGTGCCTCCCCCTCATGGCAGATCTGCTAGCCCCACTGTCCAAGCTCCTGGTGGCCCCAGCCTCTTTATTTTGGTGGCACCACACTGTGGAGGTCTGGGCAGCATCCGGGACAGTCTGAGTTGTGTGCTCTGGGGTGGGGGGCCACACACGCCAACTTCCTCCAAAACTAACTGGCACCTCCCCTCTCTCCACACCCAGTGGCCTCTCTTTGCTGAGATCAGGATCTTGGCAGAATCTGGGACAGACTGAGTTGGCTCTAGGATGGGAAATTTTCCCTCACACTCTCAACTGGTGTAGAGCCTTCCTTTCACACAGCCAAATCATGGCCTGTTTTAGGCCTGATAAATTCTGCTGGCTTCATCCTAAGGACTCCTTGAGATCCCACCCCACCAAAAAGGTGTGTGATCACACAGAGGATGGGAGCTAGACTTGGTATATCCTGGGACATTAGCTGAGTGGCCTCAGAACCAGAATTGGCGCCAAGATTGAACCTGTATAGATTGGTAGAATACCTCATCCCTTCATGGTGACTCACTGAGAACAATCCCATTCATAATTGCTTCAAAAATAATTATATATCTAGGAATAAATTTAACCAAGGAGGGCAAAGACCTGTATTCATAAAATAATAATATTCCTAAGAAAGAAATTGAAGAAGATACAAATAAGTGGAAGCACATTATCATCTTCATGGATAGGAAGAACTGTCATCATTAAACTGTCCATGCTACCCAAAGCAATCTATAGATTCAAAGCAATTCCTATCAAAATACCAATGACATAGTTCACAGAACTAGAAATAATATTTAAAAATTTATATGAAACCACAAAAGACCCAGAATAGCCACAGCAATCTTGAGAAAGAAGAACAAAGTTATAGGAGTCACCCTACCTAAAATCAAAGTGTACTACCTATCCATAGTAGAAAATAAACTGATGACAAAACAGATCCAGAGACACAAAGGCATCGAACAGACTGTGGAATCTCAGAGGGAAGCCGGGGGAGGGTAGGTGGACAGGAAGAGATCAACCAAAGAACTTGTATGCATATATGCAAACCCATGGACACAGATAATAAGGTGGTAAAGGCCTGGAATAGGGGGAAGGGGCGGGCTGGAAGAAGTCAATGGAGGGGAAAGAAGACATCTGTAATACTTTCAACAATAAATATTTTTATAAAACAGACATAGATCAGTGGAACAGAATACTTGCCGGGAGCCGGTCCATCCTTGCTGTTTCAAGGGACCTGGCATATATGGCATATGGTTCTTAATATGTTTGCTCACCTTCTTGGCGCTGTGTTTTAACCAAGGTCACCTCTCCGAGAAAGGTTGAATCCCCAGGTAGGGATTTTCCCCTGAAGTTAGGGAGGGAATAAAACCCCTCAAGTAAGTGCCAGGCGGGTAATTAATCCCTTTAACTACGAACAATCATGCTTAAACTACATAATCTTTTCTCCCTGGAATGGAGATAAGAAACGCCCTAACCTTTGTGATAGAGATTGATAGGATTGAATCAACTGGTATAAATACAGTTGTAACAAGACAGAAACAGACAGAACTCAGAACACAGAACTGAGAACACAGGGCTTGGAAGACAGGACCAAGAGAGACAGAGCCTAGGCACAGAACCTACACAGAACGTTCTCTAGAGACAGAAGAACTTCGCTGGCGAGAGCATGCCGGAGGATCCTGGAGAGGGACTGGCCTCGGAGCCTAGAGACAGAGCCTAGCGGGAGAACATGGCAAGGGATCCTGGACTGAACCTGACTACAGAGATTGGCAGGAGAACCTGACTGGAACCTGGACACTGAACCTGACTGGAGAGCCTGGACAGAACCTGGCTGGAGAACCTAGCGAGGGAACATGGCTACAGAACCTCGCTGGAGATCCGAAGCAGAACCTCTCTGGAGATCCGGGCTAGAGATCCTGGCTAGGCTGCTGATCAACTGAACGCTGTCTCCGTGCCCTTCCTTCTTCGCCGACTCCGTCTACGCCTTTGGGAACTCCTGGACCTGCTGGGGTTGGGCCCCGGCAAATACTGAGCCCAGAAGTAAATCCATGCCTTTATGGTCAATTAATATTTGACAAAGGAGGCAAGAACATACAATGGGGTAAAGACAGTATATTCAATAATGGGTTTTGGGGGAAATTGGACTAATACATGCAAAAAAAGAGAGAGAGAAATTAGATCATCTTCTTACACCACACAAAGACTTAAATGTTACACTTGAAACTATAAAAATCCTAGAGGGAAACATAGGCCGTAAAATCTCAGGCATTATTCCTAGCAATGCTTTTACTGATATATCTCCTTAGGAAAGGGAAACAAAGGAAAAATAAACAAGTGCAACTACATAACACTAAAAAGGTTCTACACAGCAAAAGAAACCATCAACAAAGTAAAAAGGCAACCCACTGTATGGGAGAACATATTTGCCAATGACACATCTGATAATGAGTTACTTTCTAAAAACTATAAAGAACTTATACAAGTCAATACCAGGAAGACAAACAATCCAATTAAAAAATGGGCAAATGACCTAAATAGATACTTCTCCAAAGAGGACATACAGATGGCAATAGACAAATGAAAAAATGCTCAATGTCACTGATAATTGGAGAGATGCAAATTAAAAGCACAATGAGATATTACCTCACACCTGTCAGATGGCTATCATCAATAAAACAACAAACAACAAGCATTGGCAATGATATGGAGAATAGGGAACCCTCATGCACTGTTGGATTGGTGAACCCACTGTGGAAAACAGTATGGAGCTTCCTAAAAAATATTAAATGGCCTGGCCAGTGTGGCTCAGTATTTGAGCACTGTCCCTTGAATCAGGTGGTCATGGTTTAATTCCTGATCAGGGCACATGCCTGGTTTGAAGGCTAGATTCCAAGTAGGGGGTATGCAGGAAGCAGCCAATCAATGGCTCTCACCATTGATGTTTCTCTCTCTTTCCGTGTCCCTTCCTCTCTCTGAAATCAATAAAAGCATACTATTTTATTTATTTGTTTGTTTGCTTTTAAATATTTATTGTTGAAAGTATTACATATGTCCCCATTTTTCCTCCATTGACCTCTTCTATCCCGCCCCAGGCTTTCACCACCCTATTGTCTGTGTCCATGGGTTATGCATATATGCATACAAGTTCTTTAGTTGATCTCTTCCCACCCATCCACCCACACACCCTCCCCTGCCTTCTCTCTGAGGTTTGAAAGTCTGTTCCATGCTTATATATCTCTGGATCTATTTAGTTTATTTTGTTCATTAGATTCCACATAGGAGTGAGATCATGTGATACTTATCTTGCTCTGACTGGCTTATTTTGCTTAGCGTAATACTCTCCAGGTCCATTCATGCTGTTGCAAATGTTGAGTTCTTTCTTTTTTACAGCTGCATAGTATTCCATTGTATAAATGTACCACAGCTTCTTTATCCACTCATCTGTTGATAGGCACTTTGGTTATTTCCAAATCTGAGCTCTTGCAAATTGCGCTGCTATGAACCCAGGGGCATATGTATTATTTCTGATTGGTGTTCGCAATTTCTTAGGATATAGTCCTAGAAAAACATTTTTTTAAATTGAAAATGGAACTGCCTCATGAACCAGCGGTTCCACTTCAGGGCATATATCTGAAGAAACCTGAAACACTGATTCTAAAGAATATGTGCACTCCTATATTTAGTGCTGTATTATTTACAACAGCCAAGATTGAAAGCAGCCCAAGTGCCCGTCAGTAGATGAGTGCATAAAAAAGCTGTGGTATATTTATACAAAGGAATACATCTCGGTCATTAAAAAGAAGGAAATCTTACCTTCTTTTGCAACAGCATTGATGGACCTGGAAATTATTATGCTAAGTGAAATAAGCTAATCAGAGATAGAAAAGTACCATATGATTTCAGTTATATTTGGACTCTAATGAACAAAATAAACTAGCAAACAAAATAGAAACAGATTCACAGATACAGAGAACAGATAGACAGATGTTAGAGGGAAGGGGCTTGGGGGACTCTATGAAAAAGATGAGGGGATTAAGCAAAGAAAAAAAAACTCATACACACAGGTAACAGTATGATGATTACCAGAAGCTAAGAAGGGTGGGGAGAGGTAGGAGAGGTTGAAGGAGGTATAAATGGTGATGGAAGGAGACTTGACTTGGGTTGGTGAACCCACAATACAATGCACTGATATTATATATAACTAGAGGCCCAGTGCATGGATTCATGCACCGGTGGGGTCCCTCGGCCTGGCCTGTGCCCTCTCGCAATCAGGGACCCCTCAGGGGATGTCAGAGTGCTGGTTTTGACCCGATCCCCGCAGGCCAGGCCAAGGGACCCCACCAGTGCATGAATGTGTGCACCGGGACTCTAGTATGAATATTAGATCTTTGGTTAATCTCTTCCTGCCCTACCCCCTTCCCTCTGAGATTCATCAGTCTGTTCCATGTTTCCATGCTTGTGGTTTCCGCTCCTGTGTTGAGCGTCTGCACCCTGGTGGTAAGTGTGCATCATAGCTGTTGGCCGGTTGGCTGGTCAGCTGGTCACTTAGGCTTTTATATATATAGATAGAATTGTACACCTTAAACCTATGTAACTGTATTAACTAATATCACCCCAATAAATTCAATAAACATTTTTTTAAGAAAACTTTCAGTCTTATTCCCACCTTTGGGAAGGGGAGAGGGGCTGGAGGTTGAAACCATCACCACATGGGAATGATTTAATCATGATCATGTAATGAAGTCTCCATAAAACCCAAAAGTTCTGGGTTCAGTGTGCTTCTGGGTTGGTACAGACATGGAGGTGCTAGGAGAATGGTTCTGAGCCTTTTCCCTCATCTTTGCTATGCATCTCTTCCATATGGCTATTACTGAGTATATCCTTTTATGATGAACTGTTAGTCTAGTAAGTAAAATGTTGCTCTGAGTTCACTGAGCTACTGTATCAAATTAATTAAATCCGAGGAAGTGTCCTTGGGAACCTTTGACTTGTTATAGCCAGTTTGTCAGAAGTATAGGTAACCAACTGGACTTTCAAATGGCATCTTAAGTCCAGGGAGAATGTCTTAGGAACCTCCAATCTGTAGCTGGTTGGTCAGAAGCACGGGTAACAGCATGGGCTTGTGACTGACATCTGAAGTATGTGCAGGGACGATGGTCTTGGAGAACTAAATTATTAACCTGTGGAATCTGATGCTATTCCAGATAGTGTCAGAATTGAGTTGATTTGTAGGACACCCAGCTAGTCCCAAGAATTGATTGCTGATGTGGGGAACCCCACCCAACTGTAATTGGTACTGGAATCTATTTAATTCTTCATAAAAGTATTTGATAATAGAACTCTTTTCTCAAATAGAATTTCTTAGGACTTACATACCCCAGGAGAAGCATTCTTTGAAATATATCTTGGAAAATCCATTCCTATATATGAGTGGTTATATGTGTGATGCTTTCATCAGTTCTTTATCCTTTCAGATGGATTTTGCAAAATCCAGGAAAAGCATATTAGGTTTGAGTCTTGCTAACCATAACAGTATGTTTTCAAGATTAATGTATTGATAATTCTTTATATGAGAGAAGCAATGAAATGTGGAGAAATATCCCTTGCTAAATATGCACTAAAATCTCTGCTCCAAATAGAGAATTTACTTTCTGTATAATTTCTTCGAAATGATAACTCCATTAACCTCAATAAAACATTCAACTCCCCCGAGAAATTGGTTCCTTAGAAAGCTCAATAAAATTGATAAACCCCTAGGAAGAATTTGCCAGGGCTGACCAGCAGACCCTGAGCGACGGATGAACAGGTTGTTCTGACACATGTTTCTGTGAAAGAGAGGGCTAAGGGACTGTTTTACTTTAGTAGTAAAAGAAGTCCTGTTCACCTACCTCGTTGGCTTTTTATTGTAACAACAGCTTGAATTCAAATTAACCTCTAGATACAATCAGCAGGGTAAGTATCCTTGACAAAGCGCATGTTTTTACAAGGTCGAGTCTTTAAAGACTAAACATAGATATTCTAGCAAAAAAACCCAGGGGATTGGACTTGTTTGGAAAAGTCAAGGTAGGGGCTGCTGCCTTCAGCAAGGTCCCCTCAGAGGCCCCCGACCTTTCGGAGAATACTCCTTACAGACATTCCAACCAAGTTTCGTGCTTCCCCATAAGATTGAATAAGAAAATAAGAGAGAAGACATAAATTGCAAATATCAGAAAAGAAAGAGATATATCACTAACAGATCCCATAGAGATTAAGGATAATAAAGGAATACTATGAATAATTCTATGTGTACAAATTTGATAAACAAAATGTAATAGGCCAATTCCTTGAAACAGTGTGATAAAATTCACAAAGGAAGAAATTAAAAATCTGAATAGGCCTATATATATTGATGAAATTTAATAATTTAATAACCTTAAAAAAATAAAGAACAAACAACCACCAAAGCCCAGGTGGGTTCACTGTTGAATAATACTAAACATTATACCAGAACTTCGCAATCTCTTTTAGAGGATAGAAAGAGAGAGAATAATTGTAGACTCATTCTATGAGGCCAGCATTACCCTAATACCAAAACCAGACAAAGACATTACAAAAAAAGTACAGATTGATATCTCTTATGAACATAGATGCAATTTTTTGCAATGCAATATTAGCAAATCAACTCCAACAATGTATAAAAATGTATTATATACAAAGATGAAGGGGAGGGAGTTTTTCCCAGGTATGTAAGGCTGGTTTAACACTTGAAAATAAATTAATGTAATCCCATCAAATCAATAGGCTGAAAAAGAAAATTGCTTGATTATATCAATAGGTGTCAAAAAAGCATTTGACAAAATGCAATACCCCTTATTAAAAAAAAAAAACCCTCAGTAAACTGAGAATAGAGGAGAACTTCTTCTACTTGATAAAAAGTAAAATCTACAGTTAACCTGATACTTAAAGCTTTCTAAGATCAGGTACAGGCAAGGATGACCCCTCTTAACACTCCTTTTCAACATCATACTAGAAGTTCTACCTAATGCAACAGACAAGAAAATGCAATAAAATGTATACAGATGAGGAAGGACGAAATAAAACTATCATTGTTCATAAATGACATAATGATCTGTAGAAAATCCAGAAGAATCAATTAAAAGTCAAGGAAATAAAAAGTGATTACAGCAAGGTTGCAGGCTATAAGGGTAACATACAAAAGTCAATCACCAGCAAAAAGTGGAATTTTAAATTAAAATTACAATACCATACACATCAGTGCCCCCAAATTAAATACTTAGGTATAAATCTTATAATATATGTATATGCTCTATATGAGGAAAATTAGAAAATATTGATGAAAGATGAACTAAATACATGGGGAGATTCCATGTTCATGGCTAGGAAGACTCAATATCGGCAAGATGTTAGTTCCCAAACCTGATCCACAGATTCAATACAATCCAAATCAAACTCCCAACAAGTTATTTTGTGGATTTAGATAAACTGATTCTAAAATTTATATGGAGAGGCAAAAGACCTAGGATAACCAGCACAATGTTAAAACAGACCAAAGAGGACCTAAACTACCTGACTTCAAGACTTGTTATAAAGCTATAGTGATCAAGATAGTATAGTATTAGCAAAAACAAAGATTAATGTCATAGTAGAGAGTAGAGGAATAGATGCACATAAATACAGTCAACTGATCTTTGACAAAGGAGCAAAGTCAATACAACAAAATAAAGTAGTCTTTTCAACAAATACTACTAAAACAACTTGACATCTACATGTATACAAATATAGACCAGACCTTACGCCTGTCACAAAAATTAACTCAAAATGGATACAAACAAATCCAGAAGATGGCGACTGGCAGGACGGAGGTAAGGGCGGGCAGGATGGGTGTGAGTGAGTGAGGGGGTGAAAGGAGAGTGTGTGGATGTGTGTGGTGTGTGCAAGTGAGTGAGGGAGGACAGTTAAATCCGGCAGGAGTAGCAGGAGCTGGCAGACCAAACTCTCCTGGACAGGGAGCACCTACCACCACTGAGGGCACTCTCCAGGCTGTGGGGATCAGGCACGGAGCCCACACCATCTTGAAGGGGAGAGTGGCCTCTTCTAGGAACTCACCACCATCCAGATAGGCCTTGGACACTGCCCGCGACTCTGCAGCCACTCCAGCCCAAATCCTGCTGCCCCACCCACAGACCTGCAGACCCTAGGAACTCCACCTCCAAGGGTGCACGGCTCTCACAGCAGTAAGTGTGACTTCCCCCTCCCGAACTGCTGACCTCCAGATGCCAGTCATGCTTTTCTAGCACACACAGGCCTGTTGAACCCACTGCTCCACAGGCCACTCTAGGGTGCTGCTGTGAGCCCCCTCTGGGTACACTCCTATCCAAACAAGAGCACACTGTCCCAGCAGTAGACATTCTGAATTCCCACTAGCTGGATACCTGCCCACAGACACCTCAGTCACGTGGCTTCAGCGCCAGGGCCTCTCTGAGTGCATCACCCTGGCAAATGGCCCTGGGGTACCTCTGTGAGCCACCACTGGGTGCACATTAATCCAACCAAGGCACAGCAGCAAAAACTGAGTCACCCCACTCCACAGCTGCAGACCTCTGTACACCACAGTCCCACTTTTCCAGTGTGCAGGCCTCCTGAGCCCTAGGCCTCCAAGGAGCATCTTGGGTGACTCAGTGGGCCCCTGCTGGGCACGTTCTTATCCAAACAAAGACGCACTGACCCAGCAATAGAAATTCTGAATTCCCCCTTCCCGGATACCTGCCCACAGACACCTCAGTCACAGGGCTGCAGCCCAGGGCCCCTCTGAGTGCGTTGCCGGGAGCCGGTCCATCCTTGCTGTTTCAAGGGACCTGGCATATATGGCATACGGTTCTTAATATGTTTGCTCACCTTCTTGGCCCTGTGTTTTAACCAAGGTCACCTCTCCGAGAAAGGTTGTTTCCCCAGGTAGGAATTTTTCCCTGAAGTCAGGGAGGGGATGAAACTCCTTAACTAAGTGGCAGTCGGGTAGTTAATCACTACAAACAATCATGCTTAAGCTACATAATCTTTACTCCCTGGAATGGAGATAAGAAACGCCCTAACCTTTGTAATAGAGATTGATAGGATTGAATCAACTGGTATAAATACAGATGTAATAAGACAGCAAGAGACAGAACTTAGAACACAGAACTTAGAAGTCAGAACTCAGAAGACAGAACCTACACAGAACCTACAGATAGAAGAACTTCGCTGGAGAGAACATGGCAAAAGATCCTGGACTGAACCTGACTACAGAAATATGGCAAGAGAACCTGACTAGAACCTGGTGACCGAACCTGGCTGGAGATCTCAGACCGAACCTGGCTGGAGAACCTGGCTACAGAACCAGTCTGGAGAACCTAGCTACAGAACCTGGCTATGATGATCACCTGAACACTGCCTCCATGTCATTCCTTCTTCACCGACTCCGTCCACACCTTTGGGGACCCCTGGACCTGCTGGGGTTCGACCCCGGCAGTGCGTGAGTGTGCCACCCTGGTAAACGGACCATGGGTGCCTCTGTGAGCCGCCACTAGGCACGTGCAAGTCCAAACAAGGATGCAAAACCCCTGGCAGTAGAAATTTGGACTTCCCCCACTAACGGCTGCCTTCCCACAGACACCTTGGTAATGCGGCTTCAGCGAAAGGGCCTCTCTGAGTGCACCAGAGTACTTCTGTGAGCCACCACTGGATGTGCACAAATCCAACCAAAGATGCAAGGCCGGCAGCAAAAACTGAGTCTTCCCACTCAGCAGCTGCCAACCTCCAGATACCACTGTCACGCCTTTCTGGTACACAGAGCTTCCTGAGACCCACCACCCTGATAGACGGCTCCTGGGTGCCTCTGTGAGCCCCCACTGAGCACATGTGACTTCAACCAAGGGCACAAGGCAGCAAAAATTGGGACATCCCCCTCCCCAGCTGCTGACCTCTGGACACCACAGTTGCACCTTTCCAGCATGAGGGCCTACTGAGCCCTTTTCCTCTAAAGGTGGCTCCTGGTGCCTCCTTAAGCCCCAGCTGGGTTGCTCATATCCAAACAAGGGCACACAGCCTTGGCTCTATAAATTCGGACTTCCCTCTTCCCAGCTGCCTACCCACAGACACTGCAGTCACGTGGTTTCAGCCCACAGTCCCCCTGAGGCTACCACCCCAGCAGGTGACTCCCCGGTGCCTCTGTAAGCAGCCACTAGGTGCACTCATATCCAATCAAATACTCAAGGCCCAGGCAGCAGAAACTTGGATTTTCCCCTCCTCAGCTGCCAACATCCAGTCACTGCAGTTGCATCAATCCAGCACACAAGCCCCCTGAGCCCACTGCCCCAGGAGGCAGCCCCTGGGTGCTTCTCTGAGCCACCGCAAGGCACAACCCTCACCGCTGGCATCCAGTCCCCATGGTACCACCACTCCAGCACAAGGGCCCCTTGAGCCCACTGCCCCAGCAGACAGCTCCAGGGCACCTCTGTAAGCAGCCATTCAGTGTGTGTATCTAACCAAGGGCCCACATTCCCCAATACAGAAACTGGGACTTCTCCCTCCATGGTGCCGGTGGCACACCACAATCGCTCTAATCCAGCGTGTGGGCCCCACGAGCACACACCCCTTGCCGAAGGCTCCTGGACCCCTCTGTGTGTTGCCACTGGGTGTGTGCCTCTCCAACCAAGGGCGCACAGTTCCCTCAGTAGATTATATGATATCCCCCTCCTGCCCTCCTGACTACCTATCAATGGACAGCTTGGTGAGTTACTGAGGACTTGCCTCCCTGGAAAACATCACATTGCTTCAACCACAGACTCCAAGATTCCCACATTCCCAGCTGCTGGATCCTGAGCCCCCTCGTGTTTCAGAGCGCAAAATCACTTTGTCCAGAGTACCACTGCCTCAATCACAGACTACGAGACACTCGCCCCCACTGCCATGGGCCCTGGGCCCCTTGCAGTAAGTTGCAGAGTGACGCTAATCCCGCAAGAGTCACACCACACCAGCCAAAGTCACAGTACCTGAGCCTGAGGCCCCGAGAATCCTTCCTCCCAAGCCTTGGACTCTGGGAACCCACAATGAGCACAACCCAGTGAAACGTCAGACAAACTTTTCCACAAGGGCCGGAACCAGGATCACATTCAAAACAGCTTGCACAACGAAGCCGGGGGTCAGTCACATTGCCAATTCATGACAAGACTTCATCCACGAGTAAGAAACTAACATTCAAGATCCAACTACATCAAGAGAACCCAAATAGCTCAAGTAGGGAGCTCTGCTAGATCACCAAGCTCAGGAGACCTGATAGACCACACCTTTAGCATCACCCCCAAAAGAACCTGGGTAGCAAAGCAGTTGGATCTAACACACAGAAACAATTAAAATGTTACAGCAAAAAATGTGGAGAAAGGCCACTACATACTAAAAGGAGCAATTTAACAAGAGGATATAACTCTGGTAAACATATATGCACCCAATACAGGAGCACCCAAATACATAAAACAACTTGTGAAAGATATCAAGGGAGAGCTAGATAGCAATACAATCATAGTAGGGGACTTTAATACCCCACTGACTTCACTGTATAAATCCTCTAAACAAAAAATCAGCAAAGAAACAGCAATCCTAAATAACTCACTAGATCAGATGGACTTAATTGATATCTTCAGAATATTTCACCCCAAAGCTACAGAATATAAATTCTTCTCTCAAGTGCACATGGGACATTTTCAAAGATATACCACATAGTAGGACACAGGCAAAGTCTCTTCAAATTCAAGAAGATACAAATCATAACGAGTACCTTCTCAGATCACAATGGCATAAAATGAGAAATCAACTAAAATAAAAACAATGAAAAAAATCAAACACTTCGAGGCTAAATAGCATGCTATTAAACAATGATTGGGTTACCAAAGAGATCAAAGAAGAAAAAAAAAGCATCCTGGAAACATATGACAATGAAAACACAACAATAAAAAATTTATGGGACACATTGAAAGCAGTCCTGAGAGGGAAATTCATAGCTATACAGGTGTACCTCAAAAAAAACAAGAAAAAATGGTAATAAATTATATAACCTTTCAACTTAAAGAATTAGAAAGAGAGCAACAAGAAAAGCCTACAGTAACCAAAAGGAAGGAGATAATAAAAATCAGAGCAGAAATAAATGACATAGAGACTAAAACAACAATACAAAAGATCAATGAAACCAAGAGCTATTTCTTTGAAAGGATAAACAAGATTGATAAACCTCTAACCAGGCTCAACAAGACACAAAGAGAGAGCACCCAAATAAACAGAAATGAAAGAGGTGAAGTAACACCTGACTCCACAGATATACAACGGATTGTAAAAAAAATACTACGAACAACTCTACTCCAACAAACTAGGCAACCTCAAAGAAATGGACACATTCCTAGAAAAATATAAGCTTCCCAAACTCAATCAGAAAGAATTAAAAAAACCTGAATACATCGATAATTACTGATGAAATTGAAACAGTAATCAAGAAGCTTCCAGCAAACAAAAGCCCTGGACCAGATGGCTTCACAGGGGAGTTTTACTGAACATTCAAAGAAGAACTAAGACCAATCCTTCTCAGACTATTCCAAAAAATTCAAGAGGAAGGCACACTTCCAAGCTCTTTCTATGAAGCCAGCATTACCCTAATCCCAAAGCAGATAAAGACACCACAAAGAAAGAGAATTACAGGCAAATATCCCTGATGAACATAGATGCTAAAATCCTCAACAAAATTCTAGCCAACCGGATCTAGCATTACATTAGAAAGATCATACACCATGACCAAGTGGGATTTATCCAGGGATGCAAGGCTGGTACAATATATGCAAATCAATAAATGTGATACATCACATAAACAAAAATCACATAATCATGTCAACTGATGTAGAAAAGGCATTTGATAAAGTTCAACACCCTTTTCTGATAAAAACGCTCAGCGAAGTGGGACTAGAGGGATCTGAACAAAAACAGATCCAGAGACAGAGAGAAACATCAATCAGATGTTCAAACCTCAGAGGGAATGTAGGGAAGGGTGGAGGTAAGGGGAGAGATCAACCAAAGGGCTTGTATGCATGAAAATAGGCATAACCAATGGATATAGACACCAGATGGGTGAGGGCATGAACGGGAGTAGGGTGGGGGGGCAATTGGGGAGATAAGGACACATATGTAATTCCTTAATCAATAAAGAAAAAAAAAGGATACCAATGTGAATGTTAGATACAGTCTACAGAACTCCTAAAAAATTGGAGAAGATCTAGATGACCTTGGTTATGATGATAACATTTTAGATATACCAAAGGCACAATTCAAAGAACAAATAATTGATAAGCTGGATTTCTTTGAAATAAAATACTTCTATTCTGCAAAAGACAATGTCAAGAGAATGAGAAGCTACAGACTGGATAAAATATTTGCAAAAGACATATCTGATAAAGGACTATTATCCAAAATATACAAAGAACTTTAAAAACTCAATAACAAAGCAAACAACCCAATTAAAAAATGGGCCAATATCATTCAGAACCATGGGAAAGCTGGCCCAGTGGAAGTTCTACAACTAGAAGGAAAGAAAGAAGAGCATTGAGGCTGAGTAGGATATGCAGAGGCACCAAGAACAGAGGTATGGAGTCTTGCCAGGCGGGCTGCAACTGGATGCGTGTTTTTTTTTTCAATTGGAAGGGGTTACAAACTCTCGAATCCACTGAGCTTGTTTGGGGCAGGATTCTGAGGTCCCAGACTCCTACAGGGAGAGGTGGGATGGCCTTGCAGTGGGTCGGAAAGCAAGAGTGGCTTTCTCGCGGAGCTGCTCGCTGGCACTCAGGGACGCAGACACACGGAGTCCTGGAGTGGCAAGGAGTTGCAGAGACGCCATTGCTGTTTGCTCGGCCCTGGTGATTCCCTGAGACCCCGCCTTACTCAATTTACATCCCCACCCAAACTGTGCAGTGGCACAAAAGGAACCACCTGCGCTTTTGCAGCTTAACCCTATAAACTGCAGTTTTCAACTCCTCGCACACAAAAGGGACACACTCAAGAAGCAGAATCAGGTTTGGAGGAAACCGGAACCGGACCCGGCTGGGCTGGCAACATGGAACCGCTGTACCAGCAAATGCACAAACAGGTCCACCAGATCCAGTCTCACATGGAATGCCGGGAGACGGCAGACAAGCGGTCTGTGCGCTTAGTAGAAATTGAAATCCAAGCAAGCATACCAGATATTCAGCCAACAAGAACGCCTGGAGATTTTGTCCAGCAAGGAGCCGCCCAACAAAAGACAGAATGCCAAACTTCGTGTTGACCAGTTAAAGTATGATGTCCAGCACCTACAGACTGCTCTCAGAAACTTCCAGCATCAGCGACACGCAAGGGAGCAACAGGAGAGACAGCGAGAGGAGCTTCTATCTTGCACCTTCACCCCCAATGTGGGATGCGGCAACCCCTGCGATGCTTCGCCGGCCCCTGCGAGGCTGCGCCGGCCCCTGAGAGGCTGAGACAGCCCCTGCAAGGCTGAGACAGCCCCTGTGAGGCTGAGACAGTCCCTGTGAGGCTGAGACAGTCCCTGTGAGGCTGCGATGGCCCCTGTGAGGCTGAGACGGCCCCTGTGAGGCTGAGACGGCCCCTGTGAGGCTGAGATGGTCCCTGGGAGGCCGAACACAGGGACACATCATGGATGGAAATAGGTACATTTTCCATGTGTATGACCTGGCAACAAAAAGCGTACACCTATGGATGAGGACAGTGGGGGGGGGGGTAAGGGCAGAGGGTGGGGTGGGAACTGGGTGGAGGGGAGCTATGGGGGGTAAAGGGGGAACAACTGTAATAATCTGAACAATAAAGATTTATTTTAAAAAAAATGGGCCAAAAATCTTAATAGACACCTCACCAAAAATGATATACAGATGGAAAATTATATATGAAAGGTGCTTCACATAATATCTCATCAGGGCAATACAAATTAAAAAAAAAAGATACCACTACACACCTTTAAGATGGCCAAAATCTGCAAACCTCAAATACAGGCAAGAACTCTCATTTATTGTTGGTGGGAAATCAAAATGATATCTCCACTTTGAATCAGTTTGTTGGCTTCGTATAAAACTAAACATACACTTACAGTATGATCCATTAATCATGCTCCCTGGTATTTATCCAAAGGAGTTGAAAACATATATCCACACAACAATCTGCATGTGGATGTTTATAACAGCTCTATTTATAGCTGCCAAAACTTGGAAGCAACCAAGACAACCTTCAGTAGGTGAATGGATAAACAAACCTTGGTACATCCAGAAATATTTAGTATTTTTTAAAATGAACTCTTCAGCCATGAAAAGATATGGAGGAACCTTAAATGCATATTACTAAGTAAAAAAGCTAATAAGAAAAGGCTATATACTGCTTGACAACTATATGACAATCTGGCAAAGTCAAAACTATGGAGACAATGAAAAAGTTTAGTGGTTGACTGACATTGGTGGGGTGAGGGAAAATAGGCAGATTACAGAGAATTTTTAGGGCAATAAAAATATTTTGCTATGATACCGTAATGAATGATATGGCATTATGCATTTATTCAAACCCACAGAATGCACAACACCAAGAGTGAACCCTAATGTAAACTATGAACTTGGAGTAATTATGCTTTTAATGTAAGTTTATGAATTGTAACAAATGTACCATTCTGAAGGGTGGTATTAATTATGTAGGAGACTATGCCTGTATGGGAACAGGATGTACAGTATGTGGTAAATCTCCCTCAAACTTGCTGTGAACCTAAAACTCCTATAAGAAATGGTATTTATGATTGCCAGAGGGGAGGGAGGGTTGGTGGGTTCGGTGAGAAAGTTGAAGGGATTAAGAAGTGCAAATTGGTAGTTACAGAATAGTCACAGAAATTTAAGTACAGTATAGGAAATACAGTCAATAATATCGTAATAACTATGTCAGTGCCAAGTGGGTACTTAAAATATCAGGGGTACCACATTGTAAAGTACATGATTGTCTAACCACTATGCTGTACACCTGAAACTAATACAGAATAATATTAAATATAAACTGTAATTGAACTATAAAAAAGAAATAGTCTTTTAAAATATATACTATGTATAATAGATTTTTAATATATATTTATTTATATTAAATATACTTTCATATTTAACTATTAATTTATATTATATTATTTACTCACATTTGATGTATATTTCCAAATACATACTCTAAAACATACATATATATATATATATACATATATATATATATATATACACACACATACATACATACACCTATAGCATACAATACATGCTAAAACATGGCTGAAACTTGAAAAAACATTGTGCTAAGTGGAAGAAGCAAGACACAAAGCACACAGGTGTATGATTTCAGTTATATTAAATATCAAGAATAGATAAACCACACAAATAGAAAGCAGACTGGTGGCTGCCAGGGTCTGTGGCAAAGGGGGATGGGTAGTAACTGCTTACTGGACATGGAATTTCCTTTTCAGATCATGAAAATATTTTGAAACTAGAGGTGGTGGTTTCACAACATTGTGAGTGTACTAATGCCACTGAATTTTTCACTTTAAAATGGTTCATTTCATGCTGTATTAATTTCACCTAAGCAAAATAATAAGAGAGAAAATTAAAAGCAGCAAGAGAGAAACAGGCATTACCTCTAGGGAAAAAAGAATTTGAATAACTGTGGATTTTTCATCTGGAATCGTGGTGAACAGAAGCAATGAAACAACATTTTTCCAGTGCTGACAGAAAAGAATTGTCATCAGCTAACTATAATATGTGAATGTATCCTTATGGAATGAAGGAAAATGAAGACATTCTTAAAGTGACTCAAAGAACTTGTTACAATCAGATCTACTCTTAGGAATAGCTAAAGAAACCTCACCAAGCAAAGAGATAATGATATTTCTCTCTCTATTTTTGTTCATCAGTTTATGTTGTTCATTATATTCCACAAATGAGTGAGATCATGTGATATTTATCTTTCTCTGCCTGGGTTATTTCGCTTAGCATAATGCTCTCCAAGTAATATTTTAATCAATAAAGAATAAAAAAGAGATAATGATAATAGATTAACACTTGATCACTCA
Organism: Myotis daubentonii; assembly: GCF_963259705.1. NCBI lineage: Eukaryota > Metazoa > Chordata > Mammalia > Chiroptera > Vespertilionidae > Myotis > Myotis daubentonii. The sequence goes on from NC_081861.1 coordinate 34,500,379, forward strand.
CCAAAGAAAGAACAAAGGACTGGGCAAAAAGAGAAGTATACAATAGACTATACTTCCTATGAATTTCTTTAGTAACTTTTATGGTTAAAGCAAAAAATATAGCACTATCTTATTGGTACTCAATGTATGCAGAGGAAATACTTAAAACAATTATATTTTTAAATGGGGAAGTTATATGAACATAAATGTAAGGTAATATTTCTATACTTTCTTGAAGTGTTAAGACATTAAATCCAATAGAATGTGAAGTCATATATGTAAGTGGTAATACCTTACCACTAAAAACCACTAAGATTAGATAAAGAGATATACTCAACACTTAAAATAGAAAAGTGCCAAAGGTATTTTTATGGTGAGAAATATAAAATGGAGAAAGTTTGCTAGTTTGAGAAAAAGACCAACAATATTATTTGGAAGTAGACCAAGAAAGTGAAAAAAGAAAGAGTTGGTGATCAGCAAGTTTTAGGTCAGCTAGGGGAAGCAGAAATTAAAGTTGATATATAGTGATGATTATAATAAGTTTTGAAACTTCAACTTAAAAAAAAAATAAGTTCAGGAGGTAAGCCAATACATCATAAACACAAATACAGATAACATTAATTAATTAGTCTATGAGCTTGTTAGGTTGTTTTTAAGGCATTTACCAAAAAAATGTATTGCTATTAGTATCATAGAAGGACTTACAGATGAAAATAATCTTCAAGGTAAATCATAGTTGAGGTTCTGTACTATTCATTCTATACAATTATTCTGTGAAGTGCCATTAGACCTCATGAGAAGTTGGAAATGAAATAACCTGTAATAAGCTATTAAGTTTTGTACATTTTCTCTACTTTGCAGCTGTAATAATAATAAAGAAAAAATATAATAGAGACGAAAAATGTGGGGAGCGGGTGGTTAAACTGATTTTTATATGGACACACTATGTTACAATTATTTCAAATACTTCCATATTCTATTTTAAACACCACATAAAAATCTACAAATAAAAAAGGGCTTGAAAAGGAGTCTTCAGTATATTATATTTGCAAACTTTCAAGAAATAGGGATTAATTTGTCCAGTCAAGTTGTACAAAACAGAGCTTCTCAAACTTTAATGTGCTTATAACTAGCCTGCTGAAATTGTAAAAATGAAGTTTCTAATTTCATCAGGTCTGAAGTGGACCCCAAAATGTGCATATCTAACAAGCTCCCAGATACTATTGATAATTACAGGCTTTGAACCACACTTTGAATAGCAAGGGTCTAATAAATTAGAAATATGGCACTAATAAGGTCAAATTTTTAAATTCTATCTCCATATTGGCCAATTTGCTTGTGGGAAAATGAAAGAGCATGGAATCTGGAGGTTGAACAGTTTGCAAACTCAGATTTTTCACTTCTTTATTTGTGATCTATCCAAGAGACATAATCTCTCTTAGCCACAGTTTCCACATCTGTAAATTAGGTATAGCATTATTACCCATTTCTGGGGGTGTATATAAGCTAAATGAGATATTGGTAAAAATTCTTGAAACCTACTTGGTGCTAAATAAACATTAGTTCTTTTCTCCTTCCCAAGCACAATAGTCTACATCCTTAACTGCAAAGACTGAATCCCCAGTGGGGTCCTGCAGGAGGCAGCTGATCAGTAATTATCTCTCATCATTGATGTTTCAATCTCTTTCTCCATCTCCCTTCCTCTCTGAAATCAACAAAAATATATATTTTTAAAAGGTGAATGAAAATGAGATTATGTAGGAACAGTTGATAGCAAACTGACAGATAAAGGAATCTCCAATATGAAATACAAGTTCATATACATATTGATTAGAATAAAATGCAGCTTCTGCAGTTTTGCCAACTATTTCTCTTATTCCACCCTTTCTCAGTTTCACATTCTAAACCAGCCGTGGGCAAACTACGGCCCGCGGGCCGGATCCGGTCCGTTTGAAATGAATAAAACTAAAAAAAAAAAAAAAAAAAAAAGACCGTACCCTTTTATGTAATGATGTTTACTTTGAATTTATATTAGTTCACACAAACACTCCATCCATGCTTTTGTTCCGGCCCTCCGGTCCAGTTTAAGAACCCATTGTGGCCCTCGAGTCAAAAAGTTTGTCCACCCCTGTCTAAACCCATTATTTTTGAGGCCTCTTCAGCTTTTGATCCAAAGATCTGTAGGCATTTAGAGTACAAAAAACTGATATCACTATTTTTAAAATATCCACACTTACAAAATGAAGTAAAAAATGATGCAATTAAAGTTATTTGGCAAAGAAAATAATAAAATAAAATGTACTCATCATGAATTATTAGGAAATGATAATGAAAAAAATCAAAGAAGTGGATGGTGTAATTTTGATTTAATGATGTTTTTTGTCATTGGTTGTTATCGTTATATTTTAATGCACACCAACCTCAACCTTACTAATTCTATTTCTAAGTAGAAATCCAAAAATAATGTTAAATGACCTATATTCATCATTATTCATCCCGAATCAAACTCTATAGAGGAAATCAAATAGTTTGTCTTTCGTAGCTATAAAATATACACATATTTTGTAGAAATACAATAAAGAAAAAGCAATATTCTACTACAAAAGCCTTTCCACATTAGATAAAACATGTGTCTCTTCTGAGCAACTACTAAAGAGAAACTTGCTTAAATGAAAATTATTTTTTCATCTAGCCTACATTTTTTTATGCATAGAAATCTGCCTGAATTAACATTCTATCCAGGAAGCATCTGGAATAAATCAGTCTAAACCCCTAAGTCAGTTACAGTACAGAAATTTCTAACCCATTTAAATTAAAATTTCACTTACTTGGCTTCCAAGGTCAATTGTTGATCTTTAGATTTATGGGTAGACATACCCCCTAGTGGTTCCAATGGGGGATTAGAAAACTGGACAGCCCTAAGTACTGTCACTTTTGCTGGTAAATTACTCCATCTTCAGAAAAGATTAACTTAATCTCATAGATACATGCATGGCTTATAAATATCAGAGTTGTAGGTGTAGTAAGTCCTCATGATCATATGAAACCTCATTTCTCGTTAAATCCCTGTTTGTCCTTATTCAAACAGCTGTCTAGCGCGCATGTGTGCGTGAGTGAGTGAGTGAGTGAGTGAGTGAGTGAGTGCGTGTGTGTGTGTGTGTGTGTGTGTGTGTGTGTGTGTGTGTTGTGTGTAAGAAGGTGTTGCTGTACTTGGAAATACCATTAGCAAAAATGTTGCAAAAATATTTTACTGTTTCTCAAAGGACCTAATCCTCTTGTTTTACTCAAAGTTGCTAACCTATATAACACATATAAAGTGATGCTCACTAGAATGAAAAAAAAAATTGAAATGAATTGTAACCAAACTAAAACAGAACAAAACATACTATCTTGTGCTAAAAGCGTTAAAGTCGAATGAACATTGTCAGGAACATTTACATGGTATTTCTTGCATAGTGTAGGAAGTTGGTGTGGGTTTTATCTAAGTCTAAGCATCTAAGTCTAAGCGTGTCTTGCTTAATGTAGAGTTTTAATACTGAGAGGGAGAATAATAGTACAATATGTATATTAAGTAAGTGATCTATGTGAATTCTACATGATATTATTCTGTGACGTTTAAACAACTTTCTGTACTGTGAACCATTAACTCCTAATATTTATAAGCCTGAATGTTTTATAATGTCCCCTCATAAAGTTGGATCATGAATATTTAATAGAATTTAGTAATTAAAACTGTATCTTGGGCATCTGTGAAAACAATTCTGCTTGTACTGAGGTTTCTGACCTTTCTGAAAATTCAAAAAAGCATAGTAGTTTTCCCCACATTTTCAGGGAATACAGTTTTTAGAGTAGTTTTATCTTCAAATATTTTTATAACAATAGAATTTCATACCACATTGAATAACGGCATTAAAATTTGAAAGGTATAATTAAGGGTTAGCACAATGTGATGTTTGATAAATACTTGTTGAATTAATGATAGAGAATATGATTAGATTCTTCTTAACTGATCTCAGGAACAAAATTAATTCCTTTAATATAAAGGTTATCTTTTTAAAAGAAAACCCAGTATTTCTTCATTACACAAATATCCTCAAAGGGAATCTGATCACTTACTCTAAAGGTTTCTTCTACTCCTTTTCCAGGTGCATTTTAATCTCTGTATAGCTTCCTTTTCCTTGTTTAGATTTGTTGATATAAGAATACCTTCTCGCCGTAACCGGTTTGGCTCAGTGGATAGAGCGTCGGCCTGCGGACTGAAGGGTCCCGGGTTCGATTCCGGTCAGGGGCATGTACCTGGGTTGCGGGCACATCCCCAGTGGGGGGTGTGCAGGAGGCAGCTGGTCGATGTTTCTCTCTCATCGATGTTTCTGACTCTCTATCCCTCTCCCTTCCTCTCTGTAAAAAATCAATAAAATATATTTAAAAAAAAAAAAAAGAATACCTTCTCTTCTTTGAATATAATACCTTACAATTGTAGGCACTAAAAATATATGTTGATTGTTTGATTAATTAAGGTGACTTTCACTAAACCATATTACTCAAATGAAGAGAAGGAAAAATCCCAAATTAAAAATCAACATTTCTAATAATATGGGGAGGGATGAAGACAAAAATTTAAATATTTAACAAAGCAAACAAACTTGAAATGGAATATTCCAGGGGTCTCATTTTAAATAATCCAAATGATGAATGGCATTTATAACTGAACCCACTGTTGATGGGATTAGGAACTAATGCAATCATTTGGTGGCTAGCTGTTATGTTCAAGCTCTGTTTCTTCTATTACATTTCCCTTTTTTTAATATAGGTTACTAATATGTAAAAATATACTGCCCTAGCCTCTTTGGCTCAGTGGATATAGCGTCCACCTGAGTACTGAAGGGTCCCATGCTGGATTTTGATCAAGAGCATATGCCTGGGTTGTGGGCTTGATCCCCAGTAGGGGGTGTGCAGGAAGCAGCTGATCAATGATTCTCTTTTATCATTAATATTTCTATCTCTCCCTCTCCCTTCCTCTCTGAAATTAATAAAAATATATTTTAAAAAATAAAAATATACTTAATTAGTTTGCCTTTGAGGTTTGTTTGTTTATAATAACTACCTTTCAGCATGTTGCTTATATTATGGTCAATACACTCGAAAGGAAATTTTTTATTGTTTGATAAACAATAGAAAACACATAACCATTAGACCTTGATGCAGCTGAAACAAATAAAGGAAAAACAAAATTATACTCCAATATCCTTGAAATCTTTGTTGTATTATAGTAAATGTGGATTGTTTCTTTAGCATTGTTTTTGAACAGATGTATATTTGCATAATGTGAAGATTTAGTTAGACTTGTGAAAGAAAAATCTCATATCTACTTTACAATAGGACTAATATATGTATAAAGAATTAGATAAACAATCCAAAACCAAGCATATGATTTACTTCAGGAGCTATAAGATGTATCATGAATGTATAACCCTATGCCCAATTTTCAGTACAGTGTATAAAGGTATGCTTCATCTGTAGAAAATTATTATCTTTGCATTCTTGGGAAATCAACTTGTACTGTTGCCGTTTTTAATTTTTTTAAAGATTTGTATGCTTGGGTACTTCCTTCTGAATGCTAACTCTGAATCTTAGATAATATCCACACCAACAGCAGATCACTGAAAATTTAATGTAGTATAATGCAAAATTTCAAACAGTTGGGCTACTATTGTGCCCTGAATTATAATGTCTCATTACTTTGTGTAAGTTAGTGCCACAAAGACTTCGATGAACTAATTTATCATCTTTCCTCCCATTTTCCCCTCTATAATGGAAGTGTTGTTTGTGTACACAGCATGCTCATATTGCACATTTTTTATTATAAGCACGAAACACAGGTTGTCTTGTACTAGAACTATATTTTCTATAATAGTAGTGTTTATTGGTTGAACTGGCAACCAATTTGCAAAAGATAGGTTGATATGAGATACATATTAAAATCTATTACAAATCAGGTCCAGCACAACCTGTTTTAATTCAGAGCAGAACAAAGTATATTGTTTTAATTTTAGATTGAACACATTGGGATGTAATGTAAAAATAAGGGTCCAAGTGAGGTCATGAAGCTTAAACTAAAGTTGATTGAACCTATTGAGGTAAACAATGATTTTTATTGCTTAATAGTGTCTGACCTTCTGTTCTGAAAATCCTGAATCCTCAGAACTGATATGATGTGATAGAAACAGAGAGCTTAAAGAAAAAACATTCAACCTATCACAACTGTAAAGAAAAATAAATGCATTCAACCACATTACCTTTTGACCTGATCTATATGTATCATTGTAACAAATTTCTTATATTTGCAGTTACAGAAATCCAAAAGTCAAAGATATTCACTGACGCACTTTAGGTTCTCCTTTGATTTATCTTCAGAGACCGTATGGAAGACTTGGTGAAAGATTTTGCAAAAAAAGGAAATAAGGTCATAAAGAAAAAGTCAAATCGCCTCAGGATTCTAAATAATATATAGAAATCAATATTCTCCCAAAGAAGGCTTCCTTTCTTCTTTTTGCTTTACAATGCTGTACTGTTAAACTAACTATAGGCAACGTTTCTGTTCTAAAAAAGTTACAAATAAAAGTTCAAGTTAAAGAAAGCAAATTAATATTGAGTATTATCTTTATTTAATCCAACACTTTATATAATATAAGGTTGGAAAATAAAGTGAGAGTCAAATAATTCCTTTGATATTATCTACTCCAGAATCTAAAGCAGTCAAGTCCACAAAATAGAATAATATTTTATAATATCTAGAAAAATATAAAACTAACATTAACATAAGGAATTTCATCCAATTGTTTCACTTTGACTAAAATAGCTTCATCAAATTTTGTGTCTAGCTCTGAAGCCTTTGCAATATATTTGGTTTGTTTTCCTAGCAATCTGGGAAAAACCAAGTTCCTTTGTACCTATTGGTAAATAATTAGAAAACCTCTAAGGAAATAAATCATGACATGCATGTAAGGCATCTTGTTCTTGGATTTTATTTACTTATTTTATAGATTTAATTTTTATTTTATAGATTATATCTACTGGACATCTTGTTTTCAGATTCTATATTACATTATTAAAACAATCAATATTTATACAGCACAAGCTCATAAGCATTGCTTCAATTTTCTAAAACACATGTGGAATATTCAAAAATAACTATAGTAGGTCCTCGCATTACGTCGGAGATCCGTTCCTATGGTTCAATGTAATGCGATTTTCACCATAAGTCAGAACCCACCTACATAAGCACCTACGTCACTCACATGGAGCACATACACAGCAGTAATGAAGTGAAACAGTAAAAAAAAACTTAAAAAAAGATAACAATTCCTGACCTTTATTTTTGGTAAATAAATAATAAAAAACATAAAACACATATGTGCACACATCAAAAGGATGGAACTTTTTTTTTTTTCTTAAATAAATAAACTAGAGGCCCGGTGCACATATTCATGCACTGGTGGAGTCCCTTGGTCTGGCCAGCACCCTCTCGCAATTCGGGACCCCTCGGGGAATGTTGGAGAGCCAGTTTCAGCCTAATCCCTGCAGGCCAGGCCAAGGGACCCCATTGGTGCAAAAATCCATGTACCAGGCGTCTAGTCCTATCTAATAATAAACAAACATGGTAATTAACCATCCCTTTGCTACCATCGCCATTGGCTGATCAGCGTAATATGCAAATTAACCGCCAACAAAGATGGCGGCTAATTTGTATACTGCAGGCAGGGCAGGACACGGGGAGCCGCCATCCAGGCCCCCATGTGCGATCCCAGGAGCTGCCGGAAAGCCAGGCCACAGGCAAGGAGGCCCCCCGGGACCCAGGAGCCCCCTTGCCTGTGGCCCATGATTGTGATTAGAAAGTTGGGCGCAGGCAAGGCGGCCCCCTGGAACCCAGGAGCCCGTTGGCGAGGTCTGCAGGCGAAGCAATGATCAAGCTATGACGGGGAGGTTGGGGGGCGGAAGGAGCTACAGGAGCAGTCCGGCCAGAGCGAGGAGCAAAGACTGAAGGCTCCAGCTGCAGCGAAGACTGTGTCCAGAGCGAAGATGGAAGACGGTGGCCAGAGTGAAGGTCTGGGTCCCGGGTGCCAGAGGAAAACTGGTGCTGGCAGCCAGGGGAAAGAAGGCCTATTGCACGAATCTTCGTGCAACCAGCCTCTAGTATATATATAAGATCCTTGGTTAATCTCTTTCCACCCTTTCCCTCTAAGAGTCATCAGTCTGTTCCATGTTTCCATGCCTGTGGTTTCCGCTGCTGCATTGAGCATCTGCCCCCTGGTGGTCAGTGTGCCTCATACCTACCTGCCAGTTGGCCGGTCGGTCGGTCAGCCAGTAACTTAGGCTTTTATATATATAGATGGGAGATGGCAACATAACCACAAAATGACATATGTTGAGTCCAATGTAACCCAAGGACTGTCTGTAATGAATATTAGAAATTATTGATATGCACATTTTATATTTTCAATTTTTTGCAAATATTTTTCCCTTCTGAATATTTACCATGAGCACAAAAATCTCCATGAAAATTACATTTTTCTTCAACCCTTCTATATTGTGGGAGAAATTTTAGTGATGTTTATCCAAACTGCTAACAGCATTCTGAAATTATATTTTATAGTAAAGCTTGCTTATGTGGCAGTTTATTATGGCCAGAGCCACATGCTTTCTAAAAGCAAATAATAACTTTACTATGCGCATCAAAAGCATAGTTAAGCTATTATATCTTTGATAGAGATACAAGTTAAATAATCTCAGTTGTCTAACTTCCCACAAATGCATTTCATTGTCCCCTAACCCCATATTGTCTTTTCTATGAAAAAAAAAAGCATAAAGAATGAGCCTTTCTGAGAATAATATTTTTATAGCCCACTGTCTTTCAGTGACTGACTGTTCTTTGTTTATTCTGGTGGGTTTTTTTTTGGTTTATGTACAAGTGCAATTTTTGAAATGACATTATTTCAGTGCACAGAAATTTGCTATGTCATTTTATTTCTTTATAATTCAGATGGCTTTGGGGTGATAGAACTTTTCCAGAATGATATAAAGCTAATACATTAATTTTTATTTGGTATCTCTGTAAATCTCATAATGTAGTCAAAGTAATATAGATCAAAAGCAAAGCTAGTTTATTTTTCTTAAAAGAAAAAAATTGGCCCAACCAGTGTGGTTGAGCATTGACCTATGAACCAGAAGATGATGGTTGGATTCCTGGTCAGGGCACATGCTCGGTTGTGGGCTTGATTCCTCATTGCCAATACAGTGTCCATGTCAGTGTTGTCTCCCAGGACGCCCAAAGCACCATTCTCTCCATAAGTATAACCTGAGGGTTACACTAATCTCAATAGTCCCCAGATACTTTAGAAGATAGATACATGATGAGAGAGAGAGAGAGAGAGAGGGAGAGAGAGAGAGGAGATCATTTAATAGATAAGCTATAGGTAGAATATTCCAGGTGGGCAAAAGTAGGTTTACAATTGTTTGTATGGAAAATAATACAATCTAATCTAATAAAGAGAAACATGCAAATTGACCGCACCTCCGCTAGGCCCCAAGCCACGCCCACTAGCCAATCAGAGCGACTATATGCAACAAAGTTTCAATTATAGAAGATAAGGAGACGGAAGATGGCGGCGATATAGGCAGACACATCCCAGGTCGTGTCCCGGAGCAAATGGAGTCAGCAGCTGAAACTAATAACACCCACCCTGAATTGGCGAAATTGCTCAGCTGGTGAGACGGTTTGCAGCCGGGAAGAACAGAACTCCCCTGGAAAGGTAAAAAAAAACAGGGGTTTGGGCAGGAAAGTTTGCCAGACCTCTGAGCCCAGAGAGTCGGAGGGAGACCGCGTGGCAGACAGCCGCGTCCCTTGGGACAGGCACAGCCCCTGACGGGGGAAAGGAGAACCGCGGGATTCCTGGCGCCACCGGGGGAAATTGAGAGCTGGGTTCTGTGATCACAGAGGACTGAGCCTAAAGGGGGCAGCCTAAAGGGCTGACCAGACCATGCAGTCCCGGTAAGAGAAGAAGCTTACAGAAACCAAGCCTTACCCGTTTCCGCAACCGGCGTTTGTTTGTTTCTTTTCACTGAATCCTGTTTATGGGACATTTAGGGTACAGACACTCACCTGTGCTGAAGAGAGGGAGAGTGTGCGGAGGAGTGGAATCTGGGGAGAGACTGAGGAGAGAAGGGGGGCCAGGAGAGGTGGCAGCGAATTGAGTGTTGTTGAGTGCTGAGACACCCCTTAGCCCAGGACTGGGGCAGCCATTCTCTCCAGAGAGTGAGACTCCTCCCCCCAGCCCCCAGGAAAGGAGCACAGCCACACCCAGATTCCACCCTGAACAAGATCAAGGATTAAAATAATCTGATCAGTCCCTGGGAGTTAACAGGGTCTGGCCTATAGAAGGATTTTCAATGCGATATAGCCTCAGAGGCCAACCCCAGAACACTGCCACCCAGAGGCTGACCCACAAACTGACTCTTTGCTAAACACAAAATAAGGCAGTATGAGAAACAAATAAGGCCTGCTTTAAAATAAGGACTGTGGTTTACAACACAGAGGAACAGTGTATCGCAGGGAAGCTCAACACTCTCCTGAATACCTGGCAGGTCTAAGGCGAGCCACACTGAAGAATAGAAGAACCAAAGGACCTTCACTACTGCAATTTTTTTTTTCTTTTTTCACCTTTTAACTAAGAAACCAATTTTTTTTCTTTTTAATTTCTTCCTTTTTTTTTCTTCTTTTTCCATCACCTGATTTTACCCTTTTAATTACTACCTTCTTATTTTTAACCACTATTACTACTGCTACCATTTTACCATTTTTTAAAGTGCCATTTTATTTTCTCTTTATTTTATTTTGGGATTAGTGTTCTCCATTCTATTTTCATCGTTATATTATTGGTTGTTTCTAGATTACATTCATCTCCAGGGAGCTGTTGCTGGAATTTGTTGGGATTAGTGGCAGTTCTATAGGAGTATTCTCCTCATATAAAAAGTCTCTTCCCCTCTTCCACTTCATTCTCTCTTTTCGCTTTTTCTTTTCTTTTCTTTTCTTTTCTTTTCTTTTCTTTTCTTTTCTTTTCTTTTCTTTTCTTTTCTTGCTTTTATTTTCCCCCCTCCTTTTTCCCAATTTCATTTTTGCACTCCTTTTTTGGTCCCTACTTTTCTTTTCTTTTTTCTCTTTTATCTTTTTCTCTTCCTTCTTCCTTATCCCCTAATTCTCTTAATTCGGGTGGTCACCTTTATTTGGGCTTATTAATATCGTGAATATATTTGTGTATAGTGCCTGGTACGTGGTGCCTTGTTGTGTTGTATTTTGTGCCTTTAAATCAACGCAGCAGATCCAAGCAACAGCAAACGCCTGAGAACCACACCCTCTGCTGAGGAACAGCAGCTGTACGTGAAACCTCACCCCACCAGCCAGAAGAGCCACCACAGCTGTGAACAGCACCCACCAGAGGAGCTGCTGCCAACTGAAGAGCAGCTGTTACCGCAACCGCCCAAAGAGCAACCACAGACCAAGGAGTCACTGCCACCAAGGGAGCAACCACTGAACGACTCAATGTCTAGATATGTCAGTGAGATCAAACATGGGTAGACAAAGAAACCCCCAAAGGAAAGAGAAGGAGGACTCTCCAGAAAAGCAGCTAAATAATACAGAGGCATGCAACATGACAGAAAAAGAATTCAGAATAAGGGTCCTAGAGTGCATAAACTGGATGGAGGAAAAAATCGGCAACCTCTGCAAGAAGCAAGAAGAAACAGATGAAAAAATCAATAACATATGGAAGAAGCTAGAAGAAACAGATGAAAAAATCAACAACTTAAGTAAGACCCAAGAAGAAATGAAGAGTGATATAGCTGCAATGAAAAACACCATTGAAAGTATCAACAGTAGACTAGGAGAAGCAGATGACCGAATTAGTGAATTAGAAGACAAGGAAGCAAAACACACCCAAAATGTACTGCAATTGGAGAAAAAAATTAAAAGACAGGAGGAGAGCCTAAGGGAGCTTTGGGACAACATGAAACGAAACAACATACAAATAATAGGGTTGCCAGAACAACAGAAAGATGAACAAGGACTAGAAAACCTATTAGAAGAAATAATATCAGAAAACTTCCCTGAGGTGGGGAAGAAAAAAGTCACACAAGCCCAGAGAGTCCCAAACAAGGTGAACCCGAAATGACCCACACCAAGACACATCATAATTACCATGGCAAATGTTCAGGACAAAGAGAGAATCTTACAGGCTGCAAGAGAGAGATGGAAAGTTACATACGAGGGATCTCCCATTAGATTGTCAAATGATTTCTCAACAGAAACACATCAGGCCAGAAAAGAATGGACAGAAATTTACAAAGTGATGCAAAGCAAAGGATTGAATCCAAGAATACTCTATCCAGCAAGGCTATCATTCAAACTTGAAGGGGAAATAAGAAGCTTAACAGACAAAAAAAGGCTAAGGGAGTTTATCACCACCAAGCCAGCAATGCAAGGAATGCTAAAGGGACTGGTGTAAAAAGAAGAAATAAAAAGCTCAGAAAGAAAACAGCCACACACAAAAAGAAATGGCTACAAACAAATACCTTTCAATAATAACTTTAAACGTAAATGGACTAAATGCTCCAACCAAAAGACATCGAGTGGCTGAATGGATAAAAAAACATGACCCATACATCTGCTGTCTACAAGAAACCCACCTCATTAGAAGGGACTCACACAGACTGAAAGTGAAAGGATGGAAAAATATCTTTCAGGCAAATGGAAAGGAAAAGAAAGCTGGGGTAGCAATACTTATATCGGACAAAATTGACCTCAAAGTGAAGGCCATAACAAGAGATAAGGAAGGCCACTTCATAATACTAAAGGTATCAATACAACAGGAAGATATAACCCTGGTAAACATATATGCACCCAATGCAGGAGCACCCAAATTCATAAAAAAACTCCTGGAAGATATCAAAGGAGAGATCGACAACAATACAATCATAGTAGGGGACTTTAATACACCACTGACTGCACTGGATAAGTCCTCTAGACAAACAATCAGCAAAGATACAGCAATCCTAAATGACTCACTAGATCAGATGGACTTAATAGACATCTTCAGAACACTTCACACCAATGCCATGGAATATACATTCTACTCAAGTGCTCATAACACATATTCAAAAATAGACCATATATTGGGTCACAAGCAAAGTATCCCCAAATTCAAGAAGATTGAAATCATAAAAAGTGTCTTTGCAGACCACGATGGCATAATATTAGAAATAAACTACAATAAAAACAACCCAAAGTACTCAAACACCTGGAAGCTGAATAGCATGCTATTAAATATTGATTGGGTTACCAATGAGATTAAAGAAGAAATTAAAAACATCCTGGAAACTAATGACAATGAAAACACAACAATCCAAAACCTATGGGACACAATGAAAGCAGTCCTGAGAGGGAAGTTTATAGCTCTACAGGCCTATCTCAAAAAATAAGAAAAAATGGTAGTAAATCATCTAACTCTACAACTCAAAGAATTAGAAAGAGAGCAACAAGAAAACCCCAGAGTGAGCAGAAGGAAGGAGATAATAAAGATTAGAGCAGAAATAAATGACATAGAGACCAAAAAAACAATACAGAAAATCAATGAAACCAAGAGCTGGTTCTTTGAAAGGATAAACAAGATTGACAAACCTCTAGCCAGACTCACCAAGAAGCAGAGAGAGAGGACCCAAATAAACAAAATCAGAAACGATAGAGGTGAAATAACAACAAACCCCACAGAAATACAAATGATTGTTAAAAAATACTATGGACAGCTTTACTCCAACAAACTAGACAACATGGAGGAAATGGACATATTCCTAGAAAAATACAACATTCCAAAACTCAATCAGGAAGAATCTAAAAATCTCAACAGGCCAATAACTATGTAAGAAATTGAAGCAGTCATCACAAAGCTTCCATCAAACAAAAGTCCAAGACTAGACGGCTTCAAGGGGAGTTTTACCAAACATTCAAGGAAGAACTAAAACCTACCCTCCTCAGACCACTACAAAAAATTTAAGAGGAAGGAACACTTCCAAGCTCATTCTATGAAGCCAGCATCACCCTAATACCAAAACCAGGTAAAGACAACACAATGAAAGAGAATGACAGGTCAATATCCCTCATGAACATAGATGCCAAAATCCTCAACAAAATCTTAGCAAATCAGATCCAGCAGTACATCAGAAAGATCATAAACCATAACCACGTAGGATTCATCCCAGGGATGCAAGGATGGTACAATATCCGCAAATCAATAAACATGATACATCACATAAACCAATTGAAAGAAAAAAACCACATGGTCATATCAATTGATGCAGAAAAAGCATTTGACAAAACCCAGCACGTTTTCTTGACAAAAACTCTCAGCAAGGTGGGAACCGAAGGGTCATACCTCAACATAATAAATGCCATATATGACAGGCCCACAGCCAACATCATACTCAATGGACAAAAACTAACACCATTTCCCCTAAGAACAGGAACAAGACAGGGATGCCCCCTCTCACCACTCCTGTTCAACATAGTACTGGACGTGTTAGCCATTGCAATTCGGCAAGAAGAAGAAATAAAAGGCATCCAAATTGGAAAAGAAGAAGTAAAACTGTCCTTATTTGCAGACGACATGATATTATACATACAAAACCCTAGAGACTCCATCAAAAAGCTACTAGACTTAATACATGAATTTGGCAATGTAGCAGGATACAAAATTAACCACAAGAAATCTGAGGCATTTCTATACACCAATAGTGACCATTCAGAAAGAGAGATTATAAAAAAAATACTGTTTACCATTGCACCAAAAAAATTAAGCTACCTAGGAATAAACTTAACTAAAGAGGTAAAAGACCTCTACTCAGAAAACTACAGGACGTTGGAAAAAGATATAGAGGAAGACATAAACAGATGGAAGAACATACCGTGTTCATGGATTGGTAGAATCAACATCATTAAAATGTCCATACTACCCAAAGCAATCTATAAATTCAACGCACTTCCCATTAAAATACCAACGGCATACTTCATAGATCTAGAACGAACGCTCCAAAAATTCATCTGGAATAAAAGAAGACCCTGAATAGCTGCAGCAATCCTGAAAAAGAACAAAGTAGGTGGGATCTCAATACCAGATATCAAGTTGTATTACAAAGCCACTGTTCTCAAAACTGCCTGGTACTGGCACAAGAATAGGCATATAGATCAATGGAATAGAATAGAGAGCCCAGAAATCAGCCCGAACCAATAGCTCAATTAATATTTGACAAACGAGGCAAGAACATACAATGGAGCCAAGATAGTCTCTTCAATAAATGGTGTTGGGAAAATTGGACAGATATATGCAAGAAAATGAAACTAGACCACCAACTTACACCATACACAAAAATAAACTCAAAATGGATAAAGGACTTAAATATATGACAGGAAACCATAAAAATTCTAGAAGAATCCAAAGGCAACAAAATCTCAGACATATGCCGAAGCAATTTCTTCACTGATACAGCTCCTAGGGCACTTGAAACTAAAGAAAAAATGAACAAATGGGACTACATCAAAATAAAAAGCTTCTGCACAGCAAAAGAAACCATCAACAAAACAACGAGAAAACCCACTGTGTGGGAAAACATATTTGCCAATGTCATATCTGATAAGGGCCTAATCTCCAAAATTTATAGGGAACTCATACAACTTAACAAAAGGAAGATAAACAATCCCATCAAAAAATGGGAAAAGGACCTAAATAGACACCTTTCAAAAGAGGACATTCAGAAAGCCAAGAGACATATGAAAACATGCTCAAAGTCACTAATCATCCGAGAGATGCAAATCAAAACAACAATGAGGTACCATCTCACACCTGTCAGACTGGCTATCATCAACAAATCAACAACGACAAGTGCTGGAGAGGATATGGAGAAAAAGGAACACTTCTGCACTGCTGGTCGGAATGCAGACTGGTGCTGCCACTATGGAAGACAGTATGGAGTTTCCTTAAAAAACTGAAAATGGAACTCCCATTTGACCCTGTGATCCCACTTCTAGGAATATATCCCAAGAAACCAGAAACACCAGTCAGAAAGGATATATGCACCCCTATGTTCATAGCAGCACAATTCACCATAGCTAAGATCTGGAAACAGCCTAAGTGCCCATCTGTAGATGAATGGATTGGAAAACTGTGGTACATCTACAGGATGGAATACTATGCTGCCCTAAAAAGGAAGGAACTCTTACCTTTTGCAACGTCATGGATGGAACTGGAGAGCATTATGCTAAGTGAAATAAGCCAGTCAATGAAGGAAAAATACCACATGATCTCACTCATTCATGGATAATAGAGACCATTATAAACTTTTGAACAATAATAGATACAGAGGCAGAGCTGCCTCAAACAGATTGTCAAACTGCAGTGGGAAGGCAGGGGAGGGTTGGGGGGCAGGAGGTAGGGGTGTAAGAGATCAACTAAAGGACTTATATCCATGCATATAAGCATAACCAATGGATATAAGACACTGGGGGATAGGGGAGGCTAGGGGACTGTCTAGGGCGGGGGGAAAAAATGGACACATATGTAATACCCTTTGTAATACTTTAAGCAATAAAAAAAAGAAGAAGATAAATAAATCCCAAATACCTGCTTCCAGCCAGCCTCCACTGGGAGTTTGGGTGGCTGGGGGCCGTGGTCAGCCTACAAACAGCCATCAGCCCCACACCCAAGATGGCCATACCCTCATGGGGTGAGGGTCCCCACTGGGGCACTTGGCCAGCCTCCAAACAGCCATCAGCCCCTAACCCAGACTGGCCAGGCACCCCAGCAGGATCCCCCACCCTGACGGGCGTGTGGCCAGCCTGAAAACAGCCTTCAGCCCCTCACCCAGGCTGGCCAGGCACCCCAGTGGGGACCTGCACCCTGAAGGGGCTGTGGCCAATCTGCAAATAGCCATCAGCCCCTCACCAAGGCTGGCCAGGCACCCCAGCAGGGACCCCACCCTGAAGGGGCTGTGGGCAGCCTGCAAACAACCATCAGCCTCTCACCCAGGCTGGCCAGGCACCCCAGCGGGGACCCCCACCCTGAAGGGGCTGTGGCCAACCTGCAAACAGCCATCAGTCACTCACCCAGGCTGGCCAGGCACTCCAGCAGGACCCCCCACCCTGAAGGGGTGTGGCCAGCCTGAAAACAGCTAACAGCAGAACAACTGGGAATGACTGGTCACTATGACACACACTGACCACCAGGGGGCAGACACTCAATGCAGAAGCTGCCCCCTGGTGGTCAGTGTGCTCCCACAGGGGGAGCTCTGCTCAGCCACAAGCCAGGCTGACAGCTGCCAGTACAGTGGTGGTGGTGGTAGCCTCTCCCACCTCCTCAGCAGCGCAAAGGATGTCCAACTGCAGCTTAGGCCTGCTCCCCGCTGGCAAGTGGACATCCCCCGAGGGCTCCCAGGCTGCCAGAGGGATGTCTGAGTGCCAGCTTAGGCCCAATCCCCGGGGGAGTGGGCCTAAGCCACCAGGTGATCATCCCCTGAGGGGTCCCAGACTGCGAGAGGGCACAGGCTGGGCTGAGGGACCCCCCCCCCAAGTGCACAAATTCTTGTGCACCAGGCATCTAGCAATTAAATAACAAAACAAGAATAAACTATGTAAACCTACTTTTGCCCACCCCAGTCTTTGCAACAGCTATTTCTCTAAAACACATTTTATTAGATAGCAATGAAAGTACTATATTTGGATTTACTACATTTGGGTGAAACTGCATCAGAAAGCCTCTATCTTTTTTTTTTTTTTAACCCTCACCCAAGGATATTTTTCCATTGATTTTTAGAGAGAGTGGAAGAGAGAGGGAAAGACAGAGGAGAAGGAAAGACAGAGAGAAATATCGATGCGAGAGAAATACATCAATTGGTTGCCTCCTGCATGCGCCCCAACCCAGGCTTGGGCTGGGGAGGAGCCTGCAACTAAGGTGCGTGCCCTTGACCGGAATGGAACCTGGGACCCTTCTATCCACAGGCCGACACTCTATCCACTGAGCAAAACTGGCTAGGGCCTTACTCTGTCATCTTTCCACACATTAGGGGTAACACAAGCAAGACAAAGGTAATTGCTTTAAAGAACTTCGATGTGGTGTAGTTTGTGCTTAAAATATTAGACAACTGGTGCTGGGCATAAAAGGAATCAGTGAATAAATTCAAAATAAGAGAATGGCAGCAAAAATAGTTTAAAATGAGATTACTAATGATAATCCTCAATTTCTGAAAATTTACTTAAAAATTTCACAAAAATGTGAAGTGCTAACAGAGATGCTGAAAAGTTAAGAACTGTCAACTTCAGGCTTTGGTTAAAATGACAGTGTAGGTGACAGTGGTACAAGCATTCTCCCACACCCACATCAAAATTACAACTAAATTGCAGGACAACCAGCATTCAGAACTTCCTGAACTCTAGCTGAACAGAAATCCTACAACTAAGAATATAAAGAAGAAGCCATATCTAAATGGTAGGAGGGGCAGAGATGCTAAACAAGCTAGTCCTACACCCATGTGTGGTGGCTAAAAATTGGGAGGGATATTTCGGCTGCAGAGGTCCCCCTGAGAAGCAAAGGGTCCCAACCCTACACTAAGCCCTGCAGCCCAGGTTTCTAGCGCCAAAAAAAGAAGTCCCCATAATGTCTTGTTGTGAAAACCAGTGAGGACGCTAGCTGAGTGAGACAGAGGGCAACTGGAGTCCAGGAATTCCTTTAAAGGTCCCACACACAGACTTACTCAGACTTACTCTGAGCTCCAATGATGGGGCAGCAGCTCAAAAGGCACCAGGGACATACAGGAAGAATGGAATTAATTGTCTGGCATCAGGGCAAGAGCTGGAGGGGCAGCTTCCTCCCAGACAGAAGTGTTCGAAGACCATGTTCCTATGCTGAGTCCTCCCTACACAGAGCTCGCAGGGGGGCACCAAATCTGAGTCTCCATCAACCTGGCTCACACTGTTTACCTGACCTGGTGATTCCCTGAGGCCCTGCTCCACCCAAATTGCAGACCCACCCAAGCTGTTTTTAGTGGCTTCTCCATTCAAATGGCCTTTCCTAAAATCTCTCAAATACGTAACATCTGGCCTGGGTATGCCCCCTACTTTTTGCTAAGTGGCCTCAGGACCAGCAGTAGTATCAGCCAGCCTTGGTTTGCAGTTGCTTCTCTACATTTTGTTTAGTTATTTTTCAGGAGTTTTGTCTGTTCTTGAGCTTATAAAACTCAAGATAGCTTTGCTGGGTAAAGTAATCTTGCTTGTAGTTTCTTGTTTTTCATCACTTTGAATATTTTGTGTCAATCCTTCTGGTCTGCAAAGTTTCTGTTGTGAAATCAGATGATAGTCTTATGTGAGCTCCCTTATAAGTTACTAACTGCTTTTCTGTTGCTGAAAAGTAATGAAAAACAAGGAACTACAAGCAAGATTATTTTACCCAGCAAAGCTATGTTGAGTTTTGTAAGCTCAACAAAAATGGCAGCCATCTGGAGATCACTCTATAACTATTGATGGGTGGTCCAGGACAGGGCACAGTAGGAAACTGACCTAGACCTGCACATCCCTGGAGGTCTCAGAGGCAGTGTACCCAGTGGATAGCTTCAGGCCATGCCAAAGCACCTCTAACAAGTGACACAATCAAGGGGTGAACTCAGCAGGCACCAGAGACCTGCTGAAGTAAGTCCTTTTCTGTAGGGTTGAACAGCAGATCCTCCATGGTAATGGAAGCCAGTCCTCACAGCCCATTGGCCTATGAAAAAATCTCTGCCATTGATGTGGCAACATCTATCAAGGCTCAACTACAACAGGAGAGTGAACACAGCCCACACAGGCAGCACAACTGGAGTGCCCAGCTAGGGGTGATTGAGCAGGATGGGCCAATGGACCCAACAAGATACCTACTATATAAGGCCACTCTTCCAAGACCAAGCTCTACCTAATACATAGAAACAAAGACAGGGAGGCAGCCCAAGTGAGGAGACAAAGATATGTGCCCCAAATGAAAGAACAGACTAAACTCCTGAAAAAGAACTAAACAAAATGGAGAGAAGCAATCTATCACATGCAGATTTCAAAACATTGGTTATAAGGATGATCAAGGAATGTGGGGAAAGAGTAGATGAACTTATTTAGAATTTCAACAAAGAGATAGTAAACATAAAAGTGAAGATACTAGAAAACATAAAAAAGAACCCGTTAGAAATGAAGAACATACTAACTGAAATGAAGAATAAATTACAAGGAATCAGTAGTAGAGTACATGAAGCAGAGGATCAAATCAGCTATTTGAATGATTAGGAAGAATGAAACACCCAATCAGAACAGCATTATAATAAGGAGCGTGTAAGGAGTCTCTGGAACAGCTTTAAGCATATCAACATTTGCATCATGGGGTGCCAGAAGGAGAAGAGAGCAAGGAATTGAAAAAACTTGAAAAGTAATGTCAGAAAACTTCCCTAATCTGGTGAAAGAAATAGACATACAAGTCCAATAAGCACACAGAGTCCCAAACAAGATAAACCTGAAGAGGCCCACACCAAGACATGTCATAATTAAAATGCCAAACAAAAGTTAAAGACCAAAAAAAGCAAGAGAAAAGCAGTTAATAACTTATAAGGGAGCTCACAACAGAAACTTTGCAGGCCAGAAGGATTGACACAAAATATTCAAAGTGATGAAAAACAAGGAACTACAAGCAAGATTACTTTACCCAACAAAGCTATCATTTAGAATCAAAGGACAGATAAAGAGCTTTTCAGACAAGGAAGTAACCATTCAACCAGTAACTATGATGTGCACTGACCACCAGGGGGAAGATGCTCCGACCAGTAGGTTATGTTGCTACTGGGGTCTGGCCAATCGGCACTGGGCGAGACAGGCCAGACATGCCCTGGAGCCCTCCCGCAGCCCCTCCCCGGCCCTGACTGTGCACTGGTAGGGTCCCTCGGCCTGGCCTGCACCCTCTTGCAATCCGGGACCCTTCGGAGGATGATGGAGAGCTGCAGGGCAGGCCGAGGAACCCCACCAGTGCATGAATGTGTGCACCAGGCCTCTAGTCTTATATAATAAAATCCTAATATGCAAACTGACTGAACAGCAGAACCACTGGTAGCTATGATGCACACTGACCACCAGGGGGCAGACACTCAATACAGGAGCTGCCCCCTGGTGGTCAGTGCACTCCCACAAGGGGAGTGCCACTCAGCCAGAAGCTGGACTCACAGCTGGAGAGTGCAGCAGCAGTGGCGGGAGCCTCACCCACCTCCATGGTAAGTGAACATCCCCCAAAGGGTCCAGGACTGTGAGAGGGCATAGGCTGGGCTGAGGGATTCCCGCCCCCCCGGCCCAGTGCACAAATATTGTGCACCAGGCCTCTAGTATTGTAATAACTATGAATGGTGTCAGGTGGGTACTAGATTAATTAGGGTGATCATTTCATAAATTATATAAATGTATAATCGTGTTGTACACCCAAAACTAATATATGTTATGTTAACAATAATTAAAAAATAAAATATTTTTAAAAAAGAACTCTCAACTTCATCTTTAAAAAGTCAGAAAACATCTTTGGAATTTGTAATGTCATTTTCTCTCACTTACAATTATATATCTATGGCTATCAACATGTCTATTTTAAGATTGCTCAGTGTGTGAGTATCCAGAAGTGATTCAAGACACTGTAATGAGAGGTCAGCATTTATTTCCAGTTTCTAGGGCACTCATGTCGTAAAAAGAAGTATGTGAGTATTATAGAGTATTAAATAAAGATATAACTAAAAAGAAAACAAAAAAAAAATAGACTCATAGAAACAGATACCAAAAAAAAAAAATGTTTACCAGAAGGGAGGAGGTGGGGAATTAGTGAAAAGGGGAAGAGTACAGTCAATAATATTGTGATAAGGTTGTGTGGTGACAGATGATTACTAGAATTAGTGGGGTGATCACACTGTAAAATATAAACATGTTGAATCACTATACTGTTCACCTGAAACTAATGTAATCATATCTTTGAATACCAACTATACTTAAGTTTAAAAAATAAATTTAAAATATTCTTTTAAAGTAAAAAAAAAACAACAACAACGACTAAAAGACACCACAGTGGAATGTCACTTCACACCCACTATGATGGCTTTAGAAAAACAACAGATGATAAGAAGTGCTGATGAGGATGTGAAGAAATCAGAGCACTCATACACTGCTGGTGATAATTTAAAATGGTGAAATCATTTTGAAAAATAGTATGGCAGTTTCTCAAATAGTTAAGCATAGAGTTACCATATGAACTAGCAATTTAACTACTAAGTATATATCCAAGAGAACTGAAACCAAAAATCAACAAAAGCTTGTTATGAATGTTCACTGAACATTATTCATACTAGCCATAAAGTAAAAACTCCCAAATGTCTATCAACCAATGATAAATAATAGGTGGTATAGCCATACAATGCATTATTATCTTTGTTATTCCTCACCTGAGGATATTTTTCCCATTGATTTTTGGAGAGAGTGGAAGGGAGGGGGAGAGATACAGAGAGAGAAACTTGATGTGAGAGAGACACATTGATTAGTTGCCTCCCACACAGGGATCAAGCCTGCAACAGAGGTACATAGACCCGAATCAAACCTGCGACCCTTCAGTCTGTGGGCCAACATTATAACCACTGAGCACAATGTATTATTATTCAGCCATGAAAAGTAATGAAGTGATGATACATGCTACAATAGAAATGAACCTTGAAGACATATGCTAAGTAAAAGAACCCAGCCATAAAAAAACACATATTATATTATCCTATCTAATAAAAGAGAAACATGGTAATTAGCATACAACCGCTACCCTTCCCATTGGCTAATCAGGGCGATATGCAAATTAACTGCCAGCCAAGATGGCGGTTAACCGCCAACAAAGATGGCGGATAATTTGCATACATAGGCACAATGATGGGAGGCAAAAGGGGAAAGACGGAAGAATGGTGACAGGCAAGAGCTGGGGGGGCGGGCAAAGGCAGCCCTGCGGGTGCTGCCATGCCTGCTGCCCCGCAGGCATGATCCCACCCCCCAGCCAGTGATCACCATCAGAAAGCCCAGCAAGCCAGGCGACACCCCTGGCAGGGGTGCCGGTGATCGCCACAGCGATGGGAGGAAGAGAGAGCCGGGGTGTAGGACCACCAGGGCCAGGGGTGCGACTGGCCTGCGTCCCCCCTGATCTGCGATGGTGAAAAAAGGGGCGGGGCCCCAGGCACAGCGGCACCCCCGCACCGGGTGCCCCTGTGCCTGCAGTCCCCTAATCTGTTATCTTCAAGGGAGAGGTGGGCCACAGGCACAGCTGCACCCGGGGGACCAGGTGCAGCCGTGCCTGTGGCCCCGGATATGCGATCACGAAGGGGGGGGGTGGCTGGGCAGCAGGCACGGCAGCATCCTGGGCACCGGGTGCAGGCCCAGGGTGCAGCCTGCCTGTGGCCATCTGATCTGCAATCAGGAAGGGAGGGGCGGGGCCACAGGCACAGCAGCACCCAGGGCATCCAGTGCAGCCGTGCCTGCAGCCCCTGATCTGCAATCGAGAAGGGAGGGGTGGGGCAGCAGGCATGGCAGCATCCTGGGCACCGGGTGCAGGCCCAGGGTGCAGCCTGCCTGTGGCCATCTGATCTGCAATCAGGAAGGGAGGGGCGGGGCCACAGGCACAGTGGCACCCAGGGCATCCAGTGCAGCCGTGCCTGCAGCCCCCGATCTGCAATCGAGAAGGGAGGGGTGGGGCAGCAGGCATGGCAGCATCCTGGGCACAGGGTGCAGGCCCAGGGTGCAGCCTACCTGCAGCCCTCTGATATGCTATCCTGAAGGGAGGGGCGGGGCCATAAGCATGGCGGCACCCAGGGCACCGGGTGCTGAGGTGCCTGTGGTCCCCTGATCTGAGATCAGGAAGTGAGGGGCGGGGCCACAGGCAGGGGAGATCAGGGCTGGTGGGGCGACCGCAGAGGTCAGCCAGCACTCAGCCCCCAACCAGCTCTCCCTGGGAACCCGGAAATCCACCTCCCAGGGCAACTGCGCAGAAACCAAGCCTGGTGAGCCATGGAGAGGGCGACCTACCTGGAGGCCACGCAGCTTTTATAGTTGAAGTCGCCCTGGATGGAGGACTGGGGTAGCAGGGATCAGAGTGGGCCAAGTCAGCCATGGAACCCTGGGTCCCCGCCGAATGACTAGAGCACATGGACTTAAATGGTCCTCGGTCACTTGCTGAGCAGCAGTCAGCCTGGACCAGGAATCAAACCCAAAACCTGACAGAATGGAACCCAAACCTTTGCTGTGGCAGAGGAGCTCCGACCCACAGTAGGGGCCAGGGCACACCAGAGGGATTTAGTTGAGGGGCCCTGACAGGCAGCACCGTGAGAAGTGGGTTAGAACCTCCTCCTGATACAGCAAAGTTGCAGGTTGGATCCCTGGTCAGGGCACAGACAAGAAGCAACCAAAGAGAACATAGTAAGTGGAACAACACTGATGTTTCTCTCGCTCCCTTCCTCTCTCTAAAATAATCAATCAATAAAAATGAAAATAAAAAATAAGCCCTCTGGCCCTAACCAGTTTGGCTCAGTGGATAGAGCATTGGCCTGTGGACTGAGGGGTCCCGGGTTCAATTCTGGTCAAGGGCATATACCTTTGTTGTGGGCACATCACCAGTAGGGGGTGTGCAGGAGGCAGCTGGTCGATGTTTCTCTCTCATGGATGTTTCTCACTCTCTATCCCTCTACCTTCCCCTCTGTAAAAATCAATAAAATATATTTTAAAAAAATAAAAATAAATCCTCTGGCTTGCAGAGTTGCTAAAACAGTTAGAAAGCAAAGTCTCATCCCTTCCCGTTCATTCAACAAATACTTCACATGCTCCTTCAATAATCACCCTGGGAATGGGTGTTTGTTTGTTTGTTTGTTTGTTTGTTTGTTTGTTTTGGTTAATCCTCACCTGAGGACATTTTTGCATTGATTTTTTTTGTTGTTCATTTTTTTTTTTTTTTTTACAGAGAGTGGAAGGGAGGGAGAAAGACAGAAACTAATATGAGAGACAACAAATGGTTGTCTCTTGCTGAATCCCCAACCATGGCCCTGGATTAAGCCGGCAACCCAGGTATATGCCTTCGATTGGAATCCAACCTGGTACCCTTCAGTCCGCCTGCAGAAGCACTATCCACTGAACCAAACCAGCATTTTTTTTTTCTTTTTAAGTCCTCCTCTAGGGATATGTTCTTTTCATTGATTCTAGAGAGAGAGGAAGGGAGAGGGAAAGAGAAAGAGAAACATTGATCAGTTGCCCAAGCAACCCACAACCTGTGTATGTGCCCTCACCTGGAATCGAACTCATGACCCTTTGGTGCATGGGAGGACACTCTAACTACTGATCCACACCAACCAGGGCCTGGAGGTACAATGAGTTCCCTCAGGGGGAGTGCTGTTCATCCAGAAGCCGGGCTCATGGCTGGTGAGTGCAGCGGAGATGGCAGGAACCACCGTGGCAGCACTGAGGAGCAGCGAGCCAAGTGGTAGGGAGCAGTAAGCAGGCGGGCGGTAAGGAGCAAGGGGTCCCAGACTGTGAGAGGGCACAGGCTGGGCTGAGGGATTTCCCCCACCCCCAGTACACGAATTTCGTGCACCGGGCCTCTAGTTCCTTTCATATGAAGTGTCCAGAATAGGCAAATCTGTAGACACAGAATGTAGATTAACAATTGCCTAAGGCTATGGGAGTTGGGGGCAAATAGTGAGTGAAAGCTATCAAGTATGCAGTTTCTTTGCGGTATTATGAAAATGTTCTAAAATTAGATAATGATGACAATGATGCACAACCCTATGAACATTTTAAGAATCATTGGATTGTATACTCTAAATGGATGAATTTATATGGTGAATTAATAAAACCTTTTAAAAGTCTATGGGATTTAATAATACCATATAATGCCCCCCACCATATAGAAATAGCTAGTATTAATATTTTGGTGCATCTGAGTATTAAAGCATACTTCTTGTTTTCACTTGTAAAAATGTTTATAGAATTATTTTTATAAGTTTACTGCAAGATACATATTTGAACAGCAAAACTAAATATAAAAATGTAAAATGATATTTTAATTAATGGTGAATTATAGCATATTCATAAATATAAAGTCTGATACATAAAAGTTGACAACTTTCCACAAATTAATGTATCCTGTTAAAGAAATGGAAATCAAAATCTCAATAGTTCTTTAAATTTTTAGAAGTTGAAAAACAACTATAAAGATTTTCTATAATAAAATTGAAATGAATAATGTGGAAAAAAAGAAAAGAATAATGTGGGAATTTTTAGAATAAATATTCATAAAAGAGTTGTAAATTGTCTTATGAAGTTAGTGTAACTAAACAAATTGGTACTATAATCAGCCTGGGCATCTAGCACAATTGAATAGAATAAGAAGTCCAGAAACAAAATTAAATACAAAAGGAAAGATTATTCAGTAAATAGTATTGGAACAAAACTGGCTAGCCATCTAGAAGAAACTAGATTATGTCACAGTCTATACCAAAATAAACTTCAAGTGGATCAAAAATTTAGATATAAAATGATGAGACTTTAAATATTCAACATCATTAGAAATTAAAGAAAATAAAATTAAACCAAGGTGTCACATTTGCCTATAATATTGACAAAAATGTAAATAAATAGTAATATTAATTGTTTGCAATGATGAAGAAATAGTAACTTTCATGCATAATTAGGTATGTAAAATTTAAATACTTTGAAGGTCGACTTGGTACCAAGTAAAAAGGAAAAGAAAATTTTTTAAAATGTTTCCTCTGAGCCAGCAATTTTACCTAACAACCTAAGAAACAACCTAATTACCTACCAACTTGTACAAAATGTAGTACACATATGCAATCGAGTAATATGTAAATATAAAGATGAATGTACTGGGGGTCCTAAAGGAGTAGCTTGTAATATATTGCTGAGAACAAGAGCATATTTACAATCCGATGAAGAGAGAGACAGAGAGAGGGAGAGGGAAGGAAGGGAAGGGAAATATGGAAAGATATACTCCAAAACAGTCCATTATCTTTGTATAATGGAAATACAAATTTTTAATTACATATTTTTCTCTTTGCTTGTATTTTCCTCAAGGAACATACACTGTTATGATGAAATTTTCTTCCACGTGCTTTATATTTTAGAAAGGCCATCTTCATCCCTAATCATTTCCTTCTTGTATTTTATGGATTTTTATAATTATATTTTAAATATATATTGGATAGATTTTAATAGAGATTGTGATGTACAATTCCAAATTATTTTCTGAAGTGGCTATTCAATTTTTTAACACTATTACTGAAAAACTCATGCATGCTTGTTTAAAAGGGGGATGAGTTGAAGTTGTCACCCTGAGATCGTGAAGCTGACTGCTACTGTCAACCATCACTCTAGCCCAGGGGTGGGCAAACTTTTTGACTCGACGGCCACAATGGGTTCTTAAACTGGACCGGAGGGCCGGAACAAAAGCATGGATGGAGTGTTTGTGTGAACTAATATGAATTCAAAGTAAACATCATTACATAAAAGGGTACGGTCTTTTTTTTCAATAGTTTTATTCATTTCAAACGGGCCGGATCCGGCCCACGGGCCGTAGTTTGCCCACGGCTGCTCTAGCCCATCTGCCTTTCTGAGTTTATTTTTAAATGGCTGAAAAAAGCAACGTTATGACTCCTCAATTTAGAAATAGACTTTAATGTCTTTTATTGGTCCTATCTTGGGAGAAGGGTAGAGTTATCCTACCAAATCCTAAACCAAGGTAATTAATGGTGGCCCGTTAGAGCTGCCTAAAAGAACCAGAAAGTAGGAACTAATTGCCCAGTTGGATGTCTACTTAGGCAGCAGACTTACTGATCTGCACTGTGCCTAACAGAGCAAGATAAAAGTTACCTGGGCAGGGAGGCCACGCCATCTTGAAGGTGAGAGTGGCTGTTATCGCAAATCTATATATCCCGGGAATCTACAACAACACCCAGGGAACAGGTGCGAACCCAGGAATACCAGATCTCTAGCAGCACGAATACATGGACTCAGATGAGCTCTGCACTGTCTCACAGAAAGGTCAGATTTCGCCTAGGAAAAGGAGAGAGAGAGCTACAAAACCAGACACCCAGAGAAGAGAGATCATAGGGAGACAAAGAAAGGAGGCATCACCAGAAAAGGAAGTAAATGAAATGGAGGCAAGCAATTAGTCAGAGAAAGAATTCAGAAACATGATCATAAGGTTGCTGAAAAGAATGGAAGACAAATTTAACAATATGTGCAAAAACCAACAGGAAACAAGGAAGAACCACGAAGAAATGAAAATGACATTGATGCTATGAAGAACTCAATAGAAAGCATCAGCAGTAGACTAGAAGAAGCAGAGGACTGCATCAGTGACCTAGAAGACAAGATAGGAAAAAATACCCAAGCAGAGCAGCATCTAGAAAAAAAATGAAAAAACAGGAGGAGAGCCTAAGGGAATTTTGGGACAACATGAAACGAAACAACATCCACATAATAGGGGTGACAGAAGGAGAGGAGACTGAGCAAGGAATAAAAAACCTGTTTGAAGAAATAATGACAGAAAACTTCCCTGATATAGGGAAGAAATAACTCACACAAATCCAAGAAGCTCACAGAGTCCAAAACAAAATGAACCTCAAAAGACCAATGCCAAGGCACATTATAATTAAATTGGCAAACACCAAGGACAAAATAAGAATCTTAAAAGTGGCCAGAGAGAGACAGAAAGTTACCTACAAAGGATTCCCCATCAGACTGGCGATTGATTTCTCAACAGAAACTGATTTCCCAGAAGGGAATGGAATGAAATATACAAAGTCATGCAAAGAAAGGGTCTGAATCCAAGAATACTGTAAGGCTATCAATCAAAATTGAGGGTGAAATCAGGAGCTTCACAGACAAAAGAAGGACTAAGGCAGTTTATTAGCACCAAACCAGCAATGAAAGAAATGCTAAAGGGTCTACTGTAAAAAGAAGAAATAGGAAGAAGAAGGAACACAGGTGTAAAGAGTAAAAATGGCAACAAACAAGTACCTATCTATAATAACTTTAAATGTACATGTATTAAATGCCGCAATCAAAAGACATACAATAGCTGAGTGGATAAGAAAACATGACCCACATATCTGCTATCTAAAGGAAATCCACCTCAGAAAAAAGGACTCACACAGACTGATGGTGAAGGGATGGAAAAAGGTTTTTCAGGCAAATGGAAATTAAAAAAAAGCTGGGGTTCCAATATTTATATCTGACAAATTAGATCTCAGAGTGAAGGACAGAAGAAGAGATAAGGAAGGCCACTTCATAATACTAAAGGGAGCAATCCAACAAGAAGAAATAACTGTGGTAAACATATATGTAGCCAATACAGGAGCACCTAAATACATAAAAAAAACTTCTGAAGGCTATCAAGGGAGAGATTGACAGCAATACAATAATAGTAGGGGACTTTAATATCCCACTATCACCATTGGACAAATCCTCTAAACAAAAACTCAGCAAAGAAACAGCAATCCTAAATGACTCACTAGATCATATGGAATTAATTGACATCTTCAGAACATTTCACCCCAAAGCCACAGAATATACATTCTTCTCAAGTGCACATGGCTCATTTTCAAAGACAGACCATATATTGGGTCACAGGCAAAGTCTCTTCAAATTCAAGAAGATAGAAATCATATCAAGCATCTTCTCAGATCACAATGGCATAAAACAAGAAATCAACTACAATAAAAACAATTTAAAAAATCAAACAACTGGAGGCGAAATAGCATGCTATTAAACAATGACTGGGTTACCAAAGAGATCAAAGAAGAAATAAAAAGCATCATGGCAACAAATGACAATAAAAACATAACAATTGAAAATCTATGGGACACAGTGAAAGCAGCCTTGAGAGGGAAGTTCATAGCTCTACAAGCCTACTGCAAAAAACAAGAAACAATGGTATTAAATTACCTAACTGTACAACTCAAAGAGTTAGAAAGAGAACAACAAGAAAATCCCAGCGTAAGCAGAAGGAAGGAAATAATAAAGATCAGCACAGAGATAAATAAAATAGAGAAAAAAAATACAAAAGTTCAACAAAACCAAGAGCTGGTTATTTGAAAGGATAAACAAGATCGATAAACCTCTAGCCAGGCTCAATAAGAAACAAAGAGAGAGGACACAAATAAACAAAATCAGAAATGAAAGAGGTGAAATAACAACTGATCCCACAGAAATACAAATGATTATGAAAAAAAATACTATGAACAACTCTATTCTAACAAAGAGAACAACCAAGACGAAAGGGACATATTCTTAGAAAAATACAAGCTCCCAAAACTCAACCAAGAAGAATCAAAAAACCTGAATAGACCAATAACTACTGAAGAAATTGAAACAGTGATCAAAAATCTTACAGCAAACTTTAGCCCTGGTCCGGAGGGCTTTACAGAGGAGTTCTACCAAGCATTCAAAGGACTAAAACCTATCCTACTCAGACTATTCCAAAAAATTCAAGAGGAAGGCACACTTCCAAGCTCTTTCTATGAAGCCAGCATTAGCCTAATTCCAAAACCAGATAAAGACACCACAAAAAAAGAGAACTACAGGCCAATATCCTTGATGAACATAGATGCTAAAATCCTCAACAAAATTCTAGCAAATCAGATTCAGCAATACCTTAGAAAGATCATACGCCATGACCAAGTGGGATTTATTCCAGGGATGCAAGGATGGTACAATATCTGCAAATCAATAAATGTGATACATCACATAAACAAACTGAAAGACAAAAATCACATAATCATATCAACTGATGCAGAAAAAGCATTTGACAAAATCCAACACCCTTTCTTGATAAAATCTCTCAGCAAAGTGGGAATAGAGGGATCATACCTCAACATAATAAAAGCCTTATATGACAAACCTACAGCCAACATCAAACACAATGGGCAAAAACTAAAACCATTTCCCCTAAGAACAGGAACAAGACAAAGATACCCAATTGCACCTCTCCTGTTTGACATAGTACTAGAAGTACTAGCCATAGCAATCAGACAAGAAGAATAAATAAAAGGCATACAAATTGGAAAAGAAGAAATAAAACTATCCTTATTTCAGATGACATGATACTATACATAGAAAATCCCAAAGACTCCATCAGAAAACTACTAGACCTAATAAATGAATTTGACAATGTAGCAGGATACAAAATTAACACCCAGAAATCTATGGCTTTTTTATATATCAATAATGAACTCAAGAAAGAAAAATGAAAAAAAATCCCATTTACCAATGCATCAAAAAAATTGAGATAGCTAGGAATAAACTTAACCAAGGATGTAAAAGACCTGTACTTGGAAAACTACAGGACATTGAAAAAAAGAGATAGAGGAAGACATAAACAAATGGAAGAACAAACCATGTTCATGGATTGGTAGAATCAACATCATTAAAATATCCATACTACCTAAAGCAATCTATACATATGATGCAATATCTATTAAAATACCAACAGCATATTTCAAAGATCTAGAACAAACTCTCCAAAAATTCATCTGGAATTAAAAAAGACCCCGAATAGCCACAGCTGTCCTGAGAAAGAACAAAGTTGGAGGGATCACAATACCAGACATCAAATTATATTACCAACACATGGTTCTCAAAACTGCCTGGTACTGGCACAAGAACAGACATATAAACCAATGGAACAGAATAGAGGATCCAGAAATTGACCCAAGCCATTATACTCTATTAATATTTGACAAAGGAGGCAAGAGCATACAATGGAGTCAAAACAGCCTCTTTAATAAATGGTGCTGGGAAATTTGGTCAGATACATGCAAAAAAATGAAACTATACCACCAAATTACACCATACACAAAATAAACTCAAATGGCTCAAGGACTTGAATGTAAGATGGGAAACCATAAAAACCCTACAAGACTGCATAGGCAGCAAAATTGCAGAAATATGTCTTAATATCTTTACAGACACAGATCCTAGGGCAAGAGAGACTAAGGAGAAAATAAACAACTGCGACTGCATCAAAATAAAAAGCTTCTGAACAGCAAAGAAACCATCCACAAAATAACAAGAAAGCCCACTGCATGGGAGAACATATTTGCCAATGTAATCTCCGATAAGGGTTTAATCTCAAACATTTACAGGGAACTCATACAACTTAACAAAGGAAGATAAACAACCCAATCAAAAAATGGGCAAAGGGCCTAAATCGACACTTTTAGAAAGAGGACATTCAGAAAGTCAAGAGGCATATGAAAACATGCTCAAAGGCACTAATCATCTGAGAGATGCAAATCAAAACAACAATGAGGTACCACCTCACACCTGTCAGAATGGCTATCATCAACACATCAACAAACAACAAGTGCTGGAGAGGATGCAGAGAAAAAGGAACCCCACTTCACTGCTGGTGTAAATGCAGACTGGTGCAGCCATTGTGGAAAACAGTATGGTGTTTCCTCAACAATTTAAAAATGGCACTGCCATTTTACCCAGTAATACCACTTCTTGGAATATATCCCAAGAAAACAGGAACACCAATCAGAAAGGATATATGTACCCCTATGTTCATAGCAGCACAATTTACAATAGCTAAGATTTGGAAACAGCCTAAATGCCCATCAGCAGATGAGTGGATTAGAATACTATGGTACATCTACACAATGGAATACTAGGCTGCTATAAAAAAGAAAGAATTCTTACCATTTGAAGCAGCATGGATGGAACCAGAGAGCATTATGCTAAGTGAAATAAGCCAGGCAGTGAAAGAAAAATGCGACATGATCTCACTCATGTATGGATAATAAAGAAAATTATAACCTAATGAACAAAAAGATAGATACAGAGGCAGAGAAGCATTAAACAGACTGTCAAATTACAGCGGGAAGGCTTGAGAGTGTTGGGGGGGGGCGAGTAAGAGATCAATCGAAGGACTTATATGCATGCATATAACCATAACCAATGGACACAAGACACTGGGGGGGGGGGGGGGTAAGGGCATGTGCCAGTGGGTAGGGGAGGCCGGGGGAAGGTCAATGCGGAAAAAAAAAGAGACATATGTACTACTATTTGTATTACTTTAAACAAGAAAATAAAATTTAAAATAAAGTTACCTGGGCAAAGCAAGAGACCTGAATTTCTTCTGTATAAAGAGGACACTGAGGAAAGCAGCTGAGCTTGAGAGAGCTTGCTGGTACTGCACCAAAAAAAACTGGTTGTATAGGCACAGAGTGCTAAGAATATTACAGAGATGGAGAAGCATGGAAAAGTTGACCCCAGAAAAACCTTCTTCACTAAACCCTGATCTCATCCGTGAGCTGCACATGTATGGATTACACCCTCTTCAGAATACCAAAAACCTTGAGACCCAAAATGAACCACAATCCATATCCCAAACTGATCACTGGGTAACTCACACATGGAGCATATCCAGTAGATTCAAGAAGCTAAGCAAACTCTAAAAAGGAAAAATTAAAATAAATTTATTCCAAACATAACATAGAGAGACTGCTGAAAACTAAAAAGAAATTAAAAAACTTAAACCAAGGAAAGAAAAAGTTGAATAATATGCATTATCTGGTATTTCCAGTGATGACAAGCTCCCCAATACAGGATGCCTACACTAAGGATCTCCATCCCTCTCCAGAAGAAGAAACACAAGAAGAAGCATCTGGTGCGGAGCCCCAGTGCCTATTTCATGGATGTGAAATGCCCAGGATGCTATAAAATCACCACCATCTTTAGCCCTGCACAAATGGAAGATTTGTGTGTTGGTTGCTCCACTGTCCTCTATCAGCCTACAGGAGGAAAAGCAAGGCTAACAGAGGATGCTCCTTCAGAAGGAAGCCGCCCTGAAAGTACCTCGAACCAAGATGAGCGGGGAACTATCCCAATAAACACATTTTGAATACAAAAAAAGATACATTACCTGTAAATAAATGTAATGGGCTGAACTGTGTTTCAAAAAAAATCCTATGTGGAAGTCCTAACTCCTAGTAACCTAAGAATGTGACCCTATTTGGAGATATGGTCTTTAAAAAGATAATTATGTGAAAATGAGATAATTAGGTTAGGGCCTAATCCAGGGGTGGGCAAACTTTTTGACTCGAGGGCCACAATGGGTTCTTAAATTGGACCGGAGGGCCGGAACAAAAGCATGGATGGAGTGTTTGTGTGAACTAATATAAATTAAAAGTAAACATCATTACATAAAAGGGTACAGTCTTTTTTTCAATAGTTTTATTCATTTCAAACGGGCCGGATCCGGCCCGCGGGCCGTAGTTTGCCCACGGCTGCGCCTAATCCAATATGACTGGTGACCTTATAAGAATAGAAAATTTGAATGCAAACACAGAGGGAAGACCATGTGAAGACATGAGAAGAAAAAAGCCATCCACAAGCCAAGATGAGCGGCCTCAGAAGAATCTAATCCTGCCAATACCTTCATCTCAGACTTCTAGTCCCCCAGAATTGTGAGAAAATATATTTCTGTTGTTTAAGCCATCCAGCTTAGCAGACTAATTATAATGAATGATGATTCTAACTGGATTTCTCATCAAAAACCATGAAAGTCAAAGGGGAGGGCATAATATTTTTCAATGTGAGTTGAAAGAAAAGAACTATCAGCCTGAATTCTATTATTCAGGAGTTAAGGTGAAATAAAGACAATCTCAGATGAAGAAAAACTAAGAAAATTTATCATCAGAGGATTGTCTCTATAAGAATTGCTAGCCCTGCCAGCATGACTCAATGGTTGAGCATAGACCTATGAACCAGGAGGTCACAGTTTGATTCCTGGTCAGAGCACATGGCCAGATTGCAGGCTTAATCCCCAGTGTGGGGTGTGCAGGAGGCAGCTGATCAATGATTCTCTCTCATCATTGATGTTTCTATCTCTCTCTCCCCCTCTCCCTCCCTTTCTGGAATCAATAACAATATATTTTAAAAATAAAGTAAAAATGAATTGCTAATAAAATATATTCAGACCAAAAGGAACTGATTTTAGATAAAACTCTGGAACATCAGAAATGAAGGGATAGCCATAGAAATGGTAAATAGGACAGTAAATGACCTAGACAGACTATTCTTGGGACTTAATGATTTCCTGAGGCTCACCATTTTGGCCTTGTGTTCAGAAATCTGGAGTTTTATTGATTCTACTCTGCCACACACTTCTGAAATAGCACCTACTTCCAGAGCCAAGCAGCAGAGGACAATAAGAAAAAATAAAATTAAACTGAATATTTTAAGAGAATATGTTCTCCCCTCTTAGTTCTGTTTTTGCTGTTATTATTAAAATATGAATGGCCTGGTGCATGAAATTTGTGCATAGGAGGGGTGTCCCTCAGCCCAGCCTACACCCTCTCCAATCTGGGACCTCTCAGGGGATGTTCAACTGCCAGTTTAGACCTGATCCCACAGTTGAACGTCCCTCTCACAATACAGGACCACTGGCTCCTAACCATTCACCTGACTGCCTGCCTGACGGCCCCTAACCACTCTGCTTGCCAGCCTGCTCATCCCCAACTGCCGCCCCCGCCAGCCTGCTCGCTCCCAACTACCCCACCCAGCAGCCAGCTTGCCACCAACTGCCCCCCCTGCCAGCCTGATCGCCCCACCTGCCCACCGCCCCCCCCCCGCTGGCCTGCTCACCTCCAACTGCCCCCTCCTGCCAGCCAGCTCACCCTCAACTGCCCCCCCTGCTGGCCTGCTCACCTCTAACTGTCCCCCCTGCCAGCTTGCTCACCCCCAACAGCTCCCCCTGACAGCATGGTTGCCCCCAACTGGCCCCCCCCCCTGCCATCCTGATTGCTCATAACCACCTCTGCCTCGGCCCCACCACTGTGGCTTTGTCCGGAAGGATGTCTGGAAGGTCTCCTGGTCTAATTAGCATATTACTCTTTTATTAGTACAGATAGTTGGCATACAAATTACTTTTGTGTATAAAACATAGTGTTTCAACATTTACATATTTTACAATGTGATCACCATACGAAATCTAGTAACTATCTGTCACCATGCATTTATCACACATTATTGATTATATATTCTTTCACCTTTTCCACCAATCTCTCCATACCCCTTCTCCTCTAGTAACCAACCATCAGTTTGTTCTTTGTTTTTATGAGTCTGTTTAGGTTTTGTTTTGTTTGTTCATTTGTTTTTGATTTTTTGACTCCTGTTGGCTCCACCATGAGACTGCTGGGGGTTGGGTCAAGAGAATTAAGAGAAATAACATGAATAGGAGTTTATTGGTCTCTCTCTCTCTCTCTCTCTCTCTCTCTTTCTCTCTCTCTCTCTCTCTCTCTCTCTCTCTCTCTCTCTCTCTCTCCCTCTCTCTCTCTCTCTCTCTCTCTCTGACTGTTAGGTGTTCTCTTTATCCTCTTTGAGCCAGAAATAGTGTACTTCTCCTGGAGAAGAAATCTAAAGTTGAAAAGTCTGTGATTGGGAATAATGGTTGTTGTATGCAATATCTTTCTACTCTTCCACTCTCAGTTTTTTGTTTTACTAATGTATCTCAGTTATACATATATTTATAAAAAATGTTGTTTAAACTTCAGCTATATTTACATGGGGTTTACTTACAAAGCAACTATTTTGCTTAAGTTCAAATACAGGTTTCTTGTCCTTTTTCAATGAGTTGAATGTCTCAGCTTTTATTTTTGTTTTTGTTTTTCTTGTTTTGTTTGCTTTTGCTTGTTTTAAATCTTTGTTTGCATAAGGAAAGCTTTGGGTGTATTTGAGTAAATAATGGCAAGAACAACCAAGTGAATTCTAGCTTCAAGTTTAGCTCCTGCTCTGTGACCATGAACAAGTAATTTAATCTCTCCTTTACTATGTAAAAGTAATTAGGATGGATAAAACAATTAGTAATAAATAAGTTTTATTAGAGTTTTAATACTTTGACCTCTTCAGTTCTGTAGTGAACACTGTACTATCTCCCACAAACCTTATGCCCCTCCCACTACTGCTGGAAGTACTCCTGGCTGGCATTCCTATCTAGGAATTGCTTTCATCTAAAGAGAGTTCTAGTCACACAAGATTATGTCTCTGCATCCAGTGATTGGTATATCGGGAGATAAGTGCCAATCCCCCTCATCAAAACTCAGAACAATTATAAAAGACCATCCTAGTTTCAGAGAGCACTTTGAGATTGGCTGAGGCTTTTGTTCTGAGGACAACTTTTGCAGCCCAACCTTTTCCTTTTTTAATGAGGTATAATTGACATATAACATGATATTAGTTTCAGGTGTATGACATAATGATTTGATAATTGTATATATTGCAAAATGATCGCCACATTAAGTTTACTTAACATCCATCATCTTTGTTTCCTACATCTCATCCAACAAGTGTTCATTTTGAAAGAAATACCAGTAACTAAAAACTTCAACCAGCTAATCTTTGTCCCAGAGTCTGTTTCCCAGGGAGCCCTGTCATCAAGAGTTAGAAATAATATTACTCTCCTCTGAAGAGTTTATTTTTACTTCTGTCTTGGTGGTGCTTGCATTCCATAATGCATTATAGTTATTGTACATTTTTATGCAATTTTTTTCTTTTCTACTGATTTTTAACCTTCTGAAGTCAAAGGCAATACACTTTTTTTACTTTCATAGCAGGTAGCATTGATTCATTAATTGGTTGGTTGAGTTAATGCATACATGACATCATAATTTTCCCTGTTTGATCTCTTTAAGTCACCAAGAATTAGCTTTTTAGAAATAAGTTTTCCTCTTTATTATAGAGTAAAGTTCAGGATTCCCATGAACTTTGAATTCTTTTCATAATCTTTGTGTGGTTCCATTAGTTTGTGGCATATTTATAATCACATGATACTTAGGGTTTTATTGCTGGCTATGGGGATGTTGAATACTGTGATTCCATGATGAGTTTTCTAATTGAGTTGTCAGTACATTAGAAAACTTTTATTATGTTAGAACTAATGAAAAAATGTATATGATATATCAAGAATTTAAAGGCAAATTTTCTTGCTTTCTATTGTATTTGTAAAGCCACTCGGTGATATTCATTATTTTTTTAGTATTCAAGTTTCATTTAAAAAATATATGGATAGAAGTTCACTCAAATATTACAAAGTGATATTACTATTCTTAAAAGTGAAAGCCATAGGTATAATCAGTTGCTATTCATTTGGAAGTCATAGATAAGAATGCCATATCATTCGTAATCATGTAGTCAATTTCATTCTTTGTCACAGCTTTCATTTCCAAGAGTGTTGCATTTAGTGGGAGTCTTTATAATTACATAAAGGACCAATCATGTACTGTACAGTATTCACATTGTATTAGCCCTTTTCCAAAGCCTTCCCTTCTGTTTCCCAAGTTACATTCCTGTAATTCATGAACTACAGGCTCTTGGGGATTTGAGTTTTATGTTGAATCTCAGATGTTCTTTCAGTAAATCATGTCATTATTCGTATTTCCCTCTTTCAAAGAAAGAAAAGTCTCCACACTGAAGATTCACTCAAGACATTCCATTTTCACATCATTGAAACTCTTCATACTATTAAAATATCATCTTTAGAACTTTAATTTCAAATAAAAAATAGCAGCCTCTATCTTGCAGGCAATTACTGAAGGAACCGCATAAAATATAAGCATTTCTACACTGCCACATCAAGAGTGCCAGTGACATCCCAAAAATCACCTTAAGCATCTATTAACCTATTTTACCAATGACAAGATTATATCAGCCAAATTATACATTAACCTTTGGCATCTCCACCCAAAAGATACAGTCCCAAAAATCTACTTCCAAGAGAATGTAAAATATTATAAAGACACAGTACATCCATTCTATGGATTTAGCTATATGTCTAAGAATTTATCCAGAATTATAATCAAGACATCTTGAGTGAAAAAAGGAAGTATCATAAAAATATTAATAGTCTGATGATATATTTTAAAAACAACAAAGAAAATGTATACACTATAAAGTTATGTAATCATGAGACATAATCTAGAGTTTATACAAGAAACTGTTATCATTGGTTACCTTGGGATGGCGGGGCTTGTGGGGGGGGGGGAATACTTGGGGTAAGAGGAAAACATTAAGGTTTTCTTCATATATGGCTGTGTGATTTTAATTATTAAATCCAGTATGAAAGACATAGTTGAAGTGAAGCAAAGTATTTACAGTAGTCAATAGTACCCTCTTTAACACCCATGTGCTTTTATACTCTTCTCAAAACAAAACCATTTGTTTCTTCTGATATATTACCAATAGTCTCCCCATATGAAACATTTTTCCTTATCTAGAATAATGTCTTTTTGTTTCATATCAGCCCCTATGTTTCTTCTTTGTTTTAAACATTCATTACAATGAATCGCTTTGTGAAATCTTATAGTCATCCCATCCTGACTAGGTAGCTCAATTGGTTAGAGCAGCATTCCCATATGCCAAGGTTGTGGATTAATCCCCAGTCAGGGCACTTACAATAATCAACCAATGAATGCATAAATAAGTGGTACAACAAATTGTTCTTACTCTGAACTAAATATGTTGATGAGGATGATGGCAAAGACAGTTCTTATAAACTACTCGGTAGTAACTATCGCATTCCGCTATAAAATATCTACCAACTGGAGTTCAGTACATTTTTTGTTTTTATTTCTGATCCAATAGGTCCAATTGTTTTAAAGGTATCATGATTTTGCCTGTAGTGTTGTGGTATTTTAAAAAATCCTCCTTAGCATAATGCTCTCCAGTTCCATCCATGACGTTGCAAATGGTAAGAGTTCCTTCCTTTTTACAGCAGCATAGTATTCCATCGTGTAGATGTACCACAGTTTTCTAATCCATTCATCTACTGATGGGCACTTAGGCTGTTTCCAGATCTTAGCTATGGTGAATTGTGCTGCTATGAACATAGGGGTGCATATATCCTTTCTGATTGGTGTTTCTGGTTTCTTGGGATATATGCTAAGTGAAATAAGCCAGTCAATAAAGGAAAAATACCACATGATCTCACTCATTCGTGGACAATAGAGACCATTATAAACTTTTGAACAATAATAGATACAGAGGCAGAGCTGCCTCAAACAGATTGTCGAGCTGCAGCGGGAAGGCCGGGGAGGGTTGGGGGGCAGGAGGTAGGGGGGTAAGAGATCAACTAAAGGACTTGTATGCATGCATATAAGCATAACCAATGGACATAAGACACTGGGTGATAGGGGAGGCTAGGGGACTGTCTAGGGCGGGGGGATAAAATGGATACATATGTAATACCCTTTGTAATACTTTAAGCAATAAAAAAAAAAAGAATTTATTTAATTTAAAAAAAAATAAATAAAAAAAAAAATAAAAAATCCTCCTATCTAATAAAAGAGAAACATAGTAATTAGCCGTACGTCCACTACCCTTCCCATTGCCTAATCAGGGCGATATGCAAATTAACTGCCAGCCAAGATGGCAGCCGGCAGCCAGGCAGCTTGAAGCTAACATGAGGCTTGCTTGCTTCAGTGAAGGAGGAAACCAATGTTCCCCACCTGCCTTGCCAGCCTCTGAGCTTGCAGTTTGAAACATTGTTACGAATATAGAAGCTAAACAAAACCCCAGAAACCTGCTTTCAAGCCAGCCGGGATCTCAGAGCTGGAGTTGAAACAGTGTTTCGATTATAGAACCCAAACAAACCAAATACCTGCTTTCAGCAGCAGAGGCCTCAGAGCTGGAGCCAGAGCTAAAGCTGGCCCAGAATAAAAAAGAAAAAGAAAAAAAGGAGCAGTTGGGAGCTTC
Organism: Myotis daubentonii; assembly: GCF_963259705.1. Lineage (NCBI taxonomy): Eukaryota > Metazoa > Chordata > Mammalia > Chiroptera > Vespertilionidae > Myotis > Myotis daubentonii. Next base: position 34,541,282 of record NC_081861.1, read on the forward strand.
AGTCACCCGCCAGCCTGAAAACAGCCCTCCACCCCTCACCCAGACTGGCCAGGCACCCCAGGGGACCCTCACCCTGAAGAGGGTGTGACCAGCTGCAAACAGCCATCATCCCCTCATCCAAGCTGGCCAGGCACCCCAGTGGGGACCCCCACGCTGATCCAGGACACCCTTCAGAGCAAACCAGCCAGCCCTCACCCATGCACCAGGCCTCTATCCTATATAGTAAAAGGGTAATATGCCACCCAGCACCGGGATCAGCGGAGCCACGAGGCCTCCCGGCACCAGGATCAGCGTGATAGGGGGCAGCGCCCAAACCCCCTAATCGTCCTGCAGCTCTGTGTGTGACAGGGGGCGGGGCCACAACCTCCCTATTCGCCCTGCTCTGTTTGTGACAGGGGAAGGCGCCCCAACCCCCTGCTCAGCCCTGCTCTGTGCCTGATAGGGGGGAGCTCACCAACCCCCTGATCGCCCTGCAGCTCTGTGTGTGACAGGGTGCGGCGCCCCAACCCCCCACCCCGCGGGCCCTGCTCTGTGACTGGGTAGAGCCATAACCTCCCCATCGGCCCTGCCCTGAGTGTGAGAGTGGTGGTGCCCCAACCCCCGATCAGCCCTGTTCTGTGGGTGATAGAGGGTGGCGCCCTAACCACCCCCCCCACGGGCCCTGCTCTGTGTGTGATGGGGTAGAGCCATAACCTCCCCATCGGCCCTGCCCTGAGTGTGAGAGTGGCGCTGCCCCAACCCCTGATTGGCCCTGCTCTGTGGGTGATAGAGGGCGGCGCCCCAACACCCTGATCCGCCCTGCTCTGCGTGTGACAGGGGGCGGTGCGCCAACTCCCCTATTGGCCTTACTCTGTGAGTGACAGGGGGAGCTCCTCAACCCCCTGATCGGCCCTGCTCTGTGCATGACAGGGGGGAGCTCCCCAACCCCCTGATTGGCCCTGCTCTGTGCGTAACGGGGTGGCGCCGCAACCTCCCCATCGACCCTGCCTTGAGTGTGACAGGGGGCGGTGCCCCAAACCCCCAATTGGCCCTACCCTGAGCGTGACTGAGGGTGGCACCGCAACCTCCCGATCCGCCCTGCTCTGTGCATGACCAGGGGCTGCACCTAGGGATTGTGCCTGCCCTCTGCCACCCGGGAGCAGGCCTAAGCCAGCAGGTCGTTATCTCCCAAGGGGTCCCAGACTGCGAGAGGGCACAGGCCGGGCTGAGGGCACCCCCCCTCCCCCCCGAGTGCACAAATTTTTGTGCACCAGGCCTCTAGTAATTTTATAAAAATGGAACTCCCATTTGACCCAGTGATCCCACTTCTAGGAATATATCCCAAGAAATCAGAAACACCAATCAGAAAGGATATATGCACCCCTATGTTCATAGCAGCACAATTCACCATAGCTAAGATCTGGAAACAGCCTAAGTGCCCATCAGCAGATGAATGGATTAGAAAACTGTGGTACATCTACACAATGGAATACTATGCTGCTGTAAAAAAGGAATTCTTACCATTTGCGACAGCATGTATGGAACTAGAGAGCATTATGCTAAGTGAAATAAGCCAGTCAATGAAAGAAAAATACCACATGATCTCTCATTTATGGATAATTAAAACCATTATAAACTGATGAGCAAAAATAGATACAGAGGCAGAGCAACATCAAACAGACTGTCAAACTACAGCGGGAAGCCCAGGGAGGGTTGCGGGGGGTGGGTAAGAGATCATCCAAAGGACATGTATGCATGCATACGAGCATAACCAATGGACACAAGACACTGGGGGGCATGGGAGGCTAGGGAAGGGTCAAGGGGAGAAAAAAAGGAAACATATATAATACTCTTTGTAATACTTTAAACAATAAAACAATTAAAAAAAAGAAAAGAAAACAATAATAATTTTCTATTTTCCTAATGCATGTGTTTCAGTGTTCTTTCTTATGCTGTTTTTGTATTTATATGGCACATTTATAGCTATTAGAAACTAGGCAAATGTGACAGACTGGTCATCATTTCATAATAAGAAAATATCTAAATGGATAGAAAATGTAGATGCTATAAATAAAAAAGAACTGGGCTCAACGTTACTCATGATCTAATATAAGAAATGTATATATATTTTCTATATAGATACATCCTATCTAATAAAAGAGAAACATGGTAATTAGCCGTACCTCCGCTACCCTTCCCATTGGCTAATCAGCAAGATATGCAAATTAATTGCCAGCCAAGATGGCAAAGATGGCGGTTAATTTGCATACTCACAATGATGGGAGGTGAAATGGGAAGGACTGAAGAATGGTGATCGGCAACCCAGGCGGCAGGCAAGAGTTGGGGGGGTGGGCAAAGGCCGCCTTTCCCCACTCCCCAGCCGGTGATCGCCATCGGAAAGCAGGGGTTGCCGGCTGGCCTGAGGCCTGCGATCGCCATGTTGATTGGAGGGCGAGGGCCGAGCACAGGCCAGGCAGCAATCCCGGACCCCGCCATGGCGATCGGAGGGCGGGAGGGCAAGGACGCAGGCCAGGCAGCAACTGAGGACCCCCCAGGGGCCAGGGTTGCCGGCTGGCCTGTGGCACCCCAATCACCATGGCAATCGGAAGGCGGGAGGGCCGGGGCCAGGCCAGGCGGCAACACGGACCCCCCGGGGCTGGGGTTGCCGGCTGGCCTGCAGCTCCCCAATCACCATGGCCATCAGAGGGCGGGAGGGCCAGGGCGCAGGCCAAGCATCAACCCCGGACCCCCACCATGGCAATCGAAGGGCAGGAGGGCCGGGGGCAGGCCAGCAGGCAACCTGGTCCCCGCCATGGCGATTGGAGGGCGGGAGGGCCGGGTCACAGGCCAGGCGGCAACCGCGGACCCCCCAGGGGCCGGGGTTGCCGGTTGGCCTACGGCCTGTGATCACCATGGCGATTGGAGGGCAGGAGGGCCATGTCACAGGCCAGGTGGCAACCCGGACTCCCGGAAGCTCTCTTAAAGGTTCTTTTAAAGCAGTTGGCAAGGGACCTCGGAGAGCCCCAGGGGGCCCTGGTTCCAGAAAAACTGAGTCCTGGAGCGGCTCTCCCCAGGAAGGTCCAGGGAACAGCCACTGCAGCCCACCCCCACCCCAGCGCAAGGCAGGGCACGCTGGGCCCGAGGACCCACCCCCTCCCAGAGGCCCCTGACTTGCTCATGCAGCCCTGGTCATGTCACCGGAGCAGCTATAAGGCACAGAAAGCACCAGGGACAGCCGCTTGCCCCCACCGGCATTTGCAAAGACAAGTCTGGAGGGTGTGAGGGCCGGCTCACATCTCCTTCCCCCTCCTTTTGCTCCTCCTCTGGCTGAGGGCCGGCTCACATCTCCTTCCCCCTCCTTTTGCTCCTCCTCTGGCTGCTTAGCTCGCCCAGCTTCTTATCCAGGCTCCTCTGCAGCTGGGCCCTCTTGGCAGGGTCCAGGGACCTGTCCTTGGCCCCACTGCCGGAGTACAGCACTGCCTCCTGGCTGATTCTCTGCAGGGCATGTGCGAGGGGCCTCCCCCCACAGCCGTGGATCTCGGGCAGGCAGTGGCTGAGGCAGTAGCGGTGGCTGCAGTGTGGGCAGAGCTGGCGCCCAGTCACGATGCTGGCCCGGCACTTGGGGAGGCCACAGGTGTTATCAGCCTTCATGGCGGCCGAGACCAGGGCGTCGAAGTCCTCTGTGGAGGGCAGATCCAGGGCCGGGGTCCTTTTGCATCTTTCTTCTTTTTCTTTTCTGGTAACTTCCGCAGCCCCGGGCCTGTGGCCCGTGGGCCCTCCTTGGCTCGCTGCTCCTGCCTGCCCCTCTCCCTCTGCAGTCGCTTCAGGTGCACAGCCCTCAGGTCCACGCTACTCGGCTCTCAGGGGTTGGGGGTGGGGGGGCTCCGTCTGCATGGGGCTGGAGGGCTTGGGATGGAGAGGGGCTTTGCTGTCAGTCCCTGCCGGGACGGGTGGGACAGGTAGGACTGGTGGAGCCGATTTTTTGGGGGGGGGCCATGTGCACATAGCTTTAATTCTTAAATAATTTATACTCCTCTGAAACAAATAAAACCCTGCGGCCCCGTGATCGCCACGGCGATCGGAGGGCGGGAGAGCCTGGGCGCAGGCCAGCCGGCACCCGGGCACCCCAGCACCTGACATGCAAAGGTCGGGGATGAAATGACTTTTCCCAACCACATCTGCAAATATCCTGGGGAAGGCATCTCTGAAGAGTTCACCACAACTCTCTTACTTGGCAAGGAAGAAGAAAGTTGGCAATGGAAACAATCCCTTACATCAAAGTTAAGGTCCCTCTGGGTAAAAAAGAATATTTCCAACGTAAAGAAGGGAGCAGGCAAAAATAATAGGTTCTCATGACTTCCACTGAAGATTGAGCATATGGTAGAGTCAAAATGAACATACAAATTAAAACAGACAGTGGACATTCAAATGAGCCGAATCAACTGTCACTGTTTGTCCCAATAGCAGCAATGCTTATGTGATAATATAGTTTAACAGACATACAAAACAAGTCACATGATAAGATAGGTTCGGCTTCTTAAGTAAATTGAATATGTTCATTTAAAATTCTAATGTCCTTTCCTCTGACTATAATTCTTAATTTTCCAATCAGAAAATTACCCCAGGTGATCCAGTAACATGTAGAACTCCAGTAACCTAACTTATTTAAAAAAACAAACATCCCAACCATTTTTAAAATATTTAAATTGATATTTTAGGGTTAAAATTATAGAAGATATTTAGATCCAAATATATTTTCTGAATATTTTTAATATATATATATGATACATTTTCCCAAGGAACTCTGAATTAGTACCTTTCCCTCTAACTTTCTTCAAATTGAGAGAATCTATAGAGTGCCCTATACTGCACAAGTTTTAATGAAAGAAAATAAGACTTTCTAAGAGCATCAAATACATGTTTTCTTATTTACAAACATATACTCTCTCTCTCTCTCTCTCTCTCTCTCTCTCTCTCTCTCTCTCTCTCTCTCTCTCTCTTGAAAATATATTCTTACTGATTCAGAGAGGACGGGAGAGGGAGAGAGATAGAAACATCAATGATGAGAGAGAATCATTGATTGGCTGGCCTCCTACACACCCGTACTGGGGATCAGGCCAAAACCTGGGCATGTGGCCTGACCTGGAATCAAATTGTGACTTCCTGGTTCATAGGTCGATGCTTAACCACTGAGTCACACCCGCCGGGCTCAATTCTTATTTATAAATTCATTCCAAGGACATATACAGCTTGAAAAGCTTTGGAAGCAGTTTCAAAAAAAACTACCTTTTAAGTAACAAGAAACCAGTTATAGAAGAAAGTTTAAATTAAAAGAAAAAAATTGTTTTAATTTATTCAAGAGTGGGAACATCCTCCATGAAAATGTGTGCCTTGACTGTGGATGGCTGGGTGGCCTTATCACACCTTAGGAATTCAAATGCTTTTTACAATGACAAGAAAGAGAGTTTCATCTCATTTCTCTCCCAGGGTAGATGTCTGTCAACAGAAGGTGGACATCAATAAAAGGAGGGGCTTGCACAATCAATCCAGAAAGTCAGCAATCTATGAATAATCCAGAACCCAGTATTTATCTCCTCTGCCACACACCCTCCCTCCCAGCCAGTGAGCAAGATAATTACCCTCAAGTCAAGCTAAGTGCCCCCCAGTCACAGTGGCCCAATGCTGACATACAAAGCATACAAATAATTCTCACTCTGGCATAAAAGTGACAACTTTCTTGGAAGAAAAGCAGATACTGTAAATTTCTCAAAGTCTTCCTGAAACACTTTTTAAAGTAATTTTTACTTCTTTAGAAAAAATGCATACATGGCACACCATCTGTAATAAAAGGCCCATTCTATAAAATTTTACCTGGTCCTACTCATATCTGCAATCATAACCATATTTGCAGACAAATATATCTATACTAATAAAAGAGTAATATGCTAATTAGACTGGGAGACCTTCCAGGAGACCTTCCAGATGTTCTTCTGGACAAAGCCATGGTGGTGGGGCCGAGGTAAAGGTGGATAGAGGCCAAGAGGGGAGGGCAGTTGTGGGTGATCAGGCTGGTGGGGGATGGGGCCATTGGGGGTAAGCAGGCCAGCAGCAGGGGGGAGGGCAGTTGGGGGTGAACAGGTCAGCAGGCAGAGTGGTTAGAGGCAATCAGGCAGGCAGGCAGGCAAGCCAGCAGTCCCGGATTATGAGAGGGATGTCCGACTACTGGTTTAGGCCCAATCCCTGTAAACTGGCAGGATATTTTTCGAGGGGTCCAGGCCAGGATGAGGAACACACCTTCCCCCGTGCACGAATTTCGTGCACCGGGCCACTAGTAAAGATATAAAAATAATTTTTGACAATTGTGACTAGATCAGGAGGTATTTGATTACTAGTTTTGTCTAATGAAAATCTACTTCTTCAGTGCTAAAATGAAGAGTATTTTTTATATTTTGATAAAGCTTTAATGACAGTATATTTCATGTATGTTTTATATAGTGGCAGACTTATAAGCTGCTGGTGTTGTCTGATGATCTGTCAGCAAAACTGCCACTGACTTTAACAATGTAGCAAGAGCTGCTACATATTCTTCTTTATAATATGAGCCACAGAAGGACAAAATTGGGTAGTGCATCATTTCATATTCATTATTCCCTTAGGTACAGTAGGTCGCAATGCAGACAGAACACTTGGCTGAGGTTGGAAACATCAGAACACCTGAGGGTAAATTCTACCACTCAGTTCTCCACCTGCCAACATTCCAGGTAGAAAGTCTAAAATACTGGTTTTGTGAGTGTGAGAGAGTGTGTATGTACATATGTGTGTGTGTCTGTGTGTGTGTATGTATGTGCAAGCATTCTATTGCATATATCAAATAAGGTTTATCATTTAAATAAAATTAGTAATTTTGAAGCTTCATAATTGGATGAAGTATTAAAAATTTGATGAGAAAAGCAATTATTTAAAGTCCTCATTACATGCTATAGTTTTAATAATTTTATAATTTCAAAAAATTAATGTTACATCATTTAAAAATATCAAAATGCATAGAATCTAGCCCGGCCATCATGGCTCAGTGATTGAGCATCGGCCTATGAACCAGGAAGTCACGATTCAATTCCCAGTCAGGGCACATGCCCGTGCTGCATGGAGCATGCAGGAGGCAGCGATCAATGATTCACTCTCATCATTGATGTTTACATATCTCTCTCCCTCTTCCTTCCTCTCTAAAATCAATAAAAATATATTTTAAAAATTCATAGAATCTATAATTTTATTAAGGCATATCTAGAAAAAGTTTATTTTTAAAAATATAAACAGCTAAATTAATAGAAGGTCATATGATGATGTTTTGGTCCCCTCATCATTATAGTCTGAATGAATTAGCTCAACTCTTTTTTTAATTGTGTGTTGCTTTTTTTTTTTTTTTAGAGAGAGAGAGTAAGGGAGAGGGAGAGAGAGAGAGAGGAGAAAGAGGGAGAGAGAGATTTGTTCCACTTATTTATGCATTCATTGATTGCTTCTTGTATATGCCCTGACCAGGGATCGAATCCACAACCTGGGAATATCGAGACGATGCTCTAACCAATTGAGCTACCCTGCTAGGGCTAGCTCAACTCTTTATAGCACAGTGCCAAGAAACTAAACTTCTGCATTTGTTCCCTATGCGAGCTAGCTTGCTTACACACTAAAAGGAAAACAAAGAAAATCCCTGATCCAGGATTACAGATTCAACCTTTCATACAAGACAGCTCTTTCAAAACCATGAGTTACTATTCACAAGGTACACTCAGTATAAGCATGTATCTCCTAACCTGGAAGCTAATTCAAAGGGCATCCTAGTGTGAGTAGAGTTCAGTGATACAATCATTGTATGTGAAGGGCAGTAGATACAACCTATTAGTAAATGTAACATGCAACTTTCACTTTATTTAGTTTTATTGTTGTCTTTTTTATAGAACATCAGCTCTGTGCTATCCACACTGAGCCATCCGACAGCTTAAAGAAGAAAAATAATTGCATTAACTAGGAATATATAATTCAGCCTACAATATATTCTCACAATTGAGTCTACCAAGAGTGGGAATGAGTCTGATTTATTTTCTGTAAAACTCTTGAGGAATTATTATTCAAAAACAGCACTCTGGATCTTATCACATAAGCACTAAATTGGTTACCACTAAGTTTGAAAAGCACTATGATGCATTTTACTGAACAGGCAGAAGACATGTTTATAGTTCTTGAAATGACTTTTTTTCTAAGTATTAGTGTTTCTGCATCAGAAGGTGGTTATAAAAATTAAAAATCATCCACTTTTCTTCATTTTAAAGTGGGCACTGTAAGCCTAAGTGACAAATATTGGAAAACATCTGTTTGGAATGCACTACAATTGTCATGTTGTATATATGTAGTATTTACCTATACTGAAAATCAATTTTAGTAGAACCACTAAAATCAGGTCAGGAAAGGAGTTTCCTGGGGAAATGCCAAAATCAAATTCATCAATATCTTCTTTTCTTGGGCTGCATGTTCAGAAATAGCATTTTTCTGTTGTGAATATTAGAATATACCTAATATATCTGGAAATACTCAATATATGAAGAGACTATTGGTCTTTTCAACTAGTGAATTTTTGAGACTTGGCTTGCAAGACTAGCACTGCAGTTATTGAGGTTCTTGGAATAATACTGTGGTTTATTTAAAAGAATAAGTAATATACTTGACAACTGACTAGTGTTGTACCAAAAACAAAACAAAAAAACACCAAAATAGTCTGAAGAAACTGTAGTATAATTCTTTTGGGTTATCTACTTAGATAACTCACATTCCTATAATTTATTTTCTATTAATATTCAATAAATCTAATTCCATTCAGCTTCAAAGTTCTGTATGTCTCCCTAATGAAATTCTGTTCTTAATGCATTTTGACCTTTTCAAGAAAGCCAGCTTCCTAGTGAATTGTGGTGCATTAGGAAAGTAAACACATTCAGTGCTTGTTATTCAATGGGTTTGGATTTAGAAATTCATTGTCAATAGGTTAATCCTTTTGAACAGACAGTCTCTTTGGCTAAGAGGAATCTTAGACAAATAATGATTTTACCAAAATGCTAATTTCTGAGTGTTTCTGTCAACTGTCAGAGAATAAACCGTAGCAGAGGCTTTAAAATGGGTTAATTCCAGTTTATATTCATTTTCCATCAGCAGAATTTAAAAAAGAACTTTAGTGTACATAAGTCTAGTAAGAGGTCACTTGTAACCCAGCTCAAAAATCTTCAGAACTTCTGACTTTCATTCAGTCATCTGTTTTTATACAATTGTGTTTAATCAATAAAGGAGCTGCCTACTGGGGAGCATATTCAAAGATCACCAAAATAAAGCAGAATCATAATCACCCAATTAATTTGGAATTCACAATTTTTTTGTGCTATGTGAGATTGGCAAATAATAAAAACATATGTGGACTTAGGTAAAGAGAGATTTTATTAAAAAACATTGCTACAATAGGGGCAAAAGGAATATTGCACTAAGGCGAATGCTGTGATCATAAGATCTGTAAACATCTCAAAGGTCAGGCAGAAAATGACTTTTCTTTTACAGGGAGGAAAAAAACAATGGTAGAAAGAATTGAGATCCACAGTTGACCAGGTACTGTCTTTTTTTATGGTCAGTCAATTTTGGGGAAAGGTCCTTAAGGAGGCGTGTGATGGTTAATTTTGTATCCATTCAGGTGGGCCATGGTGCCAGAAATGTGGTCAAACATTATTCTGGTTCTATGAGGGTGTTTTTAGATGAGATTAACATCAAAATTATTGGACTTTAAGTAAAGCAGATTGTCTTCCATAATGTGGGTGAGCCTTACCCTATCAATAATAAATAATAATACAAGAATAAACTGTGTATCATGTACCTAATACAAGGAGCTATTCCATAGTACAATGCTGTCTCAGGCTGAGAGGGGGTCAAAGTTAAGGGTCCTGTGAAGAGAAAAGCTTAAATTTTGTATTCACTGTTCCCATTGATCAGTGAATACAATAGTTCACATAATTATTTATAAGGTGTAAAATGGGAATTTGGAAGATATGTGTCATGCCTTGTCCTAGATAAACTAGGGGATTATCCAGAAGTTTTATCTAAACACCTATATCACATTGAAAAATGTGGGTCTTTGCAGTAAATTCTTTCCTGGAAAACAAAAAGTGAGATTTATTTCACTATCACAGTTTTTCAGAGCACAGAGCTCAGGTAGATTCAACATTATCATGATTATTTAAAATAATTCCATAAATAATTTTAGTTTATAACTGTAATGCATAATTAGGTACTGTAAGCCTATTGAAAAGTATAGCACCTGCATTAATTTTGTTATTTATTAGTAATATCATTCTTGTTTCTTTAAAATTCTAGTAGAGTATGTTATAATGAATATTACATGTATTCCGCAGCCTCAATGTACTTACTATGTGAATTTGGGCATGGTTTTATGAAAATAGATATACTTAGTACCTCTCTCACAGAGTTTTTATGGCATTAAATATAATCATGTATATTCAAGTCCTAAGAAATGATGTCATCAATAAATGATAGCATTTTTATCCATTTCATTCCTTTTCCTACTTTCCATGAGTTAACTATACTCAATGACCAACATATTATATGGATTGACTATTCAGTAACATATTTTAATGGTTTGAAAAGAAAGTCGACTGGGCTGAAAACTGGACTCTAAGCATCTTAGCTCCCAAGAAGCAAACCCATTAAGGACACTACTAGGACCATAAGATAGAATTGGCCTAAAAGTAGCAGTGTCAGTAACAGTTTAACTATTTTCCCCTTCCCCTTCCCCTTCCCCTTCCCCTTCCCCTTCCCCTTCCCCTTCATCATCATCATCATCATCATTCTTCAACACTATAACATGAATGAACCTTGAAAGCATTATTTTAAATAAAAGAAACCAGACAAAAAAGGACATATGAAATATTCAGAACAGGATAATTCATAGAGACAGAAAGTAGGTTAGTACTTTCCCAGGGATAGAAGGAAGTGGAAATAGGGAGTGCTGCTAATGGAGAGTGACTGCAAATGTGTGCAGTATTTCCATTCAGGGTGATGAAAATGTTCTGGAACTCAGTAATGGATATGGTTGCACAATTTTGTTAATATACTAAAAACCACTAAATTATACTCTTTAAAAATAGTGTATTTTATGATATGTGAATTATATTTCAATAAAGATGTTATTAAAAATAAAAGATAAATAATTTCTAAAAATTGAATGAGAGAATTCATTGCCAGCAGGCCTGAACTACAAGGAAAGTTAAAATTATTTTCCAAGAGATCAATCACAGGACTTGTATGTATGCGTATGAGCATAACCAATGGACACAGACAGGGGGTTAGGGGTGAGGGCAAGTACTAGGGGGTGGTGGCGGCTGGGAGTGGTAAATGGGGGGAAAAGGAGACTTATGTAATACTTTAAACAATAAATAATTAAAATTAAATATTTTTTTCAGAAGGAAGGAATACGATATTAGGTAGAAAGGTGGACCTACATGAAGAAATGAAGAGTACTGAAAAGGAGTAAATGAAGATAGAAATAAAATTAACATTTCCTGCATTAATTATTCCAAAACATAACTATCTAAGGAAAAAGTAGTAGAAATATATTCTGAATTTATAGCATAAATGAAAATTAATTATATGACAGAAAAATAACACTAAGAAATGAAGTAAGAATCATAAACACAATGTTGAAAGGTTCTTACACTATGTGTGGAAATGTGTTCCCTAAAGGCAGACACAGATTATTTAAAGGTGTATGCTATAAAACCTGAGGTGTCACTAACTTATTTTTTTTATATTTTATTTTTTTATTGCTTAAAGTATTACAAAGAGTATTACATATGTCTCCTTTTTTTTCTCCCCTTGACCTTCCCCAGCCTCCCCTACCCCCCAGTGTCTTGTGTCCATTGGTTATGCTTATATGCATGCATACAAGTCCTTCGGTTGATCTCTTACCATCCCCCCAACCCTCCCCGGCCTTCCTGCTGTAGTTTGACAATCTGCTCAATGCTGCTCTGCCTCTATAACTATTTTTGTTCATCAGTTTATAATGGTATTTATTATCCATAAATGAGTGAGAGCATGTGGTTTTTCTTTCACTGACTGGCTTATTTCACTTAGCATAATGCTCTCCAGTTTCATCCATGTTGTTATTTTTAAATCCTATATAATAAAAGGCTAATATGCAAATAGATCAAACAGCAGAATAATCAGAACAACTGAACAACCAGTTGCTATGATGTGCATTGACCACCAGTGGGCATGTGTGGAACATGGTGGGCACTGGCCATGCAGGATGGTGGAGCAGATGAGTGGGAGTACCACACCAAGGCGGGGCGCCGGTCGCCGTCATCGTGGCAAGCATCTGGTGGTTACTGAAAATTCTTTGCTCCCATGCACCACGGTCCCGCACGGTGCTTACACCTGCTACCAGCGCCATCCTCTCTTGCATCTGCTGCTGGCACCAGAGGCACCACTCGCACCCACTGCAAGTGCCAAGTGCCAGTCCCGATCACTTGGTATCATCAGCTAGTGCAAGTGGTGGCTGCCAGCCCTGATCTCCCCTGAGGGCTTCTCCACTTCCCCCTGCTCCTGAGGGGCGATCAGGGCAACAGCCACTACTTGCACCTGCTGACGGCGCCAGCCCCACTCACACCGCTTCTGGCCACAGCCCCAATCACTCTGTCCTGTCAGCGGGTGTGAGTGGGGCCGGTGCCATCAGCATGTGGAAGCAGCGGTGGCAGGAGTGAGGCTGCCAGCCGACAGGGGACTGGAGACCATGGCAGGAGGTGTCGGGTGGGGGCACAGAAGATGGGCTGAGACCCACCCCTATGCCTACCGCAGCCTCATGGTTCACAGTTCCTTTCAAGGTGCACAAATTCGTGCACTGGGCCCCTAGTATATATAATAAGTCAATAAAGAAGAAAAAGGAGAGTCATAGAAATGGTAAATATAATCAAGTTCAGGCAGAAAATAGGAGGGGAAATGGTGCCCCAAGGAACAAACAGACAATATCTTGCAGAATGATAGATTTTACTCAATCATGTTAGAAGACAGAGAAACAGCGATCAGACTATCAATCCCCAGAGGGAAAGTAGGAGAGGGTGGGGGTAAGGGGAAGAGATCAACCAAAGGACTTGTATGCATGCATATAAGCCAAACCAAGGGACACAGACAACAGGGGGATGAGAGTATGAGTGGGGGGCGGGGAGGTTGGGGGTTAATGGGGGGATGAGGACACATTTGTAATACCTTAACCAATAAAGAAATTAAAAGAAAAAGAAAAAGAAAATCAAGTATACAACAATACAGATTTATAAAACAAGAAATTGTTTACATTAAAAAAATGACATTAAATATCAATGGTCTAAATGCATTACTTGAAAGACAATGGTTGCCATATATCCTATCTAATAATAGACAAACATGGTAATTGACCATACCTTCGCTATGCCTCCCACTGGCTAATCAGCGTGATATGCAAATTAACCACCAACAAAGATGGTGGCTGATTTGCATACTGCAGGTAGGTGGGACAGCGCCATCCCACCTGCCCTGCTGCCATCCAGGCCTGCTATTTGCCACCCGAGGCGGTGGGGCAGGACAGTGCCATCCCGCCTGCCCTGCCGCCATCCGGGCCTGCTATCTGCGACCCGGGGCGGCGGACATCCCGTGTGCAAGCCAGCCTGGGGCGGCTGGGCAGGGCAGCAGCAATCCGCCAGCCCGCCCGGGTGCCCTGTGTGTGACCTGACCTAGGGCGGCCAGGCAGGGCAGTGAAGCCTTGAAGGCAGTTCCAGCTGGAACGAAGGCCTGGGTCCCAGGTGCTGGAGGAAAACCGGTGCCGGCAGCCAGGGGAAGGGAAAGCCTATTGCACGAATCTTTCTGTGCAACAGGTCTCTAGTATCTACACTAATAAAAGACAAACATGCAAATTGGTGTCACTCCACTATGCCCACCAGCCAATCAGAATGACTATGCAAATTAACCCAACAAAGATGGTGATTAATTTGCATACGCAGGCGTGGAGTGAAGATTGAAGGTTCTGGCCGGAGTGAAGACTGAAGACTGAAGACTGAAGCCTTGCTGCGCCAGACCAGAGGCCTGGATCCCGGGTGCCGGATGAAAACCAGTGCCAGCAGCCAGGGGAAGGAAGGCCTATTGCATGAATAAATTCATGCAATGGGCCTCTAGTATCCTATCTAATAATAGAGAAACATGGTAATTAACCATAACTTCACTACCCTTCCCATTGGCTAATCAGTGAGATATGCAAATTAACTGCCAGCCAAGATGGCAGCTGGCAGCCAGGCAGCTGAAGTGAACATGCCGCTTGCTTGCTCCAGTGACGGAGGAAGCCAAGGTTCCCACCTGCCGCAGCTCAGCTCTGAGCTCCAGATGAAACAATGTTGCAATTATAGAACCTAAACAAACCCATGAAACCTGCTTTCAGCCGGCGAGGCCTCAGAGCTTAGAGCGGCCAGTGATGGCAACAGAGTTTCAATTATACAATCTAAACCAGGGGTGGGCAAACTTTTTGACTCGAGGGCCGCAATGGGTTCTTAAACTGGACCGGAGGGCTGGAACAAAAGCATGGATGGAGTGTTTGTGTGAACTAATAAAAATTCAAAGTAAACATCATTACATAAAAGGTTACGGTCTTTTTTTTTTAGTTTTATTCATTTCAAATGGGCTGGATCCGGCCCGCGGGCCGTAGTTTGCCCACAGCTGATCTAAACAAACCCAGGTACCTGCTTTCAGCTGGCAACGGCCTCAGAGCTTGAGCAAAGAGCTGGAGCAGGCTCTCAGCTCCAGTTACAGCTATAGAAGGAAAATAAATCCCAGAATAAAAAAAAAGAAAAAAAGAGAGGCTGGGAGCTTCAGTCACCCGCTAGTCTGAAAACAGCCTTCAGGCCCTCACACAGACTGGCCAGGCACCCCAGTGGGGACCCCCACCCTGAAGGGGGTGTGACCAGCTACAAACAGCCATCAGCCCCTCACCCAGGCTGGCCAGGCACCCAAGCGGGACCTTCACCCTGATCCGGGACAACCTTCAGGGCAAACCAGCCGGCCCCCACCCATGCACCAGGCCTCTATCCTATATAGTAAAAGGGTAATATGCAAACTGACCCTAACAGCAGAAGGACTGGGAATGACTGGTCACTATGACACACACTGA
Source organism: Myotis daubentonii (assembly GCF_963259705.1). NCBI lineage: Eukaryota > Metazoa > Chordata > Mammalia > Chiroptera > Vespertilionidae > Myotis > Myotis daubentonii. Next base: position 34,556,493 of record NC_081861.1, read on the forward strand.
CCACCAGGGGGCAGACAGTCAATGCAGAAGCTGCCCTCTGGTGGTCAGGGTGCTCTCACATGGGGGAGCTCTGCTCAGCCACAAGCCAGGCTGATGGCTGCCAGTACAGCGATGGTGGTGGGAGCCTCTCCTGCCTCCTCAGCAGCGCTAAGGAAAGGATGTCCGACTGCAGTTTAGGCCTGCTCCCCGCTGGCAAGTGGACATCCCCCGAGGGCTGCCAGGCTGCCAGAGGGATGGCTGATTGCCATATTAGGCCAAATCCCCTGGGGAGCGGGCCTAAGCCAGCAGGTGGTCATCCCCTGAGGGGTCCCAGACTTCGAGTGGGCACAGGCCGGGCTGAGGGACTCCCCATCCCCCCGAGTGCACAAATTTTTGTGCACCGGGCCTCTAGTATATATTAAAGCCTAAGCAACCTGCTGACTGGCCAGTAGTTATGACACACAATGGCTACCAGGGGGCAGATGCTCAATGTACAGGCATGGAAACATGAAATAGACTGATGAATCTCAGAGGGAAGAGGGGGTACGGTAGGAAGAGATTAACCAAAGATCTTATATACATACTAGTGGCCCAGTACACGGATTCATGCACCAATGGGGTCCCTTGGCCTGACCTGTGGGGATCGGGCCGAAACAGGCTCTCTGACATCCCCCGAGGGGTCCCGTATTGTGAGAGGGCACAGGCCAGGCCAAGGGACCCCACCAGTGCATGAATCCATGCACCAGATCTCTAATATTAAATAAATAAACAAGATCAACTAAATAATGTCTACATAAACCTCCTTTACATATAAAGAATTAGATACAAAAACATACCATGAAAGCATTAACCAAAACAAAACCAGAGTGGTTATATTTATATTATACAAAGTAGGCTTCAGAACAAGGACTATTAGGAAGGTAAATAGAAACCTCACATAAGGATAAAAGGACCAATTCTCAAAAAATGTACCATGATCATAAATATGTATGTGTCTAATAATGGAACTTCAAAATAAATGAAGCAAAAACTGACAGAACTGAAAGAAAGAGTAGACAAATCTATAATTATAGTTGGAAACTTCAACATTCTTTTCTTTATAATTGACAGAAATAGTATGCAGAAAACCAGTAAGGACATATAACCAAATAATACTATTAACCAACCTAACCTAATTGATATATATATATGTGTGTGTGTGTATATATATATATAATTCAGCAACAACAATAACTGCATAATCCACATAATTTTCCAGAACACATTGTAAATTCACTGTGACAAATATTATTTTGGGCAAGAAAATAAACTTTAACAGGTTTAAAGAAATCAAAATAATGTAACATTTGGCTCTTAGACTATAAGAGAATTAAACTAGAAACCAATAACAAATATATCTTGCAAATCCTCAAATATTGAGACAGTAAATATCACATCTAAATAAACTACAAGTCAAAAAGTAAATTATCAAAGACAATTTTTAAAATATTTAACCAAATAAAAAATTTACAATATGTGAAAAATTTTTGGATGCTGTTAAAGTAGTGTGTAGAGGACAATTTATAGCATGAAATACACTGCAAAAGAAGAAAGATCTCAAATAAGTGTTCTAAGTTTCCACCACAATAATTACATAAGTAAATGCAGACAAAGCAAGAAGGAAATTATAAAGAGCAGAAGTCAATGAATTAAACAAGAAAAAAACATAAAGATCAATGAAAACAAAAGTCTTTTTGAGAGGAAAAAAAGAAATTAAATACTATTGATGGACCCTAGCCAGACTGAACAAGAAGATATAGAGAAAACACAAATGACCAATATCAGAAATGAGTGAAACTATACTACATCACTACAGACCCCATATATATTAAAAGAAAATAACAGAATACAATGAACAACTCTATGATTATAGATTTTGAAAACATAGATGAAATAAGTTAATTCCTTGAAAAAAAATCTACCAAACCCACCAAAGAGAAAACATATAATCTGATTATCACTATATCTATTAAATCAATTGACTTCACAATTAAATACCTTCCCAGAAAAGAAAACTGCATCACATGGTTTCCCCAGTGAATCCTGCCCATCATTTAAGGAAGAAATAATGCCACTTCTAAACAATCTCTTTAGAACATAGGAGGGAGCACTTCCCAAATCATTTGTGAGGTCAGCATTACTCTAATACAAAAACAAGAAAATAGCTTCGAAGGGGGGAAATAATTTGGGCCTATTCTTCTTATTAACATAGATGTACATATTCTCCACAAAGTATTAGTAAACTGAATCCAGCAACATAAAATAAAATAATGCATCATAATGAAGTGGGGTTTGTCACAGAATGTAAGATTATTTCATCATTCAAAATTCAATGTAATTTACCACATTAACAAACTAGAGAATAAAAAGTTAAATAAAAATTTAATGCTCAATACAACAAAAGCATTAAATAAAATACACCAGCCATTTTTTGAAATATATTTTAATTGATTTCAAAGAGGAAGGGAAGGGGAGAGAGAGATAGAAACATTAATGATGACAGTGAACCACTGATCAGCTGTCTCGTACACGTCCCCTACTGGGAATTGGGTCCACAACCCGGGCCTCTGCCCTGACCAGGAATCAAACCCTGCCTTCCTGGTTTATAGGTCGATGCTCAACTACTGAACCACACCAGCCAGGCTACAGCAGCCATTTTTTCCAATTACAGTTTACTTTCTATTTTTTTTAAGGAATTATAAATTTATTAGGTTATCTGGATATCAGATGGGCTGAATCCCAAAACGGCTGCAACATCCAGGGACGGGGAGTCAGAGATTTTAAAGGACTCTAAACAGGCTTTTTATTTGTATTGATCTCAGGTTTCCAGTTTAGTGGTTATAGAATCATATACTTACAAAGTATTTCCCTCAGTATTTCCACTATCCCAACTGGCATCATACATAGTTATTACAATATTATTGACTATATTCCCTATGCTTTAATTACATCCCTGTGACAATTTTTAACTACTAATTTGTACATCTTAGTCCCTTCACTTCTTTCACCCAGTCCCCAAACCTCTTACCTTCTGGTAACCACAAGTTCCCTGTGTCTATGAGTCTGTTTCAAATTTTGGTAGTTCATTTATTTTATTCACTAGATACCACATATAAGTGAAATCATATAGTATTTGTCTTTCTCTGACTTATTTCACTGAGCATAATACACTCTAGCTCAGCGGTTCTCAACCTGTGAGTCGCAACCCCTTTGGGGGTCGAACGACCCTTTCACAGGGGTTGCCTAAGACCATCGGAAAACACATATATAATTACATATTGTTTTTGTAATTAATCACTATGCTTTAATTATGTTCAATTTGTGACAATGAAATTGGGGGTCACCACAACATGAGGAACTGTATTAAAGGGTCGCAGCATTAGGAAGGTTGAGTACCACTGCTCTAGCTCCATCCATGTTGTTGCAAATGGTAAGATTTAATTCTTTTTATGGCCGAGTAATATTGCATTGTATAAATGTTCCATAGTTTTTTTATCCACTCATCTATTTTTTTAAATCCTCACCCGAGGATATTTTTCCATTGATTTTTAGAGAGAGTGGAAAAGAGAGGGAAAGACAAAGAGAAATATCGATGTGAGAGAAAAAAATCGATTGGTTGCCTCCTGCATGCTCCCTGACCAGGGCCCGGGCTGGGAAGGAGCCTGCAATGGAGTTACGTGCCCGTTACCAGAATTGAACCGGGGACCCTTCTGTCCACAGGCCGACACTCTATCCACTGAGCCAAGCCAGCTAGGGCTATCCACTCATCTACTGACAGGGCACTTGGGTTGTTTCCATATCTTGGCTATTATAAATAACATACAGCAGCCATTCTTTATTTTTAAAATCTCAGACAACTAGAAATGGACATAAACTTTAAAATTAGATAATTTGATTGTGGGAACCAGTTTATTGCCTTCACTATCTGATAAGCATAGACAGAGAACCCCCTGAAGGCTGGGTGCCTTTGAAGCCCTAGCAAAGGTTGGAGCTAGGTGCCACCTCTGTTTGTCCAGACAGTGGTAGCTGAAACTACTCCCCCATTTATTATTATGTAAATCCTTGCTGATGAGCTAATCTGCCTGTTGCCAGGGGTCACCTGCCTAAGGGCTATGCTATGGGTGCATCCCAGAATCAATAAAAGCTTGGTGAGGCCTAAGCACAGGAGGAAGTCCTTCCCCTTGAGTTGGACTTGCCCGCCTGGCCCCCCAATATTCCCAAATTATCTCTTGTCTTTTCTCTTTCATTTGTGTGCGGCTCTGCTTCCAGTTCCTGAACCCTGACCCACGCGGGACGTGGGAAGGAAACACCCAACATTTGATAAAGGGTAATATGGAAAAAACACTCAAATGTTTTACTCAATGCTCTACTCCTCCCAACACTTCACTTCTGGTACCTCTCATCACGAAATGTGTGGGATTTTTTCCAAATCAGTTTTCCAACTCTCCAGCAGACACAGCATGTTCCCTACAATTTAACTCAATCTTAACACTATTTACCTGGTTATAGCATCAAATCTCACATGTTAAGGATTCAGTCTCACAAGACTGCTCCCACTTCAGATGTCAATCACAAGTGTAAATTATCTCCTGTGCTACTGACCAACTGGCTATAAATCAAAGATCACCACAACTCCCTCCTAAGGTTTAATTCGTTTGTTAGAACAACTCACATAAGTCAGAAAAATAGGCCACTTACTAAATTACTGGATATTAAAGGATAGGAATGAACAGCCTGATGAAGAATCACACAGGGTGAGGTCCAGAAGGATCCAGAGCATAGAGATTTGTCTCCAGAGAATTTGGACTGCTTCAGGAAGGATGTGTTCTTGTTCACTAACCTCAAAGCTCTCCAAAACCTGTCCTTTTGGGTTTCTATGGAGACTTAATTGGCTAGGCATGATTGATTAAATCACTGGGCAATGGTGATTAATTCAACCACTCTCTCTCTCCTCTCCACTCCCTGGAGGTTAGAGGTTGGGGCTATAAGTGCCAACCTTCTAACCTCCTTATTGGTTTTTCTTGCAAATAGCTCCAATCCTCACAGGCTTTCCAAAAGTCACCTCATTGGCATAAACTATGACATGAATATTAAAAGACACCATTATATCACTTTGGAAATTCCAGGGGTATTAGGAGCTCCATTTCAAGAATGGAGGAAAAATCAAATAAGTAATTCTTATTATAAATCACAATCCTATTATAGTGAAAGACTAATTATTTTCTTAAGAAGATTGAGAAAATGGCAAAGATTTCCCTTCACTTCTACTGTTCAACATTGTAGTCAATGTAATATGGCTAAATCAATAAATGGCATATAAATTATAAAGAGACGTAATTTTATAATAATAGCATGATGTCCTACATGAAAAATATCACAAAGAATCTACAAAAAGGACTCTCATAGCCAGTTAGCCTGGAGGTCAAATCACTCCCACTATTGCCAACAACAATCAAGGCTTAACTACAACAAGACTGAGCACAAAGACCACTAGGGTGCATAAAAAATGCAGAGACAAAGAAACAGGACAAAATTGTCCATGGAGGATATAGAGTTCAGAACCACACTTTTAAGGTCTCTCAAGAACTGTCTAGAAGCCGCAGATAAATGTAGTGAGATCCTCAAGAAATCTAATGAGACCCTCGATGTTGTGATAAAGAACCAACTAGAAATTAAGCATACACTGACCGAAATAAAGAATATTATACAGACACCCAACAGCAGACCAGAGGAGCACAAGAATCAAGTCAAAGATTCGAAATGCGAAGAAGCAAAAAACACCCAACTGGAAAAGCAAAATGAAAAAAGAATCCGAAAATATGAAGATAGTGTAAGGAGCCTCTGGGACAGGTTCAAGCGTACCAACATCAGAATTATAGGTGTGCCAGAAGATGAGAGAGACCAAGATATTGAAAACCTATTTGAAGAAATAATGACAGAAAACTTCCCCCACCTGGTGAGAGAAATAGACTTACAGGTCCAGGAAGTGCAGAGATTCCCAAACAAAAGGAATCCAAAGAGGACCACACCAAGACACATCATAATTAAAATGCCAAGAGCAAAAGACAAAGAGAGAATCTTAAAAGCAGCAAGAGAAAGAAACTCAGTTACCTACAAGGGAATACCCATACGACTGTCAGCTGATTTCTCAACAGAAACTTTGCAGGCCAGAAGGGAATGGCAAGAAATATTCAAAGTGATGAATACCAAGAACCTACAACCAAGATTACTTTATCCAGCAAAGCTATCATTCAGAATAGAAGGTCAGATAAAGAGCTTCACAGATAAGGAAAAGCTAAAGGAGTTCATCACCACCAAACCAGTATTATATGAAATGCTGAAAGGTATCCTTTAAGAAGAGGAAGAAGAAGAAAAAGGTAAAGATACAAATTATGAACAACAAACATGCATCTATCAACAAGTGAATCTAAGAATCAAGTGAATAAATAATCTGGTGATCATAATAGAATCAGGGACATAGATAGGGAATGGACTGACTATTCTTGCGGGGGAAAGGGGTGTTGGAGATGCGGGAAGAGACTGGACTAAAATCGTGCCCCTATGGATGAGGACAGTGGGTGGGGAGTGAGGGCGGAGGGTGGGGCGGGAACTGGGAGGAGGGGAGTTATGGGGGGGGGAAAAGAGGAACAAATGTAATAATCTGAGCAATATTTAATTAAAAAAGTAAAAAAAAAGAATCTACAAAAAAACAAAACATGTAGAACTGAAAGGTTACAGGATACAAGGTCAATATACAGAAATCTATTGTATTATTTCACATTAATGGTGAATATTTGGATTTCAAAATTATTTAAAGTACCACTTATAGTCGCACCAAAAATAAAATCCTTAGCTATATGTCTAACAAAATAAAAAGAGAATATATAGGCCTAAAAGTATAAATGATGAAAAAAAAAAAACAATGAAGGAAGGCTAACTGAATGAATATATTCCATGTTCCTATGTTTTAAGACTCAATATTTTTAGGTACTAATCCTCCCCAACTTGATCTGCAGATACAGTGTATCCAAGTCAATTCCCAGAAGGATTTTTGATAAATTTAATAAGATGACTCTAAAATTTACATAGAAATGAAAATAAATAGAATAGTCAAAATAGTTTTTTAAATGAATAACAAAGTTGGAGGACTTGCACTACCGTAGAAGAAATTATGCTAAGTAAAATAAGCCAGTCAGAGAAAGACAAGTATCACATGATCTCACTTATATGTGGAATTTAATAAACAAAATAAACTGATGAACAAAATAGAACTAGGGACATGGAAGTCTGCATCAGACTGATGAATCTCAAAGGGAAGGAGGTGGGGGTGGGCAGAGATTATCCAAATAACTTATGTGCATATATGTATAACCCATGGCCACAGACAAAAGTATGGTGAAGACCTCGGGAAGAAGCTGAAGTGGGGGGGAGGGGAATCAATGGGGGGGAGGGGGACATCTGTAATAAAGATATTTTTTAAAAATTATATTTAATTTAAATTATATTTAATTTACATAAATAAAGTGGGGGGCAAAATATAGTAAGAAGGGTAGTATGATACTGGGAAGAGGAAAGACAGAGATAACTAGAAATGAATAGAAAGCCAAGAAGTAGACACATTTGCTTCTGGACCTGGCTTGGAAAAGCAGACCTTGCTCCTTTCCAAAGGCATCCAGCCCCAGGAGAGGGTTTCACATGCTATGGATTGCTTATAGCTCCAAAAATGGTACACAGGGACAGTCACAAACAGTGTCTGACAATGTCCTGTACCTGAGAGCCTCGAAAAAACTGGGAGTCAAAGCAGATCTACCTAATAAATAGAAACAAACTCAAACAGGCAGACAAAATAGGGAGACAAAAAAAAAAAAAACCAAATGAAAGAACAAGAGTATTCTCCAGAGAATCAAAAAGAAATAAAACATTAAAACCATGGGGAGAACTTAAGGGAGCTATGGGAACAACATGAAACAAACAACATTCACATTACAGGAGTACCAGAAGGTGCATAAAGTGAGTAAGGGATAGAGAATCAGTTTGAAGAAATAATGGCAGAAAACTTCCCTAACCTGGTGAAGAAAAAAGTCACATAAATTCAGGAGCAGAGAGAGTCCCAAGTAAGAAGAACCTAAAAGGGCCCATGCCCCATCATAATTAAAATGCCAAAATTAAAGACAAAGAGAGAATTTTAAAGGCAATTTGTTCACCTACAAAGGAGCTGCCATAATGCTGTCAGCTGATTTTTTTTTTAAATCAGAAACTCTGCAGGCCAGAAGGGAATGTCATGAGGTACTCAAGGTAATGAAAATCAAGGATCATAAACCAAGACTAATACATCCAGCAAGGCTATCATTCAAAATAGATGATGAAATAAAGAATTTCCCAGACGAAGGAAAAAAAAAAAAAAGGGTGAAGGAGATCATCACTAGCAAACCAGCATTGCAAGAAATGTTAAAGGGACCGCTGGAATAAGAACAGAGAGGGAGCCCTGACCAGTTTGGCTCAGTGGATAGAGCATCAGCCTGCAGACTCAAGGGTCCCAGGTTCGATTCTGGTCAAGGGCATGTACCTTGGTTGTGGGCACATCCCCAGTAGGGGGTGTGCAGGAGGCAGCTGATCGATGTTTCTCTCTCATCAATGTTTCTAACTCTCTATACCTCTCCCTTCCTCTCTGTAAAAAATCAATAAAATACATTTAAAAAAAAAGAAGAGAGAGGGAGAGAGAGAGACAGAGAGAGAGAGAGAGAATTAAAATGACAATAAATATCTATCAATAACCTTAAATGTAGCCCTATCTGGTTTGGCTCAGTGGATGGAGTGTTGGCCTGCATACTCAAGGGTCCCAGGTTCGATCCCGGTCATGGGCATGTACCTTGGTTGTGGGCACATACGCAATAGGGAGTGTGCAGGAGGCAGCTGATCGATGTTTCTCTCTCATTGATGTTTCTGACTCTCTCCCTTCCTCTCTGTAAAAAATCAATAAAATATAAAAAAATAACCTTAAATGTAAATGATTAATGTTCCAAACAAAAAACATAGGGTAGCTGAATAGATAAGAAAAACTGACCCAAATATATTCTGTCCACAAGAGATCCACCACAGAACAAGAAGACTCGCATTGAATGAGAGTGAAGGGATGGAAAAATGTTTTCCATGCAAATGGAAAAGAAACAGAAGCTGGGGTAGCAATACTCATATTTGACAAAATAGATTTCAAAATGAAGACCATCACAAGAGACAATTAAGGTCATTACATAATATTAAAGGGATCAATCCAACAAGAGGATATAAAATTGTTAAACATACATGCAACCAATATGGGATCACCTAAATATATTAAAACTTACGGAGGACTTTAAGGGAGAGATTGACGGCAATACAGTCATAGTAGGGGATTTTAACACCCCACTGACTTCACTGGGGGACGTTAACAAATCACTGACTTCACTGGATAGATCTTCCAGACAAAAACCTAACAAGGAAACAGTGACTCTAAAGGACACACTGAATCAGATGGATTTATTTGACATTTACAGAACATTTCACCACAACGTGGCAGAATATACATTCTTCATGAGTCCACATAGGTCAGTCTCAAAGATAGACCACATGTTAGGACACAAAAAAAGTCTCTAAAAGTTCAAGAAGACTGAAATAATATGAAGCATCTTCATGGATCACAATGGCATGAAATTAGAAATCTACAATAAAAATACTCAAAAACATTCCAACACATGGAGGCTAAATTGCATGCTGTTAAACAATGAATGGGTTATCAATGAGATCAAGGAAGAAGTAAAAACACTTCCTGGAAACAAATGAAAATGAACCCACTATAACCAAAAATCTTTGGGACAGAGCGAAAGCAGTTTTGAGAAGGATGTTTATAGCACTATAGGCCAAACAAAAAATAAGAAACATTTTTAATAAACTATCTAACCCTACAAATTAAAAAATTAGAAGGAAAACAATAAGAAAACCCCATAGTACTTAGAAGGAAGGAAGTAATAAAGACAACAGAAATAAATGCATAAAAATTAAAATCATAATAATAGTAATGTAAAATATCAATGAAACCAAGAGCTGATTTTTTGAGAAGATAAACAAGATTGATGAACCTTTAGCCAGACTCATTAAGACACAAAGACAGAGTACCCAAGTAAATAAAATCAGAAATGAAAGTGGTAAAGTAACAACTGACACCACAGAAATACAAAAAGAAAAATTGTAAGAAAATACTATGAACAACTATATGCCAACAATCTGGGCATTGTAGAGGAAATGGACAGCTTCCTAGAAAAACACAATTTCCAAAACTAAATCAGGAAGAATCAGAAAACCTGAATAGGCCAATAACAAATGATGAAATACAAGCAGTGATTTAAAAAACAAAAACAAAACAAACAAACAAACAAACAAAAAACACACAAACTTCCAGCAAGAAAAAAGCTATGCTCTGGAAAGCTTCAAAGGGGAGTTTTGCCAAACATTCAAAGAAAAACTAACACCTATCTTCCTCAAACTACTCCAAAATAAATCCAAGATGAAAGAACACTTTCTATGTCTTTTTATGAGGCCAGCATTATCCTAATTCCAAACCCAGAGAAAGATACTACAAAGAAAGAGAATTACAGGTCAATATTCCTGATAAACATAGATGCTAAAATCCTCAACAAAGTATTAGCAAATTGGATCCAGCAATATATTAAAAAGATTATACACCATGACCAAGTGTAATTAATTCCAGGGATGAAAGGCTGGAACAATATTCACAAATCAGTAAATGTGATATATCACATAAACAAATTAAAATACAAAAATCACATGATCATAGATGCATAAAAAGTATTTGACAAAATTCAACACCCATTTTTTATAAAATCTCTCAGCAAAATGGGAATAGAAGGATCATACCTCAACATAAGGGTCATATATGACAAACTTACAGCCAACATCATATATCAAAGGGCAAAAACTAAAACCATTTCCCATAAAAACAGGAACAAGAGAGACCTGTTTGCTTTTACAACTCTTATTCAACACTAGAGGCCCAGTGCATGAATTCGTGCACAGGTGGGATCCCCTAGCATGGCCAGTGATCTGAGTCAATCTGGGCAGGCTGGCCAGGGGGAGGGACTGTGGGAGGTTGGCCAGCCAGGGGGAGGGGCCACAGGAAGTTGGCCGGCCACAGGAGGTTGGCTGTGGGAGCAAACTGACCACCATGGGGCAGCTCCTGCATTGAGCATCTGTTCCCTGGTGGTCAGTGCACATCATAGCTACCAGCCAGTCGTCCTGTCTTAATGCTGACCTGGCCTGCAAGGATCAGTGGACCTCTGTGCTGCTGTAGCCCAGCCAGCTCATCAGGCTCCATCCCACTGTCCATATCGATCCCAAGCTCAGGCTGGCACTGCACCACTCCCTGTCATCCCAGACCTACTGCGCCTGCCACTGCCGCTCAGGCGCAACAGGGGTAGTGTCTGCAGGAGAGTGAGAGGGAGGCTCATGCCTCCACAGCAGCACTCGCCAGCCATGAGCCTGGAGTCTAGCGCCCAGCTGAATGGTGCTCCTGCTGTGGGAGTGCACTGACCACCTGGGGGCAGCTCCTGTGTTGAGCATCTTCCCCCTGGTGGTCAGTGTGCGTCATAGCTAACAGCCAGTCATCTGGTCACTTAGGCTTTTATATAGATAGATAGTACTGGAAGTCTTAGCCATAGCGATCAGACAAGAAGAAAACATAAAAGACATCCAAATTGAAAAAGAGAAAGCAAAACTGTCATTATTTCCAGATTACATGATATTGTACATAGAAAACCCTAAAGACTCCACCAAAAAAATATTACATTTAGTAAATGAATTCAGCAATGTAGCAGGATGTAAAATTAACATCCAGAAATCACTGGCATTTTTTCCCACTGGCATTTTTATACACCAGAAAGAGAAATTTAAAAAAAAAACAATCCCATTTATCACTATGACAAAAAAATTAAGATGTTTAGGAATAAGCTTAACAAAGCAAGTAAAAATCCTGTACTCAGAAAATGACGGGACATTGAAAAAAGAGATAGAGAAAGACATAATGAAGTAGAAGAATATACCATATTCATGGATTGGTAGAAATAGCATCATTAAAATTTCCATATTTCCCAAAGCAATCTATAGATTCAGTGCAATCCCTATTAAAATACCAATGGCATATTTCACAGATCTAGAACAAACACTCGAACAATTTATATGGAACTAGAAAAGACCCAGAATAGCTGCAGCAATCTTAACAAAGAAGAACAAAGTTGGAGGGATTAGAATACCAGATATCATGCTATACTACAAAGCCACTGTAAACAGAACAACCTGGTAACAACCTGGTACTGACACAGAAACAGTCGTATTGATCAGTGGAACAGAACAGAGACCCCAGAAATTGACCCTAGTCATTTCCCTCAATTAATATTTGACAAAGGAGACAAGAACATAAATTACAATGGAGTAAAAAAAGTCTCTTCAATAAATGGTGTTTGGAAAACTAGACAGGTATATGCAAAAAAAAAATGAAACTAGACCACCATACACAAGAATAAACTCAAAATGGATAAAATCTTAAATGTGGGTCATGGAACCATAAAAGTTCTAGAAGAAACCATAGGCACCCAAATCTCAGAGATCTCTTGAAGCAATATATATGTCGATACATTTCATAGTGCAAGGGAACCAAGGGAAGGATAAATACATGGGAGAAATTAAAATAAAAAGCTTCTACAAAACAAAAGACCATCAACAAAATGAAAAGGATCTCGCTGTATGGGAGAAGATATTTGTCAAAGGTACAACTGATAAAGGGCTAATATCCAAAATATATTAAGAAACTCATACAACTTAACAAAAGGAAGACAACCAATCCAATAAAAAAAAAATGGTCAAAGGACCTGAATAGACACTTCTCCAAAGTGGACATATAGAAGGCTAAGAGACATATGAAAAAATGCTCAAAATCACTAATCATCAGAGAGATGCAAATTAAAATGACAATGATTTATCACCACACCTGTCAGAATGGCTATCATCAACAAATCAACAAAGGACAAGTGCTGGAGAGGATGCGGAGAAAAGGAAACACTCATGCACTGCTGGTGGGAATGCAGACTGGTGCAGCCACTATGGAAGACAGTATGGAGTTCCCTCAAAAAGTTAAAAATGGAACTCCCATTTGACCTAATGATCCCACTACTAGGAATATATCCCAAGAAACTAGAAACACCAATCAGAAAGGATATATGCACCCTTATGTTCATAGCAGCACAATTTACCATAGCTAAGATTTGGAAACAGCCTAAGTGCCCATCAGGAGATGAATGGATTAGAAAACTGTGGTACATCTACACAATGGAATACTATGCTGCTGTAAAAAAGAAGGAATTCTTACCATTTGCAGCAGCATGGATGGAACTGGAGAGCATTATGCTAAGTGAAATAAGCCAGTCAATGAAAGAAAAATACCACATGATCTCACTCATTTATGGATGATAAAGACCATTATGAACTGATGAACAAAAATAGATACAGAGGCAGAGCAGCAGTGAACAGACTGTCAAACTACAGTAGGAAGCCCGGGGAGGGTTGTGGGGGTGTGTATGAGATCAACCAAAGGACTTGCATCCATGCATATAAGCATAACCAATGGACAGAAGACACTGCGGGTAGGGGAGGCAGGGGGAATGTCAAGGGGGACAAAAAGGAGACATATGTAATACTCTTTGTAATACTTTAAGCAATAAAAAAAAGAAAAAGAAAATAAATAAAATCCTGAAAAAAAGTAGACACGCAAAAATGTAGTCCAAAGACAATTGACAGTCATTTCAACAAATGTGTTCAAACAATTGAATACTTATAAACCAAGAGAGAAGAGAGAGAGAGAGAGAGAGAGAGAGAGAGAGAGAGAGAGAGAGAGAGAGAGAGAGACTGAGCTGAACGTGAAACACACACCTAAACCAAACAAAACATTAACTCAAGGTGGATCACAGACCTAACAGAAAATGTAAAACTATAAAACTTACAGAAATCATAGGGGTTTCTGAGCCTAAGTTAGGCAAATTTTTTTGAACATGAGACCAAAAGTATAGTCCATGATAGAAAAAAAAATAATAAACTGTGATTTGTGAAAATTTAAAAAAAAATGTTGTTATGAGAAGACAAGTCACAGACTGTGACAAAATATTTGTAAGTCACATATCTGATAAGTAACTTTTATCAAAAATATTTATTGAACTCTCAAAACTCAACAATAAGGAAATAAACAGTCCAATTACAAACATGCACAGAAACTTTTATTCCTTTGAAAATTCTGAAATTCTCATTAACTTCCCCTACTGTCCAAAGAGAAAGAGTGTCCTATGGTTGGTAGTTTTTGCTGCCATTTTTCAACCATTTGAGTCTTTGGTTCTAAAGAAGGATCTTCGTGGTTTTTCCTTACTCTCCTACATTGACTGTTCTCCTACCTCCTGAAGTCCTTTGCAATGAGAACTGCTTTTTCAGGAGTCTTGCTATTCTAATCTAGTAGGTTTGTGGAGAATATCTTTCAGGTGAATGTGCATTACCCTCATTTGTGTGGCCTTAACAGGTTCTATATTCTTGGCTAACCCAGACTTGGCTTTTACCAATTTGTTAGCAAATTTAGCTAAAATCTCCTTACTGATGTCTGACTATGTCTACATCAGGTAAGAAAGTACTTGTGTCCTTTCCACTCTTGAAAATATCTGAGATTTTAGGTTCATTGTTTGCCTGGTAACCTCGGCTTCCTGATGGGATCAAGATAATTTTTGAATTTCCAATTTGTCCCTGTTTTTTTGTTGGTGTTGTAACTATGTAAGTGATACCCTTCCTAGGTTTTCACATCCCAAAAGAAGACCAGAAATTCCATTTAGATTTAAATGTACTTTTTGTATGTATTATCCTTTATTTATTGAAAATCAGGTACTGTTCAAGGCACTTTAAACATATTATCACTTAATCTTCATAGTAGTCCATAAGTTAGGCCCAATCCCCATTTTACAGATTATTTTATTAAGGTGAGAAAAATTATATAGCTTGTTCTTGCTGGTAGAGGCAGTAAAGAGAATAGCCTAATAGCAAACCTACTTCTGCTTAGTTCATGTCTGCCTTTTATTTATCCTCCTTATTACATTATATTGCTTCTCTTTAGGAGGTCAGAGAATTTAATATCCAGTCTCCTCTATTGCTACTTGGTAAGAAATCTAACATTTTTGACAGGAGGCAGAGGGGAATGCAAAGGGCTAAGGACTCATCTGTGTTGGCAGGGCTTACTCTGGGGGGTTTAGAGTAGAAGTTGGACTTTTGACAGCTTTCTCTAGGTGAGCTAGCAGGAATAGGTCTTTGCAAATGAAAACTTTGCAACATAAACTTGATATGACCAATACTTCACAGATGACTGGTCCCCCTGCCCTCCCCACCCCGCCCCCCAAGAACAGGAGGCAGTTTGGATTAGTCACAGATTGGAGAGTGACACAGCAATCATTACAGGGTCTGAGTCCAGCTGTTAACCTGGAGAGATTAAGGCCACGTCAACAACCGCCAAGTAAAGTTTCCTGTTAGTAAATCTGTGTGACAACCTAGTCTTTTCCCTTCCCTTTAAATGAGGAATAGATTTGCCATGGCCAAAATTGAAAACATATTGGCATATCTAACTGGTTTAGAAAACTGGCAAAAATGCTACTGCCCTTAGAGTAAGTGCAGGTGTGCATGTATATTAAATAATTTGTGTGGCTCATATTTGCCATTTATTGGCCCTAACTTTACTGATGCACCCTTCTATTTAAATAGGCTTTCAGTGGGACCTGTGTTCACTCCTGAAAAAATAAGATCAGAGAAGTATATTGGAAACAAATGTAGTACATGGTTTTAAAGTAATAAGCAGAAGCTCTGGCCGATGTGGCTCCTCAGTTGGTTGGAGCCTTGTCCTGCAAACCAAAGGGTGGCGGGTTCGATTCCTGGAAAGGGCACATACCTAGGTTGCAGGTTTGATCTCTAGTCCTGGTGGGGCAAATGCAGGAGCAGCAGGCAACTGATCTATCTCTTTCTCTCTCTCCCTCCCTCCTCCCCTTTCCCTCTATCTAAAAAAAAAAAAAATCAATGAGCATGTCCTCAGGTTAATATTTATTAAAAAGTAATAAGCAGAAGAGTTTGATAGATCAATTCAGGAAAACTTACTAATTAGCTGTGAACTTTCAGTAAGTTACTTAACCTCTCTGTTCTTCCAGCTTCTATAAATCCAGAATAATAGTAGTAATCTATGTTGTGGATATTCAAAATTAAAGGAATCAGTACATGTAGAGCACTTTAAAAAAGGCCTTACAATACTGTTAAGTATTATGCAAGTATCAGTTGTTGTTGTTAAATTTTATGTTCAAAATAATGGAAACGGGGAATAATCTGATAAAAATTTCATTTGCCAAGGATACTTTTCACAATTACATAGCATATAGTGGAGTGAAGAGATGCTAAAGTTGACCTTATCGCTGTAATCTAAAAATTGGATGATAAGGCCTGGAATGGTGGCTCAAATGTTGAATGGAAGAAAAGAAGCCAAAATGTATTTGGGGGCAGAAATAAACCAATCTTGATAGTGTGAAAGATGAAGGATGGTAGACTTTGGGAAGCTGGGAAATTGGTGGAGCCAATGTTCTAATGGGAAAATTGGTATGGGGCTGACTGTTGGCAGGATGGTGGGGAGTATATTAAATTTGAGATATCATTTAGATTCCAAAGAGGAACTTCATGTGGATGGCAGATAATGTGGGACAAAACAGGAAGAGAGATTAGCATTGGAGATATATGTCTAAGAATGATCTATATTTAGGTAGTTCCTAAAATCATGCATGTATCTCAGCTCCCTTCTAAAAGCTTCCGAAAGCTGTACTTGTTCGAAAATATAGACTTGGACATGAAAATGAGTATTTGAGAATGAATAAAGAATGCTGATTTACATAAAATTATTCAAACAACTGAGGAGAAAATGAGATGCATAACATAGGCATAATAAAATCAACAAGAACAAGTTGCCTGGTAGCATATTCTGATCCCTGTAACAATTTCCCAAATTATACTCCAATGTAGATATTGCCTCTACTTGAAAAAGTAAACAATAATAAAGTACTCATTTTGAAATACTGTGTCATTCAACTAAAGTAAAACTACATTTGAAAAGTTGGAGTTGCAATATACTATAAAATAGTATTTTCTCATTCCTTAGAATAATGATCATTAATACCACCCTTTATAACTCTCTAAAGATGCACTTTGTTTTGTGAAATACAAATGAATTCCTGAAAAGTTGCAAGCAAATACATTATATTGTAAATGTATTGGGATAGTAATTTATAAGGAAATTTTTATGTGATTGATCATAACCTAATTTATCTGTGTACTTAATTTGGAAATCTATTTTATTTTTTTTTTTAAAAAAAGGCATATAGTCTAAAACAAAGATCATTAAAGGCTATAATATATGTCTGCTCAGCCCATTTAACTTTCTATGGGAAAAGCTGGTTTCTACTCCCACCACTAAACACAGGGGTGGGCTCCCAGAAGCCATTAATTTTACTTAGTGACTGCACACTCCTAATCACATCTAATTGAACTAGGTGCAGAAGCCTGATCATAGCTATTCAAATAAGAATCTTTCCCCATGGAATTTGGAATTAGGACATTTGTCAGTTTCGAGCTGGAAATGTAACATGTACTTCTGGAGCTGAAGGACAGCCATCGTTTTTAATCCTCACCCGAGGATATTTTCTCCATTGATTTCCAGAGAGAGTAGAAGGGAGGGAAGAGAGGGGGAGAGAGAGAGAAACATCAACATGAAAGAGACACATTGATTGGTTGCCTCAAGTTGGGTCGAGATAAGGTAGAATCTAGTAAGGATTCATGCTTCTCTAGACTGGAAGCTGGCTATCCATGTAAAGAGCTGGAAAAGCAGATTTTTAGGCTACTGTCTCATCTCTCTTGACATAAGACCAATTATAACTCACAAGTGATATTCAATGGAAAATGGTTACAAATTTCAGGATAAGGAAATACCTTGGTTGTTCCATGCAGTGTTTAATAAACTGCAACAAGAACGTGGAAGGGTCAAATCTAAGGTTGTCAAACTAGAAACAGATGGATAAAAGTGAGATTATCTAACTGATGTCGCTGAAGTCAAAATTAATGAAGAAAATATTTCACATGTAGATTACTATACTAAAAGAACCAAACTTCTGATTTTTCCTTTTTCTAGGAATAAGATTGGTGTATCAACCAGGAAACGGTGGGATCTTGGCAATTTCAATGGGCAAATCTAAGAGGAATCTGAGATTGTAGAAAGCTCAATTCCAACAGATCCCTCCATTGGACGTTTCTCTATGCTCCTTAGAATTTATTTATTCCACCCAATGTTAAGTACCACTTAAGTTGGAATACGACATTGAAGCATGATCATATTCCGAGAAAATTTAGAGTAGAAAAACCTGTAAGTAAATTATACATTCATTTTCACTTTAGATTGAGGTTAAGAGCACTATCGCTCAAACTAAATTGCCAGGATTCTTGTTTATATCCACTCCTTAGCTTTGTGATCTTAGGTAAATCATTGGCTCTCTTTTTCTTAGTTTTACTGCCTGTAAAATAGATCAACAAATTGTATTAATCTCATTTTTAAGAGGAATAATATGGAAAAATGGCTCAACACAATACATATTATGCAGTAAGAACACAACAAATGATTATTATCATCATCACCATCCAATTATAATTTCCATGTGCCCCCTTTGTGCCAATGACTATTCTGGGTTCTATGGACATACAATTAAAATATAGACAAGGTTCCTATCTTTCAGAAGCTTAGACTGTAGTGGAGATAGGAGGAGAAAACAAAAACAAATAAATAAAATAATAGGTATTTCTAAATAGCATTAAATGCCATGAGTTAAATAAAGGATACTGGAAAACAAAATGATGGTGCTGGGGGTAGAATAGTTGGATAGGATGATCAGGGAAGTCCTCTCTGAGCTAAGTTCTGAATATAGACCAGTTATGAAAAAACTTGGGGAAGTTTTCAAGAGGAGAAATAGAAAATACAAAACTCTAATATGGAGTTGGAGGAGGTAAGTAATTCGTGTTTGAGATAAATAGAAAGAAGGTCTGTATGGCTAAAATGTTACCAGTGAAAGGAAAAGAGATGCCAATTGAAGTTGGAGATGATGCAAGGCCTTGAAGGCTATGCTGAAAGTTTGGATTTTATTCTAAGTGCAATAGAAAACCAATGAAGGGATTTTAAGCAAAATGCTGACCAGAACTAATTTATATTTTGAGAAAAACATTACCAGGGTGATTATGGGTACCTTGCATAACCCATTACTTGTAATCAAATTTTGGTGGCCTTCTTTTTCTGGAAAGACGTGTAACATAAGAGTTAGTTAACTTTGTCAGTTACTAGCAGTGTAGCCTTAAGCAAGTTACTTAACATCTGTGAATATTAGTGTCTTCACTGATTGTGAAGCCCTGGGAATAATCACACTGACCTCACACAGTAATTGATGTTTAAATTTTATACTTTATTTATTCATTCAACAAATATTTATTGAGTACTACTTACTAAGTGCCAAGCAGTATTCCATGTAGAGGATATAGCAGTGATTATAATGAAGTCCTGGCCTTCATGGAGCTTACATTCAAATGAATAAGATATAAAATACAAATAAAGGCTTATGATAATGTGAGACATGAATAAGAATAAAGGAATGTAAGAGAATAGAGAGGGATCAAGGAAAATTTCTCTAAGAAGTTGACAGATCTCTTAAGCAGAGTTCTGAATGCAAAGAAACCCTGAGCCATGCAAATACCTGGGGAAGAGATTACCAGACAGGGAGAACTATTATTTTAAAGCCCTAAGACAGGTTCCTGCTTGGTGTATCTAAAATATATCAAGGTCTACTTGGTGTGAGGACAAAGAACAAAAGGAAGAGTGGTGTAGGAGATGAGATCAGAGAGATACCTTGGGGGCAAGATCATGTAGAACCATGTAGGCCAATGTGAGATTATCTGAATTACATTTTCATAGGAACACTGGCTACTGGGTAGAAAATAGATTTTATACATTAGTAAGGAGGGGTTGAATCTCTAAACTCAATATTTGGGCCCTTTGGTCTCTGAAAGTATAAGCAGGAAGAAATGGCACAGAGCTCCATTCCTTTGGATGAACAGAAATTGAACCCTCTCCACACTGACTAGGGTATCTGGAAGCTGGATATCTGAAGCACAGCCTCCACTACCTCCTCATTAATATGGCTACAAAATTCTGGGGTCACTGCTAGTGGCTGTCACCAATGTCAATCTGTTGCCAGAGAGGCAGAATGGAGCAAGCCACTTTCTGCTCTAGAATTAGATCTATAATTTTCATCCAAGATGAGAGATCTCCAACCAATAAATTGAGACCTGCTTTTGATCTGCGAAGTCTAGTGCACTTGGTGGAAGAAAACATAAAATCCCTAGGCATGAAAAGATCAGATCACACTGGCTGGTGTGACTCAGTTGGTTTGAGTCTAGTCCCATACACCAAAAGTGGTGGGTTGATTCCAGGTTCCAGGACAACCAATTCATGTTTCTTTCTCACATGGATTTCTCTCTCTCTCTCTCTCTCTCTCTCTCTCTCTCTCTCTCTCTCTCCAGGGAGGAAAGCAGTGTCATGCAAAATAGCTAACAATTTCTCATAAAGAATATTCAAATGAATATATTTTAAAAGAAATGATAAAGCATATAAACCAAAATTCTACACCCAACATCATAGCTAATGCTGACACTTAAAGAGCA
Organism: Myotis daubentonii; assembly: GCF_963259705.1. NCBI lineage: Eukaryota > Metazoa > Chordata > Mammalia > Chiroptera > Vespertilionidae > Myotis > Myotis daubentonii. The sequence goes on from NC_081861.1 coordinate 34,577,364, forward strand.
TGCTCAGGGAAATCAGAATATAAGAAGGATTCCTGGTAACATCATTATTAAACAATGTTGTAGTGGGCACACTAGTTAATACACAGGAAAAGAAGAAATATTATTTATATGAATTAGAAAAACTAAATTGTTATTTGTAGTCGAAAGCATGTTTACATTGCAAATATAAGAATTTATAGACAAATTTTTATAAATAATAAGACAATAAAATTTGCTAAATACAAAATCAACACAATAATCAGCAGTACTATATATCAGCAATGACCAATAAGACAATGTAATAGTAATAAAGTACCATTTTTCAATAAGAAAAAATATTTCAGAACTTGCCGGGGTCCAACCCCAGCAGGTCCAGGGGTCCCCAAAGGTGTGGACGGAGTCGGCGAAGAAGGAATGACATGGAGACAGCGTTCAGTTGATCAGCAGCCTAGCCAGGATCTCTAGCCCGGATCTCCAGCCAAGTTCTGGTCTGGATCTCCAGAGAGGTTCTGCTTAGGATCTCCAGCCAGGTTCTGTAGCCATGTTCCCTCGCTAGGTTCTCCAGCCAGGTTCTGTCTGAGATCTCCAGCCAGGTTCGGTCACCAGGTTCTAGTCAGGTTCTCTTGCCAATTTCTGTAGTCAGGTTCAGTCCAGGATCTTTTGCCATGCTCTCTCCAGCGAAGTTCTTCTGTCTGTAGGTTCTGTGTAGGTTCTGTCTGTAGGTTCTCTCTTCTAAGTCCTGTCTCCTGAGTTCTGTCTCTTTCTGTCTTGTTACAACTGTATTTATACCAGTTGATTCAATCCTATCAATCTCTATTACAAAGGTTAGGGCGTTTCTTATCTCCATTCCAGGGAGTAAAGATTATGTAGCTTAAGCATGATTGTTCGTAGTTAAAGTGATTAATTACCCGCCTGGCACTTAGTTGAGGGGTTTTATTCCCTCCCTAACTTCAGGGGAAAATCCCTACCTGGGGAAACCACCTTTCTCAGAGACCTTGGTTAAAACACATAGTGCCAAGAAGGTGAGCAAACATCTTAAGAACAGTATGCCATATATGCCAGGTCCCTTGAAACAGCAAGCATGGACCAGCTCCTGGCAAGAACTATTACATATTTATAAATGAATTTGAAAAGATTCTATAGTATAAAGATGTTAATTTTTCCCAAATTGTCTGTAAACTTAATGCAATTAACACTTAATATCCTAACAGGGCTTTTCATGGAACTAAATTTACTAATTCTAAACTATATCATATGGAAGAGCAAAGGTCCAAATATCTATAACAATTCTAAAAAGGAAAAGATAGATGGAAAACTGGTTCTATCACAAATAAAGACTAATTACAAATGGCAGTGCCATTATAATAATACAATATTTGGTACAGGGATGGGCAAATAAACCAATACAACAGGATGTAGAACTGGAAATGAATTCAAACTTATGAATATATGAGAGAAAGTATATGAACATATGAGAAGTAGTATTACAAATGAAAGGGAAGCATAAATCATTCAGCAAATTGTATTATGAAAATCAGTTCCCAATTAATAAAAAAAACAGGTTCCTTTCTCAAACCTCAAAATAAATTACAGGTGCTTTAAAGATTTACATATGAAAAATAATTAAAGCCTTTAGAATGAATGTCAAAAGAATACTGTTTTAACCAATGGTAGGGGTCCACAAACTTTCTCTAAAGGGCTTGATAATAAATAATTTAGGTTTTACATACCACACAGTCTATATCACTTTATTTTCAACCCTTAAAAATGAAAAAAAAAAAATAGCTCATGGGCTATTTGTATCCAGACTGCTGCCTAAATGTGACCTGCCCAAACGTACTTTATATATTGGATACTCTGAAGGAAGGCTAGTTAAAGGAAGGAGAGCATAAAAATAAAAATAAAAGACAAGTCAGATACTGGGAGAAAATATTTGCAAGGCAACGTTTTAATATCCAGAATATATGAATTACTCCTAGAAACCAATAAGGAAAAAAAAAACAATAGGAAAATGGGAACTGGAAACTTAAGGTTGAAAAATCTGAATTATCATTAGGAATTAGAAAAATAATATTAAAATTAGATACTATTTCCACCCTCAGCTTGACAAACATTATAAATTCTGACAGAACCAAGTATTGAGGAGGATGTGGGAAAATTCTTGTACACTGCTGGTAGGAGTAGAAATTGGTAAAGCCACTTTGTAGATTGACGATAAATCCCATAGAACCAACTATGTCATGGATCTGGAAAAAATGCCAATACAAATATAAGATTAAGCTATAAGCTAATAGGAGTATAGTGTCTAAATCACAAAACTTAATAGCATCATTTTCCTCTGTTTGACCTTATCCATCTGGACATGTCTTTTATCTTCAGGTGCCACATTTTAAGAGCAAAACTGATTAATTATAAGGTGCCTGGAGAAGGCTGGTAAAGAAGGTGAAGTGTCTGCTAAAAACTCCATACTATAATTGACAATTGAATGGCATGGGAATACTTAGAGCTTACTAGAAAATTAGCACTGACACAAAACTGAAAATGAATAATGCAACATACTTTTCTTCTAGTCTTCTGGAATGTGTGTCCCTTAAAAACTCAGAGACCCAAGTAACCCCAAAGGATAGTCTGAAATTAAGGTTTTGTTAACTAAAAGCAGTTTAGGGTGGGTAGTCATGTCCTAGGCCAGTATCTTCCATGACAAAAGTTAATCTTTACCTTAAATGAGCCTATTGTCTTTTTGCATCTACGATAACATATCATTGAAATGTCAAAGTAATTTTCCTTTTTCCAGACCCCTCAAAGCACAGGCACCACTCTGCAGAGACCACAAATCCCATCATTGTCATTGAGTTAATTGTTGACTATTAACTATCCTGTGCCCACCTATTTTGCTTTTTATCCAATCCCAGAGGTTTCCCCGCTTTGCTTTCTCCCACCTTCCTGATTTATCACCAATGGATTTCATAAAACCACTTACATCTTCTCTTTCTATAGTAATGTATAAAATAAGATGCAAAACTGCCCTTCTCCACAGCATTTTCTCAATCCATTGAGATTTTGCTTCCCAGCAATTGCCAACCATTTCTGCTCAAATAAACTCACAAAAATTCTTCACATGTTTGCATGTTTCTTACATTGACAATTTGTATTTACAGATCAGCTGTGACTATTTTTTCATTATGTTCCTCAAATTATTTGCTTGATAATATTTATTTTGCAACTTAAAGTATTTAACAACTGCTGGAAGGTTAAAATTTAATCACATTGTAATCTCAATTTTAAGAGAAAATTATACTGATTGCCTTATAAACTCTATTATACATTTTATAACATACTGTAAACCACCATTCTAATACACTGGACAGATAAAATTAGAGAGTGTATATAAAAGAATATATCATGATATCTACAACATAATAGATTCCAACATTTGTACTTGTCAAGATTCTTTTGGTTGCAAATGAAATCCAATTCAAATTAGTTTGAGCTAATTTGCACATGGAAATAATCACGGCGGACATTATTGACTTACATGACTGAAAAATACACAGATAAAAAGAGGTCAGCAGGGTTCAGGCTTTCTTTCCATACCTTGGCTCTGCTTTTCCCTCTTGGCTTTATTCTCAGGCCAGCTTCTGCCAATGTAGTAGCAAAGATATCTACCAGAAGCCCTAGGAATAGTACATTATCTTTACACTTAGAAATGCCAAAGAAAAGAGAATTTATTTTCTAGTCATGTCTTTCATTAGCCTACCACAGACACAGGCCCTTCTTCAATCCAATTACTCCAACCAGAAGGGAGCAATGATTAGGGTCATGCCCAACTCTGAGACCAGGGCATGAGATCAGCCTTCCCCAATCATATGGATTTAAATTCAAAGAGGTGTATGATTGGCTCAAATAGACCATTCATGATGCAGTTAAGAAACCTGCCTCTTCAGAAGAAAACCAGACAGAGAAAACAATAAAAAACAGGCTCTTTTCAAGGAAAATCTGAATAAGGTAGCACCTAATTGATCATTCGTAATTACATCAGGTGATTTTATACTCCATGCTTTGTCAGTCACCTAGATACTTCCAAATTTATTCTTCAATATTTTAGTCCTCCCAAATAAAAACAAGTTTGCCATAGTATTCTGAACTTGCTCTAAAGGCCTCCAAAGTTCATGGACATAGAATATAAGAGTGAGGCATTTAAGGGACAGTTTCTAAATAAGAAATACCTTCGGTTCACTTTACTTTGGTTGCAAATTTCCAAATAATTGTATTTTAAATGAGTACAAGGTATATGGATGTGACTAAATTTTTTTAATCTGTTTTCAGAAATTTTTAATGTAAAATCTGTTTTCAGAGAAAGCTATAAAACATATATTATATAAAGAAATAGTGCCTATATATCAAATAGATCCAAATGATGACTACATTTTTACTAAGATTTAAAAATTAATTCCTCTTTTGTAGTGATTTGGGGGAATACAAATAGATCTTATATTGCTTAATGTATTTTTTCGTTTTTAAATTCATGTTAGGTTTCCGCTTAAGGCACACAAATTTTCTTGACTACCATCCTCAAACATTCAGTATAGAAAATGTCCTTTGAAAGTACAATATATCTGAATAGTTATTTTTCTGTAATGTAGCTTTGTCATTAAAATAAGCCATTTGTGAGATGTGATTCAATTATCCCATCCTTTGAAAAAAGGACAGAGCCACAGAACTAGTACAGGGTATTAGTTGTACCTAATAAAGATTTTTCCATTTGTGCCTTTTGATCTATTAATCAAAGTCCTTTTTTAAAAAATATATTTTACTGATTTTTTACACAGAGGAAGGGAGAGGGATAGGGAATTAGAAACATTGATGAGAGAGAAACATCAATCAGCTACCTCCTGCACACCTCCCACTGAGAATGTGCCCGCAACCAAGGTGCATGCCCTTGACTGGAATCAAAACCTGGGACCCCTTCAGTCCACAGGCTGCCGTTCTATCAACTGAGCCAAACCGGTTAGGGCAAAGTCCTTGTATTTTAATAAACCAATATCATTTCATAAAATTTAAGAAAAATTCTCTTAGTAACATTAATTGAATTATAGGGAAAGCAGAATATCAGTGGCATTATAGGTATAAGAAAAAATTATCCAAAATGTTGGGAAAATGTTTACCAAGTAGATGTTCTAAGCAGTAGGAAATCCTCAAGCATATATTTTTTTCAAAATCTACAATATATTGTCCTGGGTGTTGAAGATCCTCACCTGCCTGAAGGCCAGGGACTGGATATGATGATCTCTTGAGATTTTTTTGTCTAGGTGTGATCCTATTTACTAATCTCATGTTGATTTTAATGTTAGATCAGAAAAGTCAAGAGTAAATTCACCTGCTCTTTGTTGTTGCTCTCCTCTCACAACACTCTGTCCTGTGCCCTGAGTAACATGCCTGGAATATTTAATGCACCCCCTTCACCTACCTTGTCATTTTTTAATTCAAAAGAAAAATCTTTCAGATAACTATACATGTTTATTTCTTCTTTCTAAACTAGATTATGTAAAAGTAGCAGGTCTTTGTGACTCTTGTTATATGACTAGTACTATGCTATGTTATTGAAAGAAGATAAAATGACATCTTGTTTATGGGCCAATGTAACCAGTTGATTCAATAGTTTCAATTTGGTGTAGTATAAATGTGAAATGGTTTTGTATATTTTCCTCCAATCTCTGCCTGCACCTGAGCTATGTTGCATCTCAATTTCCTGTCCTTTAATGACACCTTGAGTAAATTACACAATTCTCAGTCATGTGTGGTCATTAAAGCTCAGTTTAGACAGGTCTATAAATGATTCAGATCTGCCTCTCTCTCACTGTTAACCAGGATTGTGGACACACAAGAACCTAAAATGGGGAGAAGTGTGTCTTACATTTTTCTCCTATATCTCTTCTTGACCTCGAAGTGGTCAACCTCTATAAGACCTACTCACTTGTTCTCCCCTGGGCTCTGGTACTTCTCATGTGTTGAAAGTTAGGAAGATGATAGATCATTATAGATAGATAGATAGATAGATAGATAGATAGATAGATAGATAGATAGATGATAGATAGATGATAGATAGATGAAGAACAGGCAGGTATTGTCTGTAATCAATTTTTGTAATCAAGCGTCCATTGATTACAGTCTTCTTCTATTATTGCTGCTTCTCTGGCTAAAACTAAATGGTCATCCGGGCTAGGATTATAGTGAGATGAATGAGGCATTCTACTGGGTGGTTAATTTAAGGGAACACAAAATAGTAATCAAAAAGAAATAATGTTTTAGTGTAATTTTTTAAAAAGTCAAAATTAATGCAAAATGTATGATAGAGAATCTATAAACTGTAAGGTTGATCATCCTAATGAAGCATTCAGTGAGAATATGAAAACAGAGTGGAGATAACCATGCAGAAAAATTCTCAATGATATTGGAGAGGGAATTTTGTATCTCAAAGAATGTGGGATGATGATTCAAATATGTTTATTTGGATATTAGAGGCACGGAGCATGAAAACTCATGAACTGTGGGGGGGGGGGGGCTCAGCCTGGCCTATGTCCTCACACAGTCCGGGAGTCCTCAGGGGATGTCCTACTGATGGCTTAGTCCAGCTCCCCACGGAAGCAAGCCTAAGCCACAGTCTGGCCTCCCTCTGCTGGCGGCAACTGGGCCGGCCAATCAGGGGACGGCACCACCCCTATCACCCCACCCTGCCACTACCTGGTCTCCCTCTGAAGAAGGCAAACGGAATGGCCGATCAGGGGATGGTGCTGCCCCCCCCCATTGCCTCTCCACCACTGGTCGGCCCCCCCATCACTGTTCCCTCCCTCTGCCTGCCAGCACACACCTTGGCTGGCCTGCCACTACCTGCTCACTGGCCCCACCACCCCAACAACTCGTTGTTCCACTGTTCAGTTGATTTGTATATTATTCTTTTATTATAGAGGATTAAAGGAAAGGTTAACCAGAGAAGCCCAGAGCATGTGGAGTCATCTGGATTGCATACATAATGTTCCAATGAATAACTTAGTTCAGATGAATTATTTATTAACCATAACTTCTTATTAGTGGACTCTCTGAGTTAAAATCTAAGAATGTTTTATGACTTTTTATAGGCATAATCTAATGGAAAGAACTTGGCCATTGGATTCAAACAAACTTGATTTCAATTTCTGTTCCATATTTGTTATTTTTGTAACTCTTGGCAAGTTGTTAACCTCTTTTAGAATCAGTTTCTTCATCGATAAAATAAAAGTGATCATTCCCACTTGATGGAATACTACATGCATTTTGGAGAACCTACCTACCCTGTGATTCCCGAATCACAGGGAATCTACTCTTTCCCATAGTCTTTTGCTAAGCAGTCAGCATGCCATATGACCATGACCCATTAACCACTCCTTTATTTTTGCCAAGAATGAACATGGCTTATCCATAACATGGCTAATATCGTGTGCCTGATGGGTAATGCTTTAAGAAGATAAAATAAGTTTATTAGGATATATTTTTGAGAAAGTTGAATGAAGAGCAGAAATAAGCAATTAGCTATAGAAAGTTGAACTTTCTGGTATTTCTCTTAGCAAAAGAAGTAGTCATTTTGGAGCCATATTAAAAATAAGCAAGGGGACACAGAGACAGAAATACACAGTGTATATGTCTATGCATATATATCAGCATATACATAGAGAGAGACAGACAAAGACAGAGGGAGACATAACCACACAAATAAATACAGAGGGAGATTCAGAGAAATACTCAAAGAAACAGCCAGAGAGACATTTGGAGAAAAATAGACTCAGAGAGATGGAATACAAAGAAACACACAGAGACACTCAGAAACAATAGATACATAGAGAGTGACAGAAAGAGATACACAAACTGAAAGAAAAACAGAGGGTATGTGTGTGAGAGGGGTGAGAGAGAGAGAGAAAGAGACAGAGTGAGACAAAGAGAGAAAGGAGAAAGACACAGGGAAGAGCAACAGAAGGAGACGAAGGGAGAGGCACACAGAGTGAAATACAGAATAGAGAACTGGAGAGAAAGAGAAAGTAGAAAACTCATTCTCACACAAAAATATACTGAGAGAGTGACCACATAAACAGAAAATGAGAGCCACACAAAAACAGAGAGAGAAAAAAGAGAGGCACAGACACAGACAAAGACAACTGAAGCTGACTTGGAGAGATGAGACACCCTCAAAGATACAGGTAGAAATGGGAAGAACACCAGCCATGGGGCTAATTTGATTTCTAGTCTTCCTATCACTTGGACAGTTCTCTCTTACTGGATTACCTTGGGACCTTCCTAGGTACACTTCTCATCCCTCCCCAGCCTTCACTTGCATTAGGTTGAGTTTTTTGTTCCTTGGCCCCAAAGAGCCCTTAATAGCATAAGAGGCACAGGGCCTGATTCAATGTCACTAGCCCTGAGGTAATATTAGTCCCCATGTTTCATGTGATCACACTGCTTTCTGAAATGGTCAGCAATTTCACAGAGCAACCAGCAGTGAGTGAATGAATATTGCAACAAATTATCTGAACTAAGACTTCTTTCTTAGTTGAAGGACAGTCACTTTCTCAGAAACCACTGAATATTAAAAAGAAACAGAAACAAATAAAACCAATGAATACTAAAAACAAACAGAAACAAACAAAACCATTTTTATCTCAAAGTGAGTAATTAATCAAACAAGTATTAGGCATTCTCATTCTTCTTTGAATCAATTTAATATGAATCTCCAATTCTTATATGAGAATATACTTCTACAGCAACCCTTCCCTTCCTTTGCATTCACTTCTGGTGTTCTCCTCCCTTTCTCTGTACCTCCTCCATGCCTGCATTTTTCCTCCAGCCTGTACCTTCACTTATATCCAAAATGACAATTTAGCAGTCGTGGTGGTGGTGAGGGTTCAGGATCAGAGAAAGGAAGAGAGTCTCTCTCTCTCTCTCTCTCTCTCTCTCTCTCTCTCTCTCTCTCTCTCCCCCTCCCTCCCTCCCTCTCTCCCACACACCCCCCTTCCAGATTTCTCTTGCACCACATAGACTGACTATCCCTACTGAAATCCAATGCTTTGGGAAACTCTTCAGGCTTCCCTCACTTCTAGTCTGAATTAAACATGCCCTTGATTGTGCTATAATTATTGATAAGCTTACTGATTAATACATGATCTTTATATTTCTGTATTCTCTATTGAATTTATGAGTACCTCAAAGGGTTTGACAATATCTTATTCTCCAATTTTTCCCATATTGCATGATACCATGTCTGAAACACTGTAGAAATTTAATAAACACTTGCAAAAAAAATGGGAGTCTCCAAGTAAATAAATGTATATCCCTTTAAACTCCAAAAAAGCATTTATTTTAAGCTACTTTTTAAAGGAAAATATTTTTAAAACAAATTGTATTCCCCCTTTTTTTGAAAAAAAAAAAGAAAATACTTAACACAAAAGACAGTGTGTCACACTGTTCATCCTATCTAATAAAAGAGAAACATGGTAATTGGCATATGACCGCTGCCCTTCCCATTGGCTAATCAGGGCAATATGCAAATTAACTGCCAGCCAAGATGGCGGCCGGCAGCCAGGCAGCTTGAAACTAACATGAGGCTTGCTTGCTTCAGTGACGGAGGACTCCAACGTTCCCCGCCTGCCGCTGCAGGCCTCTGAGCTGCAACTATAAGCAACTATGTAACAAATATAGAAGCTAGACAAAACCCCAGAAACCTGCTTTAGTCCGCCGGGCTTCAGCCAGCAGGATCGCAACATTGTAAGCAAAGGCCAGAAACCTACTTTCAGCAGCAGAGGCCTAAGAGCTGGAGCCAAGCCTCAGAGCTAAAGCTGGCCCAGAATAAAAAAAAAAAAAGAAAAGAAAAAAAGGAGCGGTTGGGAGCGTCAGTCACCCCCAGCCTGAAAACAGCCCTCAGCCCCTCACCCAGACTGGCCAGGCACCCCATTGGGGACCCCCACCCTGAAGGATGTGTGACCAGCTACAAATAGCCATCATCCCTTGACCCAGGCTAGCCAGGCACCCCAGTGGGGATCCCCACCCTGAAGGATGTGTGACCAGCTACAAACAGCCATCATCCCCTGACCCAGGCTAGCCAGGCACCCCAGTGGGGACCCCCACCCTAATCCAGGACACCCTTCAGGGCAAACCAGCTGGCACCAACCCATGCACCAGGCCTCTATCCTATATAGTAAAAGGGTAATATGCCTCCCAGCACCGGGATCAGCGGAGCCGCGAGGCCTCCCAGCACCGGGATCAGCGTGACAGGGGGCAGCGCCCAAACCCCCTGATCGCCCTGCGGCTCTGTGTGTGACAGGGGGCGGGGCCTCAACACCCCCCCCCCCACGGACCCTGCTCTGTGTGTGACAGGGTAGAGCCATAACCTCCCCATCGGCCCTGCCCTGAGTGTGAGAGTGGCAGCGCCCCATCCCCCTGATCGGCCCTGCTCTGTGGGTGATAGAGGGCAGCACCCCAACCCCCTGATGGGCCCTTCTCTGTGCGTGACAGGGGGCAGCGCCCCAACCCCCTGATTGGCCCTGCTCTGTGCGTGACAGGGGGTGGCGCTGCAACCTCCCCATCGACCCTGCCTTGAGTGTGACAGGGGACGATGCCCCAAGCCCCCAATCGGCCCTACCCTGAGTGTGACTGAGGGTGGCATCACAACCTCCTGATCACCCTGCTCTGTGCATGACAGGGGGTGGCGCCCCAACTCCCCAATCGGCCCTGCTCTGAGCCCGACCAGGGGCTGCACCTAGGGATTAGGCCTGCCCTCTGCCACCCGGGAGCAGGCCTAAGCCAGCAGGTCGTTATCTCCTGAGGGGTCCCAGACTGTGAGAGGGCACAGGCCGGGCTGAGGGACCCCCCTCCCCTCCGAGTGCACAAATTTTTGTGCACCCGGCCTCTAGTATTGGATAAAGAGCATGTGTTGTGGGAGCAACCAAACTGAGATTAAGTCCTTATTCTGCACTTCTTAGTCACATGATCTTAACCCAGCCGTGGGCAAACTACAGCCTGCGGGCCGAGTTTGAAATGAATAAAACTATTGAAAAATTGACTGCACCCTTTTATGTAATGATGTTTACTTTGAATTTCTATTAGTTCACACAAACACTCCATCCAGGCTTTTGTTCCGGCCCTCCGGTCCAGTTTAAGAACCCATTGTGGACCTCAAGTCAAAAAGTTTGCCCACCCCTGTCTTAACCCCTCCAAGTTTCTTTTTCCTCACTTTTAAATGGCAATAATAGAGTACACACACAAGGTATTCAGAAGTCAAAATTAGTCAACAAATAAAAAAGGCTTAGAAAAGTACTTGACACATAGTAAGTGTTCAATAAATCCTAGTTGTTACTATCTTCACCATTTTCTTGATGACTCAAAAGCAACAATGTGTTGGTTTTATGCTGTGCTTTAAGTAATACACTACCAAGATATGTAAGAATGATTGTCCTTATATTAAATGACCTCACACTGCTGAAGTTCTAAAATCCTTATATGTACCCTTCTCCTATTTTCTTCCTTACTATCAGCTAATACCAATGTGACTGTCATGGCATTTGCATTCCCACTCCAGTTTTTAATGCATCACATTTAACAGTCTATATACTTGGAAAATATATGACTTGATTTCTTAGAATAGTGTGTAAATTAATAGGAAAGGGGCTATGAACAAAATCCTAATCATAAGGACTTTCATTCAAAGTAAAAACATGTATGTTATTGCATAAACATATTGATTTCTCAGATGTATATTGTTCTTTCTAATTGTCAAGGAAAAATACTCTAAATTTCTGAATAATAGACTTCTGGGATAATTAAAGTATATCTCACAAGCATGACATCTGTATAAGGATAATACAGCATAGTGGAAACAGTAAAGACAACACAGATATGGGACCAAATTTTAATATATATGCCCATGTGAACTTGAGCAATTTGTTTAGCAAATCTGAACCTCATTTTTTTCACATGAGAAAAAAACAGTCCTAGAATAGTAAGAGCTATTGGATTAGAAATTGTCTATGTACATAACCAGAGTGCCAATATACAGTAGGGTTCAATACACAATAATTGTTAAACTTACCATATTTTGTCTACCCACAACTGTCTTTATATTTCCATCCAAATGTTTTAACTTTTCACAGCTTTCTATTTTACTCTCTGAGATAACTCTATTTTGGTTTATAACATTTTATAAATGTTTTAATGGCTTGATAATATCTTCATAAAATGAACTATCTCACTATGCTTTAATTTTTATCTCCATTTTTAAATAACATTGAATATTAAAATTTTATTCCAATATGTCTAAATTATTTACAGGTAGTTTTGGTAAAAGAAGAATTAAAATTTTCATCCCTTTTGTTCCCTGCCTTGATTTGAATAATTTGAATGATCCTGGCTTATAGGCTAATACTCATCCACTATGTATTCTGCTGTTGATTTTCTTAGAACAGTTCTGTCTCTGTCTCCAACTCTATCTTGCATTTTCCAAATAAATATTAATAAATTATATATGTTTTTGTTATACAGACTGAATCTTACTTAAAAAAAGGACACAAGATAAGGTTAAAGGAGAACCCATGCCAATTACTATGATATCAATGTTTTATCTAATTTTTAGGGGACCAGTAAGCATACATTTATATAGTGTGCTTTGTCTATTGCTTGTCTAGCCATTTTTCAACATTTATGCACAAATGGTGATATTTAATGTAAATAAAAGGTTATAAATTCTCATTTAGATCACAACTTCGCATTCTTAGAACAATGTAATATTTGTGATTATGTCACATTTGAGACACATTGGAATATCTTTTTTGATCCACTTCCAAATCTAGTCTAACTGAGGCAGAACTGTCTCTTTAATTCTCCTAAAAATGTCTGAGAATTTAGGGGTGAGCAAGGGAGGGAACTGATATATTATGACTGGATGTCTATCTCTGTCTGATTCATTACTTTTTATTTTGAGATAGCTCCATTTTAAACTAATCATTATTTGTCCCCTCAAACAAAATATATCTTTCGAATCTCTGGAACACATTTAAAATTAAATTTTAGTCCCTTAATATTTGAAAGTAGAGTTTCTACTACCTCCGATTCAGTACTGATTGTGCTGTGTCGCCTAAAATTTAATTACAAAGATGACACTTTAATCCTAGTGAAACTGGTTGGTTTATTGTAAGTGAGGAACAAAAATGCCAACAGATAGATCAGAGCTCTAGAAATATGCTTTTTTATTTTTTTCCAAAAGAATGAGTTATATTAACTTGAAACTGTATGAGAAAAATTTCAAATGTTATTCTTGCAGCAGTGGACATTCATAAGGGCAATGATACCTGACATTGTGGTTCCTTTTTAGACACTTAATGACTTGTTGGATCATTAAACATCATTCACTCCCTGCTTTTCATGGTCCCTCGAGCTAGTCATTAACTCCATAGGAAAGAATGTGAACAATGGAATTACTGCCTAATTGCAGTTACAATATTTTCTCCTGTTTAACATGTCCCTGTGTAACATATCAGAAACTATTATTTCGACTACTTCTGCAGTGACCGATGCCTTCACTGAATGATTTTCAAATCTACATGTTATATTGGAGAAAATTTTTACAGATATAAATTGGGTATACATAATTATATTTTTCAGGTTTTTTTGGAGAACAAAAGTTAACAATGAAATAATCCACATAAAAATGAAAATCAAAACTTAAACAGTACTGAAACACAACTAAAGTAGAAGGCTGTATTTGAAATAAAGTTTTCTTTCTGATCATTACTTAGCTTAGTTTATATTTACTGACTTTGAATATTTCTGTGGTACAGAAGTACATATTATATCACTTTAATCATAAAATAATTTTATGTATATTTCTAAGTAAAAAAATATGGTAAAGGAACTTGCCTTTCATGTCATCATTTGAATGTCATAGAATAGAGAATTTTTTCCTATTGATGGTTTCCAGATTAGACTTATAGAGTAGATGTCAGAATGCCACCCACAGGTAATATTCAGCTCATAGATATATGTTTATATGTTTTTATAAAAGCTTAATTAATTTAAAATTGAATTCTAAGAGAAAACTCTTTGTGGCCTTGGCATAGGCAAATAGTTTTTAGAAATAACACAACAGCTCCATCCTTAAAAGACAAAAATGATAAATCAGACTTCACCAAAATTAGGAACATGTGTTCTTTGAAAGACACTGTTGGGAGAATGAAAAGACAGGCAACAAACAGACTAAGAGAAAATACTTTCCAAATCATAAATTTCATAAAGGACTTGTATCCAGGATTTATAAAGCACTGTCACAATTCAACAAGTAGAAAAATCAACAATCCAATTAAAAAAAAATAGGCAAGGGATTTAAACAAAACACTTTACCAAAGAAGATATACGAATGGAAAATAAGCACATAAAATTATATTCAATATCATTAACCATTAAGAACATATAAATTAAAGCCACAATGAGATTTTACTACAAGCATATCATAATGGCTTTTTAAAAATGGCAAACTAAGTGCAAGATGTGGAAGCAGCTAGAATTTGCATTCATTGGATGGATCTCAAAATATTTTTCCAAGTGGAAATTTCATATATAGTTAAACATAAATTTATCACACAACCAATCAGTGTTCACTCAAATGTAATGAAAACTTACATTTACACAAAAATCTGCACATGAATATTTATTAGCAATCAACAAAATATGCAACCAGTGCAAATACTGTTAAACTAGGAAGTGGATATCTATACAATGGAATGGAATAATCCTCCCAATAAAAAGAAACAACTTACTGATAAATGCAATGACCTGGATGAATCTCAATGCATTATTCTAAGTGAAAGAAGCCAGAGTCAAAAAGTTACCTACTATACACACTATATGATTCTATATGACATTGTGGGTAAGACAAAACAACAAATACAAAAAAAAAACTACTGGTTGTCAGGATGTGGTAGACAACAAAAGGACATGGGAATCTCTATCTTGGCTGTGGTGGTGGTTACATATCTATACACTTTCGTGCATTCTCAGAACTTTACAATTAAAAGGGCAAATTTTACTGTATGTAAATTATACTCTTAAGAACACACGGGGAATATAATGGTTCAATAATTCAGAAATCTAGCATGTAATTATTATTTTTGCCTGGGACAAAAAGTGGAAAATCTGTCAACACTAGGATAAAATTTATTCAACAAATATTAATGGAACCCCAACTAAAAGTCAGATACTCTAAACAATAAGAATGTATGCAGATGCAAATAAAACAAAAGTCCCCAGATTTATAGAACCTATATTCTATAATATGAATGGGGTGACAGACAATGACCACATATATATGTAAAATACATAGGAAGTCAGATGCTGATGAATGCTATAGAAAATGATAAAGCAATGAGTTGATGGTGTCAAAAGTGGAGGACTGAAATGTAAAATAACATATATAAGGAAAACTATACTGAGAAGGTGCATTTGAAGATGAGATAGCTAGATATGTATTTTTCTGTATTGCAGGAAGAGGAAAGACAAAGGCAAAGGCCTTATGACAGGAGTGTAGCAGGCATGGTCAAGGAACAATACATTGAGAGGAAGAATAGGAGATGATGTCAGGAAGTTAAGAGGAGCCAAATTGGTCATGGCCTTGTTTTCATTGCTTTGGAAAAAATCATTAAAGTATATTCAGGACAGAAATGACATGATCTGGCTATTATAAAAATACTAGAGGAGTGATGGCGAACCTATGACACACGTGTCAGAGGTGACACGCGAACTCATTTTTTTGGTTGATTTTTCTTTGTTAAATGGCATTTAAATGTATTAAATAAGTATCAAAAATATAAGTCTTTGTTTTAGTATGGTTGCAAATATCAAAAAAATTATATATGTGGCACGGCACCAGAGTTAAGTTAGGGTTTTTCAAAATGCTAACACGCCGAGCTCAAAAGGTTCGCCATCACGGGACTAGAGTATGGGTGGGAAAGGAAGTAGCAAGACTACGATACTATTTCAATATCAAAAATGAGAAATAATGATGACTTGGATCACAGTGGAGACAATAGAGAGAGTGAGATGTTCAATTATGATATATTTGGAAAGCAAAACCAATAAGATATGCAAATATTTGTAGGACATGGGATGAAAAAGAGAGGAGTCAAAGATGACTAAGTTTTTTTATTTAAGCAATTATAGAAGTGAAGATACTATATACTGAGAAGCAGCAGGTTTGGAGATAGGGAATATATAGAGCTGGATTTTAAATATATTTCATGTACAATGCCAAACAAATATCAAATTGAAGAAGTCAGCTAAGCAGTTGTGTATATGATTTGAGAGATCAAGGTGTGGGGCTGAAATACTGGAATAGATAGCATGTAAATCTAAGATCAGATGAGATCACTGAAAGAATGAGGACAAATAAAAAGTAATAACTATGCCCTGACCAGTGTTGCTCAGTGGGTGAAGCATCATCCTGTGTACCAAAAGTTTGTGAGTTCAATTCCTGCTAAGGGCACACACCTAGGTTGTGGGTTCGACTCCAGGTCAAGGTGTGTACATGAGGCAGCTGATCTCTCTCTCTCTCTCTTGCTCTCTCTCTTTCTTTCTCTCTCTCCCTCCCTCCCTCCTGTCTCTGAAATCAATGAAAAATATCCTCAGACTGAGGATAAAAATTTTAAAAAAGTATTAACTGTGGGAAACTGTTTATTGCCTTCACTATCTGATAAGCATAGACAGAGAACCCCCGGAAGGCTGGGTGCCTTTGAAGCCCTCCCAAAGGTCAGAGCTAGGCGCCACCTCTGTTTGTCCAGACTGTGGTAGCTGAAACTACTCCCCCATTTATTATTATGTAAATCCTTGCTGATGGGCTAGTCTGCCTGTTGCAGGGGGTCACCTGCCTAGGGCTATGCTATGGGTGCATCCCAGATCAATAAAAGCTTGGTGAGGCCTGAGCACGGAAGAGGAAGTCCTTCGGGACTTGCCGCCTGGTCCCCCAATATTGCAAAATTATCTTGTGTCTTTTTCTCTCATTTGTTGTGCGGCTCCTCTTTCAGATACTGAACCCTACTCCACGCGAGTCGTGGAAGGAAACACTCGACAATTAACTATGTATGGTGCCAGGCAGATCCTGGAAATATCAAGGGGAATACTTTGTATAGTATATGATTGTCTAACCACTATACTGTACACCTGAAACTAATGCAAAATAATATTGAATGTAAACTGTAATTGAAATATACATTTTTTTAAAGTGAAGAGTCCCAAGGACTAAGCTCAGGACCAGTCCAAAGTTTAGAGGCCAGACTCGCAGGGGTCCTCAAACTACGTCCCGCGGGCCACATGAGGCCCGCCGAAAACATTTATCCGGCCCGCCGGGTGTTTTTGCCGCCGTTGTGTGCATAGGAATTTGTTCACAGTTTTTTTTTTAAACTATAGTCCGGCCCTACAACGGTCTGAGGGACAGTGAACTGGCCCCCTGTTTAAAAAGTTTGAGGGCCCCTGGGCCAGAGTGTTAAGAAGGAACCAGCAAAGGATATTAAAAGGAGCAATTGCTAAAGTGGGAGGAAAACCAAAACTATGTTTCCCCAGAAACCAAGTGAAGAATGTGCTTCAAGATGAGAGGAATAATCAGTTGTGTCACACACCTTTGATATGTTAGGACAGATAAGAATTGCGAATCAAAAATGGATTTAATAAAATGGTGGTCATAGTTGACCTTGATAAGAGACATATCAGTACAGTGATAGGGTCAAATGTCTCAGTGAATTGGGATCTGGAATGAAGTGAAAGGAATTGAAAACAGCAAGTAAGTAACATGTTTTAAAGAGTGTTTTGTTTGTTTGTTTGTTTGTTTGTTTTTGTCAAAAGAAGGAAGTGATGGCAGCTGAAAGGGTGTTAACGGATGTGGTGTCGAAAGAGGTTTTCAATTTCTGTTTTTTCCTCAAGATGAAAGAATATCTGTAGTTTGAAGCAAATGATAGTATAGAAAGGAGAAATTAGTAATGGGGGAAAAACTTGGAAAATTGCTGAAAGCTTGTCTTTGAACATGCCAGAGGTAATAAGATCTAGTGGACAAGTAGAAAGTTTAATCATCTCTAGAAACATACTTCTCCTACAGAACAGAAAGGCATCTGGGTAAAGTTACTGGGTACACTCTAGGTCAGTGGCTCTCAACCTTGGCTGCACATTAGAATCACCTGGGAATCTTTTTAAAATCCTGATTTCTGGGCCTCATCCTCCGGAAATTCTGTTTCTTTGTTACTAATGTTGTGGCCTCACCCCATAACAAAGAAACAGAATTCCCGGAGGATGAGGCCCAGAAATCAGGATTTTAAAAAGATTCCCAGGTGATTCTAATGTGCAGCCAAGGTTGAGAACCACTGCTCTAGGTGGAAATTCATTTCTGATTGCTTCTATTTTCTCAGTTAAATTGGAAAGAAGACTCACCTGAGAGTGAGGGAGAGGGAAGAGGTGATAGCGGTATGTGAAGATGATTAATGAATCCAGCTTGTCCTGACAAATTTTTTAAAAAGGGGAAATTTTGACCCACAGTTCCAATCTTATTTTTAATTGTACCTTTTCATGTGTTGTGAAGGTAGCTAAACAAACATTCATAAGAAAGAACTAAATCTCAAGTGATGGTGACGATGCTGATGCAAGCTATTATTGAGAACCTACTATATGCAAAACATTTTATATAAACTTAATTTTCACAATAACCCTGAAAAGTGCATAAATATTATTTTCCTGTATTCACAGAGAAAACACAAATTTCAGAGAAGCTAATTTAGTTGCCATTCCACACCCAAAAGCATCAGTTATCACTTAAACCCAGATCTGTTTCTTTGAAAGATGCTTCAAGACTAGTAATGACACTTTACCCCAAATTCAAGAAAGTCTGAAGAGATTGGCATCAATCCTCAGCCATATTTTATATTATTAGTATAAAGATTCAAATCACTTGGAAAAATAAATGGAGACCCCTAGAAGCCAACATTGGTTCACTAAAAATCTGTCATATTAGGTTACTCTTTTTTTTCTGACTGGTTTCAAATGCATTTGAAAAACAATACAGTTTTTCAAAAGGAATTTGACTAGGATTTTCAGGTAATCCTTATGAACAAGATTGAGATGTACACTCTTTACGGGAGTGCAAATAAGTGAATAAGTAAATATTTAAATGACCACGACTCAAAGAATACAGATTAATTTGGGTGATTGGCCAGGGAAAGGGGTCAATCACTTATGTTCTGCCTTATGGGATAGGGGTAGATATCTACATATGTTATTTAGAATTCTGTGAGGAAAATTTGTCACTTCATCTCCAGTTATGTATTTATTCAATCATTTATTTGATTTGGTGCCAACCTGAATTACAAATGGCAGCTCAGAAGTATAGTTGTCCTGTGTGCAGAAGAGGAATTACAAGCAAGAATGTTGCTATGGTCACATTTTTTTTTTCCCTGCACTATAAGTAATAACTCATGTTGTTATCACTAAAATCCCTACATCATGATGCTGACTGTGTACTGCAAATTGACTTCTGCCTTATATATTTATTTATGCTGTGAAAATAATGTTGTGCATTTGATAAATATTGTAACAAAACATTCTTGTTTTCATTTCAAATAAACATTTATAAAACAAAAAAATAAAATAAAATACTGCATCCAACGAAAGCAGAATAAACATTACCTTAAAATATACATAGAACATTAATCAAAACAGATCATATGCTAAACCAGAAAACCCCAATAAATTTAAATGCAAGTTATACAGTATATATTTGGGGACCACAGAAACATTATATTAGGAATTAATACCAAAATGATATCTGGAAATTTTTGAAACACTTATAAATTAAACAACACACTTTGTAATAAGGCATGGGTGTAAGAGTAATTCACAAGGGAAATTAGAAAGTCTTGAATTGAATGAAAAGGAAAACACAACAAATCAAATTTTGTAGAATGCAGCTAATACAATACCTAGCAAGAAACCCATAGCTTTAAATGCTTATATTTTTTAAGAAGATTAAAATCAGCAATATAAACTGCCATCTGAGAAAGCTAAAAAATAAAATAGCAAGTTAAACCCAAGAAGGAGAAAAATAAATTTAAGAATGATGATCAGTGAAATGGAAAAACACACAAATAGAGGAAATTAATGAAACCAAAATTTGGTTCTTTGAAATATAAATACAGTGACAGACCTCTAGCTAATGATCAAGAAAAGACTCAAACTAGAAATATCAGAAATAAGAAAGCATTATTATCGATCATGTTTAATTTAAAGAATTATACCATTATAAAAATTATGACAGCCTTGGGGGGCTGGAGAGCTCAGTTGGCTAGTGTGAAGTCTGGTACACCAAAAGGTTGTGGGTTCAATTCCCAGTCAGGGCACATGCATAGGTTCCAAGTTTGATCCCTAGAAAAGGTGTATATGGGAGATAGTAGATCGATGTTTCTCTCTCTTTTAGATGTCCCCCCCCCCGCTTAGAAAATCATTTTTTTTTTTAAGAAAAAAAAACACATGTCCTTGGGTGAGGATTAAAAAATGAAGCTATGAGAAAAAATTTGACAACTTAGATGAAATAAACACCCTTAGAAGATTTAAATCACTAAAACTGATATAAAAGTTGAAAATATGAATAGCCTTATATTTATCAAAGAATTGAATTCATAACAATCTTACAAACAAGACTTCATGCCCATATTGCTTAACAGGTGAATTCTTTCAAATAATAAAAAGATCTTCCGGTTAAGTTGACAACATAGGTAAACACAATACTCACCTATTCCCACAACTAATCAAATGGTTCTCCCAGAACAACCATCATTCAGAACCACCTGAAATCTGGCTGAATGGAAATCCTACAACTAGGGAATTACAGAAGAAGATACATCAAGGCTGATAGGAGGGGTGGGGGATGCAGAATAGCTGGTCCCACAACGACATGTGGTGGATAAAAATTGGCAGGAATATCTTTCCTGAGGAGTCAGGGGTCCCAGGCCCACAGCTCAGGGTTCCAGTGCCAAGAAGATAAGTCCCAATAACATTAATGGTAAGAAAACAGTGGGGATTGAGGTTGAGGAAAATAAGGGCTGCTGGAGTCCCACACAGTTCCTCTTAAAGCAGCGGTTGCCAACCGGTGGTCCATAGGTCCAAAAGGTTGGGGACTGCTGGTTTAAGGAAACCTTTGGAGCAGCAGTCACCAACCAGTGGTCTGTGGACCACTGGTGGTCCATGAGGTCCCAAAGGTTGGCGACCACTGCCTTAAAGGGCCCATGAATGGACATAGACCAGGGGTGGGCAAACTTTTTGACTCGAGGGCCACAATGGGTTCTTAAACTGGACCGGAAGGCCGGAACAAAAGCATGGATGGAGTGTTTGTGTGAACTAATATAAATTCAAAGTAAACATCATTACATTAAAGGGTACAGTCTTTTTTTTTTTTTTAGTTTTATTCATTTCAAACGGGCCGGATCCGGCCCGCGGGCCGTAGTTTGCCCACGGCTGACATACACTCACACTGCCTGAGTTCAAGCACTGGGGAAGTAGCTTGAAAGGTACCAGAGACATACATGAAGGAACTTAATTATCTGGCATCATGGTGAGAGCTGGACTGGTAGCTTTCTCCCAGACAGAAGTGCTGGCAGAAGCCATTTTTCCTTTGGTAAGCCTTCCCACCTCAAAATTGGCAGGCTAGAGTGCCATATCTGAGACTCCATCAACATGGCACACACTGTTTACCCTACTCTGGTGATTCCCTGAGGCACTGTCCCACCCAACTTGCAGGTCCACCCAAGCTCTTTCCAGTGGCTTTTCAATACCATTAGTGTGTCTTGTCTCATGCTTCAGATTATCCTAAAGTTTCACAAACAAGCAACATCTGGCTTCAATGAGTCTGGCACCTCTCACTAAGTGGCCCCAGGCACAGCATTAGCAGCAGCTGGCCATGGATCACAGGCTGGCCTAGACTGGGCACCTTCAAGCCCAGTAAAAGGAACAACCATCTTCAGATCACCTTGTAGCTCATGCTGGGCGGCCCCAAGCAGAACACAGGTGGTGGTTGACCTTGCCCTGCACCTTGAGGAGGCTCCAGAGCCAGCACACCAAAGTGGACAGCTTCACACCACATTAAAGCATCACCACCAACCACCTACCTAAGGGAAACAAGAACTCTCCTGGAATAAGTCCTGCTCTGCGGAGTTGGCGCTTGCACAGCTGATAATCCAAGGTCATTTGGAGGTCAGTGATTGAAGCCAGTCATTGCAGCTGATCAGCCTAGGGGCAAAACCCTCCCACCGACTTGCGAACAACAATCAAGGATCAACTACAAGAGAAGGGTTGCACAGTCCACATTGGGAGGTGCACCTTGAGTGCCTAGCTTGGTTGATCAAGAAGGTTATGTCCCTGGATGCTACAGAACACAAATGGCATTAGGCCACTCTACAAATCCTGGAAGACATGGCAGCACTACCTAATAATACATAGAAACAAACACAACAAAGCTGCCAAAATGAGGAGACAAAGAAACATGTCACAAATGAAAGAACAGAACAAAACTCAGGAAAAAAAAGTAAACAAAATAGAGACAAACAATCTTCTAGTTGTATAATTCAAAATACTGCTTATAAGGATGCTCAGTAAACTTAGTGAGAACATCAACAGCAAAAAAATAAATAAATAAATAAAAATGTACCAGTAAAAAATGAGGTATACACTAACTGAAATGAAGAATAATTTCTAAGGAAACAACAGTAGAGTAGATGAATTCAATAATCAAATCAGCGATTTGTAATATAAGGAAGTAAAAAAACACACAATCAGAATAACAAAAAGAAGAAAGAATTCAAAAAATGGCAATAGTGTAAGGAGCCTCTGGGAAAACTTCAAGATTACCAACATTTGCATCATGGGAGTTCCGAAAGGTGAAGAGAGAGAGCAAGAAATTTGAAAACCTTTTGGAAAAAATAATGATGGAACATTTCCCTAACCTGGTGAAAGAAACAGACATACAAGTTCAGGAAGCACAGAAAGTACCAAACAAGGTGAACCCCAAAAGGCCCACAACAAGAAACATCATAATTAAAATGCAAAAGGTTAAAGACAAAGAAATAATCTTAAACACAGCAAGAGAAAAACAGTTACCTACAAGGGAGCTCCCATAAGATTATCAGCTGACTTCTCAACGGAAAGTTGGCAAGCCAGAAGGAATTGACAAGAAATATTTGAAGTGATGATAAGCAAGAACATACAACCAAGATTACTCTACAAGGTAAAGCTACCATTTAGAATCGAAGGACAGATAGTTTCCCAGACAAGAAAAAGTTAAAGGAGTTAATCACCACCAAACCAGTATTATATAAAGTGTTAGAGGGCTTTCTTTAAGAAGAAAAAGAATAATAAAAAAATATGAACAATCAATGGCAATGAATACATATCAACAATGGAATAGAAAAGACAAAATTAAAAAAAAAACAAGCAAAATATGAACAGACTCATATAGAGAATATTTACATGATCGACAGATGGGAGGGGGTTAGGAGGGTGGGTCAAAAAGTGAAGGAATTAAGAAGTACAAATTGTTGATTACAGAATAGTCATTAGATGTAAAGTACAGCATAGGGAATATAGTCAATTAACCTATATAATAAAAGGCTAACATGCAAATCGACTGAATGGCAGAACATCCGGTCACTATGATGTGCACTGACCACAAGGGGGCAGGCGCTCAATGCAGGAGCCGGGATCATGACTAGCAAGCACAGCTACAGTGGCAGGAACCCCTCCCGCTTCCGCGGCAGCACTAAGGATATCCAACTAATGGCTTAGGCCCACTCCCCTTGGGACATCCCCTGTCAGTCGAACATCCCCCAAGAGCTCCCAGACTGCAAGAGGGCGCAGACCAGGCTGAGGGACACCCCCTCCCTGCCCCAAGTGCATGAATTTCATGCACCAGGCCTCTAGTATTCTAATAACTATATATGATGTCAGATGTTTGTGAGATTTATCAGGATGATCACTTAGTAAATTATGTAATGTCTAACCACTGGGGTGTACACCTGAAACTAATATAATAATACATGCCAACTGTAATTGAAAAATAAAAAAGATTTCTCTCGGCCATGCAGGAGTCATGTGATTAGCTTGTTTCAATGCCAGGACCCACTAAGTGACAATGATGTTGGGCACCGAAAGCACAAAGGGATTCTTGTTGAAGGTCTGGGGCTTGCCCTGGTCTTGCACAGTGGATGAAGTGAAATGTTTTGTTTTGTTTTGTTTTGTTTTGTTTTGTTTTGTTTTGTTTCTTTACTGCAAAATTCAAAATGGAGCTTAAGGTATTTTGTTTTATCTACACCAGAGAAGGCAGACTAGTAGTGAGGCTTTTGTTGAACTTGAATCAGAATATGAAGTCAAATTGGCCCTGAGAATAGAGAAACTAAGCTAATGGACACAGATATGTTGAGGTATTCAAGTCAAACAACATTGCAAAGGATTGGGTGTCAAAGTATATTGTTCCAAATAGTCCTGTCACAGTCAATGATAGCTCTGTGTAATTTAGAGTACTCCTGTTTGGATATAGCAAGGAAGAAATTGTTCAGTTCTTCTCAAGGTTGGAAATCATATCAAATGGGATAACATTTCCAGTGGACTTCCAGGGGAGGAACAGGGGAGGCCTCTGTGCAGTTTGCTTCACAGGAAATAGCCGAAAAGGCTCTAAAGAAACAAAAGGAAAGAATGGGGCACAGGCATATCGAAAACTTTAAGAGAAGTTGAGCTGAAGTTAGAGCTCATTATGATCCACCACTAAAACTTATGGCCATGCAGCAGCCAGGTCCCTACCACAGACTTGGGACTGGCAGACGGTATAACAGCATTGGCAGAGGAGCTGGCTTTGAAAGGTTGAGGTGTGGTGCTTATGGTGGAGGTTATGGAGGCTATGTTTATTATAATGGCTATAAGGAAGGCTATGGTTTTGGATCAGATGGATTTGGATGATACCTTAATTACTGTTTTTCAGGAATGTCTGACTAAAGATACAGATCGGGTGGTAGCTCTACTTTCCAAAGCATAATGGGAACACTGTGTGCACATGCAGGGATTACCTTACAGCCCTACTGAGAAAAACATAATTTTTTCACCATCAACCCTGTGAGAGTACATACTGAAATTGGTCCTGATAGCAGAGTAACTGGTGAAGTAGATGTTGAGTTTGCAACTCATGTAGATGCTATGGCAGCTATGTTGAAAAACAAAGCAAATATGCAACAAAGATATGTAGAACTCTTCTTGAATTCTACAGAGGAGCAAGTGATGGTACTTATAGTAGCCAAATGATGGAAGGCATGGGCTTGTCAAACCAGTCAGTCCAGTTATGGTGGCCCAACCAGCCAGCAGCTGAGTGGTGGGTATAGAGGCAGCATGAGTGGGTATGGTAGCCAGAGCAGCATGAGTGGGGATGACCAAGTTTTAGAGGAAAACTCCAGTGATTTTCAATCAAACATGGCATATACAGCTATGAGCATTGAATAGCAGCTGCTAAAGTAGTGCAAGCTGTGCACTACTATGGGAGTGAACGTAATGAGAGGGATGTCTAGAATGTCTAGTATAAGTGGTGGATGGGGAATGTAATCGATCCTTATTAGTGATTCTTGGTCAACATTATTTTAAAGAAAAAAACAAAAACAACATTTTTGCAATACCAGCTTGTGATTTATGCTTAATCTAAGTGGAAATCAGGACTGAATTAAAGATTTAAGATGTAGTATTTTTTAACACAAATATTTATCTAGGATGTAACAACTAAGTTCAATAAACTATAACTGTTAAACAATTTTTAACTTTTCTCAAGTTAGTTATATTGTAGTATGTACTTAAGCAGTAAGTATATTCAGGCGAAAGCAGCTGAATTATGTTAAATGTTGCTCTTACATCACATTATATTGAACAGTTTGCAAGCATGTTGAAAGATAAGCTTTTTGTAAAGCTCAATGTAGGAGTTGGGTCTATTACAATTAAAATTAAAGATTTGGCATGTTTGTTAAGTTTAGTTTCATTTCATAACTTCTAAAGCATGTAAGTTTACCCTTTTTTTTAAGTTAATGGGGAAATTTTGAGATGCAATACCAATACTTTAGGATTTTGGTCTTAGTGTTTGTATGAAATTCCAAGGCCTTCATTTAAATGTTTCATTGTATGAAATTTCCTTTTAGGTGTATTGCACTAAGTGAAACTTGTCAAATAAATCTTCTTTAAAAAAAAAAAAAAGAAAAAGAAAAATGATTTACAAAATAATACAAAGGTAAGGAAGTATGGAAGAAACAATGCCAAGCCTACATTTTTTTCTAAAAAGCAGAAGATGAGAGAAGACTTCTCAAGTCATTCTAGTTCAATATTATTTTCATACTAAAATCAGACAACATTATAAGAATAAAAAAATATATAGACCAAACACTTCATGAGCACAGACTAGAAAATGATTAACAAAATATTAGCAAATGAAAGGCAGAAAATATATTAAATAATCAATACAAGCTGACCAAGTGAATTTATCTTAGAGACTCAAGATTAATATTTAAAAATTAATTAGTGGGAGAAACCAAGATGGCGACATAGGTAAACACCTGAAATTGCTGCCTCGCAAAACCACTTAAAAAATACAACTAAAAGACAAAATGGACATCATCCAGAACCACAGGAAGGCTGGCTGAGTAGAAATTCTACAACTAGAAGGAAAGAGAAAAGCACACTGAGACTCAGAGGAGGTGCTGAAGTAAAGTGAAGAGGTATGGAGGCATGTGAGGAAAGGGCTGTCAACTGAGGACACGGTTGTCTTTTTCAATCAGGAGGGAGTCACAAGCTCCCGATGGCTCTGAACTCCAATTCCAACTGAGTCTCTGGGGACCCAGACTCATACGGGGAGAAACTGGACTGTCTGGCATCAGGTGGAACTCAAGGGCGGCTTTCCTCAGAGGTGTTTGCAGCAATTACTGCGGGACACTGAGACCCGGGGCTGCTTAGGGCAGGACTGAGGATCAGCCATAGCTGTTTGCTCTGCCCTGTTGATTCCCTGAGACCCCGCCCCACCCAAGCTGTGTGCAGAGGCTTTTGCATATGAATGGCCTGGCCCTTTGCAATCTAAAATTACCTAACAAACTATTCTGGTTCAGAGACTCAGAACATCCAAAAGAAGGCCCAAGGCCCCACAGCAGCTTGCATTGCTTCACAGCTGGGCCTCATCTGGGCAGCTCCAAACCCCAAACAAAGAAGAGGAATCTGCAGATTTCTCCGTAGCTCCTGCTAGGTAGCCTCAGGCAGAGGGTAAATTAGCGCCTCCTAAGAGATCCTAGAGCCAGTGTAAACAGTGGTCAGAGTGGGACCATCCAGATTACAACTCCTCAGATCCATAAGGGACACACTCAGGGGACAGACTCAGTGAACACTAAAGCCCCACTGAAGCAAGCTTTGCCCCATAAAGGTGTCTCCAGCACAGAAGTTCTCCCACCGTAGACACAGCTGATTCTCACAGCCAATTGGCCTAGAGGTCAATTCCACCCAGTGATACCTACAACACTCAAGGCTTAACTACAACAAGATTGTGCACAAAGTCCACAAAGGAGTGCTCCAAGAGTGTCCACCTCAGGTAATTGGGGAGGCTGAGCCACTGGGCCCTAGAGGACACCTAGCACACAAAGCCACTCTATCAACACAGGAAAGCAGCCAAAATGCAGAGACAAAGAAACATGTCACAAATGAAAGAAATGGAGGAAAGAAAACTACTGGATATAGAGTTCAAAACCACGGTTATAAGGTTACTCAAGAATATTCTAGAAACCTCCAAGAAATTTAGTGAGACCCTTGAGGATATGAAAAAGGACCAACTAGAAATTAAGCATACACTGACTGAAATAAAGAATATTATACAGAGATCCAACAGCAGACTAGAGGATCGCAAGAATCAAGTCAAAGATTTGAAATATGAAGAAGCAAAAAACACCCAACTGGAAAAACAAAAAGAAAAAAGAATCCAAAAATATGAAGACAGTGTAAGGAGCCTATGGGACAGCTTCAAGCATACCAACATCTGAATTATGGGGGTGTCAGAAGAAGAGAGAGAGCAAGATATTGAAAACCTATTTGAAGAAATAATGACAGAAAACTTCCCCTACCTGGTGAAAGAAATAGACTTACAAGTCCAGGAAGCACAGAGAACCCCAAACAAAAGGAATCCAAAGAAGACCACACCAAGACACAACATAATTAAAATGCCAAGAGCAAAAGACAAAGAGAGAATCTTAAAAGCAGCAAGAGAAAAACAGTTAGTTACCTACAAGGGAGTACCCATATAATTGTCAGCTTATTTCTCAATACAAACTATGCTGGCCAGAAGGGTGTGGCAAGAAATGTTCAAAGGGATGAATGCCAAGAACCTACAACCAAGATTACTTTACCCAGCAAAGCTATCATTCAGAATTGAAGGTCAGATAAAGAGCTTCACAGATAAGAAAAAGCTAAAGGAGTTCATCACCACCAAACCAGTATTATATGAAATGCTGAAAGGTATCCTTTAAGAAGAGGAAGAAGAAGAAAAAGATAAAGATACAAATTATGAACAACAAATACATATCTATCAACAAGTGAATCTAAAAATCAAGTGAATAAATAATCTGATGAACAGAATAAACTGGTGAATATAATAGAATCAGGGGCATAGAAAGGGAATGGACTGACTATTCTCTGGGGGGAAAGGGGTGTGGGGTGTGCAGTAAGAGACTGGACAAAAATCGTACACCTATGGATGAGGACAGTGGGGGGGGAGGTAAGGGCAGAAGGTGGGATGGGAACTGGGTGGAGGGGAGCTATGGGGGGGGAAAGAGGAACAACTGTAATAATCTGAACAATAAAGATTTAATTTAAAAATAAATAGATAAATAAAAATGAATTAGTGTAGTTCTTCATCTATGCTAATAAAAGCCTAGGTGGTCCTCGTGCCCTCGCGTGAAACGTTATCACAAGATGTCTGCCACAAAGATGGCCACCACAAAATTGCCATGAGCACAGCAGAGGCGGGGCCTGGCGGCTGCTCCACACAGTGTGGCCTGGGGGTCCTGCAGCTCCACGTGGCACAGAGGAGGCTGGTCCCAGAGTCTCAGCTGCCTCACGCAGAGGAGGTCAATTAGGGTGGCAGGGGCAGGCAGTTGGGGGCTATCGGGCCAGCAGGAGAGGGCAGTTGGGGGTGATTAGGCTGGCAGGGGAGCAGTTAGGCATCAATCAGGCCAGCAGGGGAGCGGTTAGGAGCCAGCGGTCCTGGATTATGAGAGGGATGTCCAACTGCCAGTTTAGGCCCAATCCCCTAGGGGTCCCAGATTGGAGAGGGAGCGCTGGGCCTCTAGTGTCAACATAATAAAGGGGGGAAACATGATTATTTCCTTTTTTTATTTATATTTATTGTTCAAAGTATTACATATGACCCTTTTTTCCCCCTTTGACCCTCTCCACCCCACCCTGGCCAACCACACTATTGTGTGCCCATGGGTGGAGATATATATATATATATACATATATATATACACACACACACACACACATACACACACACACACTAGAGGCCCAGTGCACAAAAATTTGTGCACTCGAGGTGGGGGGTCCCTCAGCCAGGCCTGCACCCATTCACAGTCCAGGACCCCTTGGGGGATGTCCACCTGTCGACTTAGGCCCACTCCCCGGGGGATCAGGCCTAAGCTTGCAGGCATCCTTTTTGCAACCAGGGAGCCCTCGGGGGATGTCCAACTAAAGGCTTAGGCCACCAAGGGATCGGGTCTAAACCGTTAGTTGGATATTCTTAGTGTTGCCACAGAGGTGGGAGAGGCTCCTGCCACCACCACTGCGCTGGCTAGGCATGAGCCAGCTTCTGGCTGAGTGGCACTCCCCATATGGAAGTGCACTGACCACCAGGAGACAGCTCCTGCATTGAGTGTCTGCCCCCTGGTAGCCAGTGCGCATCACAGCAACCCATCATTCTGCCGTTCAGTCAATGTGCATATTAGCCTTTTATTATTATTATATAGGACTAGAGGCCTGGTGCATGGGATTCATGCACTCGGGCGGGGGCTGTCCTTCAGCCCTGTCTGCACCCTCTCACAGTCCAGGAGCCCTCTGGGGATGTCTGTCAGTTGGACATCCTTAGCGCTGCCTCAGAGGTGGGAGAGGTTCCTGCCACCGCCGCTGCGCTCGCTAGCTGTGAGCCCAGCTTCTGGCTGAGCGGAGCTCCCTCTGTGGGAGCGCACTGACCACCAGGGGGCAGCTCCTGCATTGAGCGTCTACCCCCTGGTGGACAGTACATGTCATAGGGACTGGTCATTCCGCCCTTCAGTCCATTTTCATATTAGCCTTTTATTATATAGGATGTCCCTATTTCCCCCCTTTTGCCCCGTCTACCCAGCTCTTGCCTCCCACTTTTCTCTGGCCATCACCATATTGTTGTCTGTGTCCATGGGTTGTGCATATATTTTCTTTGGCTAATCCCTTCTTTAAAATAAACTTCTTTAAATTTTTATTTTCAGATAAGTACTTATAAATGCACTATTATATATTTTCTATTATATCATTTAGAATTAAGATTTTTTTAATTGAACCCTTGTAAATTTTAGCACAATTTAATAAATTATGCTAGATGCAATTAGGAGATTATACATGTAATGCATACACATTTCAATTAATATTTTATTAATTTTTAATTTTGTAATACTTTAATTTGAAATAATCTCATACATGTAAAAAAAAACCTATAAAATACTACAGCATATTATATGTACCCTTCACCCAATTTCTTAGGTGTTAATAATTTAAACATAACCATTATACAACTAACAAAATTTGGAATATATTTTTCTTATAATCTCTTAATGTTACTTAATCCATTTACTTTGTTTTTGTTAATCTTCACCCAAGGATATTTTTCCATTGAATTTTAGAGAGAGTGAAGGGAAAGGGAGAGACACATTGATTGGTTGCCTCCTGCACATGCTCTGATAGAGACTGGGGATCAAGCCAGCAACTGAGGTACATGCCCTTGACTGGAATCGAACCTGGGACCCTTCAGTCCATGGGCTAATGCTCTATCCACTAAGCAAAACAGGCTGCAGCTTAATTCATTTCCTTTTAATCTATTTGTGTCTTTATATTTAAAGTGGGTTTTGTTTTTGATTCACCCTCATAATCTGTCTTTTAATTGGTTCATTTATGCCACTGACTTTCAGAGAGCTTACTGATAGAGTTACTACCATATCAGGCAGCTTCTGGGGCTTCTGGGGTGGCAAGGCAGGCTGGCTGCTGGGGTTTCTGGGGCGGGGGTGCCTTGCCGCCCGGTACCCGTTGATTGGGTTCCAGGTAGCCGCCCTGCCCTGGATGGCGTTGTGCTGGCGGTTCGTGCTGTCCCACCCTGCCGGCAGTATGCAAATTAGCTGCCATCTTTGTTGGCGGTTAATTTGCATATCATGCTGATTAGCCTATGGGAGGCGTAGCAAAGGTGCGGTCAATTACCATGTTTGTCTATTATTAGATAGGATATATATCTACACTAATGAAAGACAAACATGCAAATTGACCATACCTTTGCTACGTGTTAAGCCATGCCCACTAGCCAATCAGAACGACTATATGCAAATTAACCCAACCAAGATGGCAGCCGGCAGCCACGGAGCTGGAGCAAGCAGGAGGCTTGGTTGCCCCAGTGATGGAGGAAGCCCCTCACCCAGACTGGCCAGGCACCCTAGTGGGGACCCCCCACCCTAAAGGGGGTGTGGCCATCATGAAAACAGCCATCAGCCCCTCACCCAGGCTGGTCAAACCTTCATGGGGTGAGGGTCCCCACTGTGGGGGGGGGTTTGACCAGCCTGCAAACAGCCATCAGCCCCTCACTCAGGCTGGCCAGGCACTCCAGTGGGCACCCCCACCCTGAAGGGGGTGTGACCAGCTGCAAATAGCCATCAGCCCCTCACCCAGGCTGGCCAGACACCCCAGTGGGGACTCCCAGCCTGAAGGGGGTCTGACCAGTCTGCAAACAGCCATCAGCCCCTCACCCAGGCTGGCCAGGCACTCCCGTGGGGACCCCACCCTGAAGGGGGACTGACCAGCCTGCAAACGCCATCAGCCCCTCACCCAGGCTGATCAGGCACCCCAGTGGGACCCCCACTCTGATCCGGGACACCCTTCAGGGCAAACCAGCCGGCCCCCACCCATGCACCAGGCCTCTATCCTATATAATAAAAGGGTAATATGCAAACTGACCCTAACAGCAAAACAACTGGGAATGACTGGTCACTATGACACACACTGACCACCAGGGGGCAGATGCTCAATGCAGGAGCTGCCCCATGGTGGTCAGTGCGCTCCCGCAGTGGAAGCTCTGCTCAGCCACAAGCCAGGCTGATGGCTGCCAGTACAGCGGTGGTGGTGGGAGCCTCTTGCCACTTCCTCAGCAGCACTAAGGATGTCCGACTGCAACTTAGGCCTGCTCCCCGCTGGCAAGTGGACATCCCCCGAGGTCTCCCAGGCTGCTACAGGGATGTATGATTGTCAGCTTAGGCCCAATCCCCCAGGGAGTGGGCCTAAACCAGCAGGTGGTCATCCCCTGAGGGGTCCCAGACTGCGAGAGGGCACAGGCCGGGCTGAGGGACCCCCCCCTCCCCGAGTGCACAAATTTTTGTGCACCGGGCCTCTAATATAGATAGATAGATGATAGATAGGTAGATAGATAGATAGATAGATAGATAGATAGATAGATAGATAGATAGATTAGATTAGATAGATAGATAAATTCTTTGGTTGATCTCTTCTCACTCACCCACCCTCTTCCATTTTCCCTTTGAGATTCCACAGTCTGTTCCATGCTTCCATGTCTCTAGATCTATTTTGTTCATCAGTTTATTTTGTTCATTAGATTTCATATATAAGTGAGATCATGTGATACTTGCCTTTCTCTGACTGGCTTATTTCACTTCGCATAATACTTTCCAGGTCCCTCCATGCTGTCTCAAGGGTAAGAGATCCTTCTTTTTTATAGGTCCTTTTAACATTAGATATGCAAGATAAAGATCACTGGTACACTGCAAACTATAAAATATTGCTGAGATTAATTAAAGAAAACCTAAATAAATGTAGTGATATACCATGCTCATGGATTGAAAGATTCAATGTTAAGATGTCAATTCTCCTTAAGTTGATCTGTAGATTCAATTCAATCCTACCTAATATTCTGGCAGTTATTTTTCATAGAAGCTGACAAGTTCATTCTAAAATATATGTGGAAATGCAAAGGACATAATAGCAAAAACAATTTTGAAAACAAAGGAATAAATAGATGAATCATTCTATCTGTTTCTTACTATAGATCCTCACATTTATGATCAATTGATCATCAACAAAAATGCCAAGGTAATGTGGAAAGCACAGGCTTTTTAAAAACCAGTGTTTTTAGAACAACTAGATATCCACGTGTGTGTGTGTGGGGCGGGGGGGAATGAAGCTTGATCATTGCCTTATGTACCACCCAAAAAAAGTTGAAATGGATCATAAAATCAAATGTATAAGTAAATTTATAAAACATCTAGAAGAAATGAGGATAAAATTTTAGTTATGTCAGATGAAGGTTTACTAGATAGGGCAGAAATATCAAAAATGATAAAGAAAAAAATAGTAAATTGGGTTCCACCAAAATTTAAAATGTCTGCTTTTAGAAAGACACAATTAGGAAAATGAGAAAACAGGTTAGAATTTGGAAAAGTATTAACAATTCACGTATCAGGAAAAGATATGAATCAAGAGTATTTAAATAACTCATACAATATAATAAATAGGTGAAAGACAACTCCCATTATAACAAGCAAACGATTTGAACAGAGACTGCACAATAAAAGATAAACATCTCAGATATGCAAATAAAATGTTCTATATAATTAGTCATAGAGAAATACAAATTAAAATCACAATGTAATATCATTACACACTAAAATTTCTAAAAGTATAAGGCTGACCAAATCAAGTATTCTTGATTATGTAGAGCAGCTTCAGCTCTCACACTTCTGATGGGAGTGTAAAATGATAATTCCATTTTAGCAGTTTATTGCAATATGACACATACATTTCCACTTACTACATGACCCAGCAATCCTGCTAGCTATTATTCCCCAAATAAATTTTAAGTGCATTCAAAGATTTGTACAGAAATGTTTATACCAGATTTATATACAATAGTCCTAAATCTGGAAAAAAAAGAACAACAAACAAATATCCATCAACTGGTGAATGGATAAATCAAATGTGGTATTTTCATAAATGGAATATTACTCAGAAGTAACAAAGGAATGCCTTACTAAAACTGACAAAAACATAAATGAATCTATAAAGCTTTATGCCTGTTATGGACTGAATGTTTGTGTCCCCCTAAAATTCATAAGTTGAGGCCCCATCCTCCAATGTAGCTGTATCTGGAGATAGGGACTCTAAGAAAATAATTAATGTTATCTAAGAAAATAAGGGTAGGAACCTAACCCAATAGGATTAGTGTCCTAATAAGAAGAAACATCAGACTGCTCTCTCTCTCTCTCAATCTCTCTCTCTCTCTCTCTCTCTCTCTCTCTCTCTCTCTCTCTCTCTCTCCCTCCCTCCCTCCCTCCCTCCCTCCCTCCCTCCATACACACACTGAGGAAAGGCCATGTGAGGATACCAATCCCATAAACACCTTGATCTTAGACTTCTCCAGAACCATGAGAAAATAAATTTCTGTTGTTCAAGGTACTCAGTGTGTGACATTTTATTACTGTGGCCTGAGCAGACTACAATACAATGCTTGTAAAAATCCATATACTAGAGAAGACATAATTCCATTTATTTGAAGTCATAGAATAGGGGGAAAAAACTATAGTGACATAAATCAAACAAATGATTGCCTGAACCTATAGTGGAAGGGGGCTTGAACATGAAGGGGTATAGGTAAACATTTGGAGTGGTGAAAATGTGCTATATTTTTATTATGATAGTAATTACACAGGTTTATAAATTTGTCAAACCTCATAAATGTACTCTTAAGTGGGTACATTTTACCATGTGTAAATAATGCCTCAAAAGTTTATTTGAAAAAATTGTAATTCAAGTTGGGAATGTAAAGAAATAGATTACATAGATCAAAGAATGAAACAAGCATATCAAAATGTTAAATTTCATTCCACATCTAAGGTACTGTATCTCTATGGAGAAGAAAAAAAGAGATCACAAAACATGCAAAGGAATGCAATCAAGATTCTAAGGAGTTTGAAAAACATATCCTATGATGAACAACTGAGAGAAACTGAGTTGCTCATCCTGGAATAGAGGAAACATGAGGATGAAATAAGGTAAAAATAGGTATCTTCAAATATTTGATAACTGCTATGTGGGAAGTTAAGTGATTTGGAATCTGTGTAACTGCAGAAAGCAGATATGAACACTACAAGGGAAATGTTAAGGCTCAATATGACAAAGTACCTTCAACTAATTAGAGCTGTCCAACAATATCCTCTACCCTACCATTAAGTGATTTGGTCAGAGGAAAGCAATGCCAATTACTGTCATTTTCTACAATATTTTTGAATAATTACCATGCAGCTCATTAATAATTTTGCATATCATTTAACATGTGCCAATTTTACTTTATTTTGAGTTTTATTACTATAGTAAATCCTGTTCTTGCATTCTCATTTTTTTTAAAAATATATTTTATTGATTTTTTACAGAGAGGAGGGGAGAGAGATAGAGAGCTAGAAACATCGATGAGAGAGAAACATCAATCAGCTGCCTCCTGCACATCCCCCACTGGGGATGTGCCTGCAACCCAGGTACATGCCCTTGACCGGAATTGAACCTGGGACCCTTGAGTCTGCAGGCTGATGCTCTATCCACTGAGCCAAACCGGTTTCGGCCTCATTTTTTTTAATTCTTATTACTTGAAAGTATAATGCTACACTCAAACATTAAAACAATTAGAGGGAATACTGCTCAGCAATACTATGTGCTCTTGCTAAATGCTGCAGAAGTGAAAAATTCATTGAATGTTTCTATGATGAGCTAATGTCTAGCACATTTTATATCAAATAGTTATAACTTTTAATGTAAATATTTTAAAAAGCTATCTTCACATGATGGCAGTACTATGTGCTTTTAAATGAAAAGAAATAGTATTGCAATGGAGGAGTTCAAGTTATTTGTTGTAATACTTTTTGTTACATTTTAAAATGTGAGTATATTCAGTTCAGATGTCAGGAAAAAGAAAAATTACTTTTCATTATTAATGTCAATAAATCATACATTGATTTTACAACTAATTTCTTAGTTACCCTTGTTTTGAAATCAGAGAAAATTACCCATGCATGTAGATGAAGCATAAATATACAATTACATGAATCAAAAATATAAGCTCCCACACATGTAGATTTCTATTTTACTTTTTTTAAAACCACCTAAATCATTTTTAGGTGTACAGTTCAGTGGTATTAAATACATTCATAATGTGCAACTATCAGCATCATCCATCTCTAAAACTCTTATCTTTTCATACTAGAACTTTATATTCATTAAACACTACCTCCCCATTCTTCTCTCTTCCTAACCCCAAACAACTACCATTTTACTGTCCGTCTTTATGATTTTGATTACTCTAAGTACCTCATATAAAGTGGAATCATATAGCATTTCTCTTTTTGTGAGTTGACTGTTTCACTAAGCATAATGTCCTCAAGGCTCATCCATGTTGTAGCATGTCAGAATTTCTTCCTTTTAAAGGGTGAATAATATTCCATTGTACGCATGTACTACATTTTGCTTATTCAATTAGTCATCAGTGGACATTTGGGTGGCTTCCACATTTCATCTATTGTGAATTAATATTGCTATCAAAATGGGTGTGGAAATATCTCTCTGAGATCATGCTTTCTATCCTTTGTATATATATCCAGAAGCAGAACTAAATCATACTGTAGTTCTAATATAAAATTTTTTGAGGAACTGCCATACTGTTTTCCATATTGGATGCACCATTTTACACTCCCATCAATAGTGCACAAAGGTTCTGATTTCTCCACATCCGGGCCAACACTTTTCATTTTATGTATTTTTTTGTTTGTTTGTTTTTCATAGTAACCATTCTAATAGTTCTGAAGTGGTATCTCATTGTAGCTTTCATTTCCATTTCCCTAATGATTAGTGATGTTGCATATCTTTCCATGTGCTTATTTTTTAAAAATTTTTTAATTGATTTTTTACAGAGAGGAAGGGAGAGAGATAGAGAGTTAGAAACATCGATGAGAGAGAAACATCGATCAGCTGCCTCCTGCACATCTCCCACTGAGGATGTGACCGCAACCCAGGTACATGCCCTTGGCCGGAATCGAACCTGGGACCTCTCAGTCCGCAGGCTGACGCTCTATCCACTGAGCCAAACCGGTTTCGGCTCCATGTGCTTATTATACATTTGCGTATCTTTTTTAATATGCTTTTATTGATTTTATCAAGAGAGGGAGAGGGATAGAAAGATAGAAGCATTGACGAGAGCGAAACATCAGCAATTGGCTGCCTCCTGCATGTCCCCCACTGGGGATCAAGCCCGCAACCCAGGCATGTGCCCTGACTGGGAATCCAACCATGATCTCTTGGTTCCTAGGTCGAGGCTCAACCACTGAGCAACACCAGCCAGGTGACATTTACAAATCTTCATTGTAGAAATGTCTATTCAAGTCCACTCATTTTATAATCAGGTTGTTTGTATTTTTGTTGTTGAGTTTTTGTTGTTCTCTATATGTTCTGGATATTAACCACTTATCAGATTTATAAATTACAAATATTTTTCCCATTCTGTGGGTTGCCTTTTACTCTACTAATGTTGTCTTTTGATGCTAAAGATATTTTTAATTTTCATGAATTTGATTTGTCTATTTTTACTTCTATTGCCTGTGCCTTTGGTTTTACATTCAAGAGATCATTGCCAAATCCAATATCATGAAGCTTTTACCCTGTGTTTTCTTCTAAGAGTTTTATTTCTTATATATGGGTCTTTGGTCCATTTTAAGTTAATTTCTGTATATAGTATTAGGTAAAGGTCCAACTGCATTCTTTTGCTTGTGGGTATCCAGTTTCCCAGCACCATTTGTTGAAAAGACTCTCCTTTCCCCCATTAAGTGGATTGGCACACTCCTCAAGTCATTTGAATATTATGCAAGGGTTTATTTCTGGGACTACAATCTATTCTGGGTCTGTCTTCAAGCCAAGTAGCACACTGTTTTGAATAGTATAGTTTTGCAGTAAGTTTTAAAATCAGGAAGTACGAGTCCTCCAAGTTTGTCTTTCTTTTTCAAGGTTTTCTTTGGAACATGTCCCTTAAGGTTCCATATGAATTTTAGGATGGGTCTTCATATTACTACAAAAATGTCATTGGGAATTGAGAGATCAAACTGATTCGGTGCAACTATATTAACACATTAATAAGTCTTCCAATCCATAAACATGGGATATATTTCTATTTATGTCTTCTTTAATTTTTTTCAGCAATGTTTTATAATTTTTATTTTACAAGTGTTTCATTTTATTGGTTAAGTTTATCCCTAAGTATTTCTATTATTTTTTATGCTATTGTAAATTGAATTTTCTTAATTTTCTATTTAGATTATTGATAGTAAATAGAGATGCAACTGATTTTTGTATGTTGATTTTGCTTGCTGAAAAATAACTGAACTTGTTTATTAGTTCTAAGAGTTTTCTTGGTGGAGTTTTTAGCTTTCTATATATATAAGAACATGTTATCTACAGAAATATTTAAAATTCTCCTTTCCAATTTGGATTCCTCTTAATTTTCTTTCCTACTTGTTCTGGCTTGGATTTCCAGTACTATGCTTTGTTTCAGATCTTAGAGGAAAACTTTCAGTTTTTCATTGTTGTGTATGATGTTACTTGTGGGCTTTTCATATATAGCCATTCTTATTATTATTTGGTCATTATTGTATTGAGGTAAGTTCTTTCCATACTTAATTTGTTGAGAGTTTTTAAAAATTTATATTTATTGTTAAAAGTATTACAGATGTCCCCTTTTTCCTCCACTGACCCCCTCCACCCAACACCCGCCCCCTCCCAGGCCTTCATCTCACTATTGTCTGTGTCCATGGATTATGCATATATGCATATAAGTTATTTGGTTAATCTCTTCCTACCCCCACCTCCCACCTCGCTTCCCTCTGAGAGTCATCAGTCTGTTCCATGCTTCTATGTCTCTGGATCTAGTTTGTTCTTCAGTTTATTTTGTTCATTGAATTACACGTGAGAGAGATCATGTGATACTTGTCTTTCTCTGACTGGCTTACTACTATTTCACTTAGCATAATATTCTCCAGGTCCATCCATGCTATCTCAAAGGGTAAGAGATCATTCTTTTTTATCGCTGCATAGTATTCCATTCTGTAAATGTACCAAATCATTTTTATCTATGAAAGGGAGTTGAATTTTTTTCAAATGTTTTTATGCATGTCTTGAGATGATCATATAATTTTTGTCATTCATTCCCTTAATGTGATGTATCACATTTAATGATTTATGTATGTTTATCATCCTTGCAGCCGAGGGATAAATCCCACTTGATCATGGCATATGTTCCTTATTAATGTGCTTTTGAATTCAGTTTGCTAGCATTTCGTTGAGGACTTTTGCATCCATGCTCATTAGGGGTACTGACCTGGAGTTTTCTTGCCATGTCTTTGGCTGGCTTTTGTCATAACTCTATTATGCTAGCCTCATAAAATTTGTTTAAAAAGGTTCTCTCTTCCTCTATATTTTGGGAAAGTTTAAGAAGATTAAGTGTTCATTCTTCTTTAAATATTTGGTAAAATTTACCTGTGAAACCATCTGTTCTTAAGATTTTGTGTTAGGAGGTTTTTTATTTATGAATTCAATCTCCTTATTTGTTATTGGTCTGTTCAGGCTTTCTGTTTCTCTTTGATTCAGTCTTGGTAGATCATATGTTTCTATGAATTTATCCATTTAAGTTGTCAAATATGTTAGCATGTATTTGTTCATAATCATCCTTATTAATATTTTTTTTTATTTCTGGAAGGTCAGTTTGTAGTATCTTCTATTTCACTTCTGATTTTATGTAATTGAGTCTTCTCTCCTTTTTTCTTAGTCTAAATGAAAGTCTGCCAATTTTATCTTTTCAAATAACCAAATCTTAGTTTCATCAAATTTTTAGGGTATTTCTATTTCTTATATCATTTATTTCTGATCTAATTTTTATTATTCCCTTTCTTCTGCTCACTTTTGGCTTAGTTTGTTCTTCTTTTCCTAGTCCCTTGATTTGAAAACTAGATTGTTTGAGATCTTTCTGCTTTATTTAATCGAGGCATTTATCAATATAAACTTCCCTCTAAGTACTGATTTTCACATATCCCATTTGTTTTTATATGTTGTGTTTTCATTTTTGTTTTGTCTCATCTCAAGCAAGACACTTTCTAATTCCCCTTTTGATTACTTCTTTGACCTGATGGTTGTTTAAGAGTGTGTTAATTTCCATGTATTTGTAAATTTTCCCAATTTTTTGTTATTGATTTCTAGTTTGATTTTTCATGGGATCAAAACAACTGTTAATAAACAGAAGACTGGATAAATATATTGATATATAATCATAAATGGTTTATTACATAACAATTAAAAGAATACATAATAATTACATGCAACAACATGGATAAATATTTTAAACATAATGTTGAGGAGAAGAAAACAAACCACACCAGTTTATACTGTACGGATTAATTCATATATACAGTTCAGGAAAATTGAATTTATTGTGTTAGAAGTAAGGACAGTGATTGCTTTTGGGTAATAGGGTGGAGGTAGTCACTGGGAGGTATGCAAGAACAACTCTGATACGCTGGCAATGTGCTATTTCCTGACCTGGAGAGTGGTTATACAGATGTATTAACTTTTTAGTAATTAATTACATAATGCTATGCATACTTCTTTATACAAGTCAATAAAAAATTAAATATATATATATAAAGACAGATAATAGACAAGTATTATTAGCAGGTTTACTGGAAGTGAATCATTTTGTGGATTGCATATTTAGATGTACAAGAATTGTACAATTGACTGGCCAAAGTTATAGCGTTCTTTGGAACAGTAGGACAAAGAGAGAGAGAATGAGAGAGAAAGCAAGAGAGACAGAGAGTGAAAGCATGCGAGAGAGTGAGAGAAAGAAAAGAGAAATATAGAGTTTCTCTAAGTTTAGATTTAGAAGGTGCCCTTCTTGGTGTCATTAGGACTTCAGAAACTCAGGAATCTTTAGAATAGATTTTAAAAATCTTTAGAAAACATTTTAAAAATTGTTAAAATTCTTGATGGAAAGGGCTTATATCTCTGAATCAAAATCCCATTTGGGGTGCCAGTACTTCTTAAAATCAGACAGTCTAATACACTGCTGGTTGGAATGCAGAATGGTACAGCCACTATGGAAAACAATATGGAGTT
This sequence comes from Myotis daubentonii, assembly GCF_963259705.1. Taxonomy (NCBI): domain Eukaryota; kingdom Metazoa; phylum Chordata; class Mammalia; order Chiroptera; family Vespertilionidae; genus Myotis; species Myotis daubentonii. Next base: position 34,618,926 of record NC_081861.1, read on the forward strand.
TCCTCAAAACATTAAAAATGGAGCTGTCATTTGGCCCAGTGATCCTACTTCTAGGAATATATGCTAAGAATCCCAAAAGACCAGTCATAAGACATATATGCACCAGTATGCTCACAGCAGTGTAATTTATCTAGAAATAGCCCAAGTGCCCATCAGTAGATGTGTGGATAAAAATGCTGTGGTACATTTACACAATGGAATACTATGCATCAGTAAAAAAGAAGGATCTCTTACCCTTTGAGACAGCATGGAGGGACCTGGAGAACATTATGCTAAGCGAAATAAGCCAGTCAGAGAAAGACTCACTCATATGTGAAACCTAATGAACAAAATAGGCTGATGAACAAAATAGATCCAGAGACATAGAAGCATGGAAAAGACTGTTGAATTTCAGAGGAAAGGGGGGTGGAGGAGGTGGGAAGAGATTAACCAAAGAACTTATATGCATACTAGCGGCCCGGTGCATGACATTCAAGCATGAGGGGGGCGGGTCCCTCAGCCTGACCTGCACCCTCTCCAACCTGTGAGCCCTCAGGGGATGCCCTACTGAAAGCTGCAGTCTGGCCTCCCTTTGCAGGAGGTGACTGGGCTGATCAGGGAAAGGCGCCGCACCCATCACCCTGCTGCTGCGGTCACTGCCAGCTGCCGCAGCCGCCAAGATATTTTCATCAACATGGACTCCAGTCCCTTCACCACAAAAAAAAAAAAAAATGACAGTTTTCTTTAGGCATTTTCAAAATGTTTCTTTCCTAGGATATGACATTTCTTTCTTTCTTTTTTCTTATCCTTACCTGAGGGTATTTTTTCCACTGATTTTTAGGGAGTGTGGAAGAGAGAGGGAAAGACAGAGAGAAACATCAATATGAGATGGACACTTTGATTGGTTGCCTCCTGAATGAGCCATGGCCAGGGAGGAGCCTGCAACCTAGGGACATGCCCTTGACCAGATTTGAACCCAGACCCTGCAGTCGGCAGGCCGAGGCTCTATCCACTGAGGCAAACCGGCTAGGGCAGGATATGACATTTCTTAGCCCCTCCAGCAGCGGACCTTTGTTTTTTCCTCCAGGAGTGAGGTGGGAAAACCCTAGAACATCTGCTTGGATTCTTATTACCCAAGTTACGAAGAACACTGTGAGTGGTGTAAGGGAAGCTTAGCCAATGAGCAGTCACCACCACCACAGTGAGCTCTGCTCTCTGTGGGCTCTGCGGGCCTGCTCGCCTGCCCACTGCTGGGCCCTGCTCTCAGCAGTCCTGCTTGCTCGGCACCATGGTGAACTGCCTGCGCCCTCCGTGGCTTGCCTCACCATGCATGCAGTCCCCTCCTTCCCACCTGCACCCGCAGCCTCCTCCTGTGCAATCGTGACCGCTACAGTGTCCTGGACAATTTTCATATTACCTCTTTGTTATAGATAGATAGATAGATAGATAGATAGATAGATAGATAGATAGATAGATGATAGGGAGAGAGAGAGATAGATGATAGATAGATATGCATAATACATGTACACAGACAATAGTGCAATGAAGACCTGGGTGAGGGGCAGGTGCAGGGTGGAGGAGGTTAAGGGGAAAAAATCAGGACTTCTGTAATACTACCAATGATAAAGATAAATTAAAGGTAAGAATTTTCTAGAGAGAACCAAGATGGAGGCATAGGTAAACACCGTTGATTGCTGCCTCGCACAACCACTTCAAAAATACAACTAAAAGACGGAACGGACATCACCCAGAACCACAGGAAGGCTGGCTGAGGGGAAATTCTTCTACTAGAAGGAAAGAGAACTGCATACTCAGACTCAGAGAAGGCGCAGTGAGGAAAATACAAAGGTGCGGAGGTGCACATGGAGCGGGCTGGTCGCTGAGGGCGCGGTTGTCGTTTTCAATCGGGAGGGAGGCTCAGGCTCAGAGCTCCAGTTCTGGGTGAGTCTCTAGGGACCCAGACTCAAACGGGAGAAGCGGGACTGTCTGGCATCAGTCAGGACGCGAGGGCAGCTTTCTCTCCGAGGTTTGCAGCGGTTGCTGGGACTCTGAGAGGCAGAGCCTCTGGGGACGGGACTGAGAGCAGCCATAACTGCTCCCTGTGCCTGCCCTGTTGATTCCATGCGACCCGCCCTGCCCAAGCCCTGCACAGAGCCATTTGCCGGATAGCCTCAGGCAAAGGCTAGATTAGCACCTCCATAGAGGACAGAAGTTTTCCCACTGCAGACACTACTGATTCTCACAGCCAGTTGGCCTGGAGGTCAAATCCTCCCAGTATTAACTACAACAATCAAGGCTTAACTACAAGACTGCTCACAAAGACCACTAGGGGGTGCACCAAGAAAGCACAAAAAATGCGGAGACAAAGAAACAGGACAAAATTGTCAAGGTGCCGGGAGCCGGTCCATCCTTGCTGTTTCAAGGGACCTGGCATATATAGCATACGGTTCTTAATATGTTTGCTCACCTTCTTGGCGCTGTGTTTTAACCAAGGTCACTTCCACAAGAAAGGTTGAATCCCCAGGTAGATATTTTCCCCTGAAGTTAGGGAGGGAATAAAACCCCTCAACTAAGTGCCAGGCGGGTAATTAATCACTTTAACTATGAACAATCATGCTTAAGCTACATAATCTTTACTCCCTGGAATGGAGATAAGAAACGCCCTAACCTTTGTAATAGAGATTGACAGGATTAAAATGAACTGGTATAAATACAGATGTAACAAGACAGCAAGACACAGGGCTTGGAAGACAGGACCAAGAGAGACAGAGCCTAGGCACAGAACCTACACAGAACGTTCTCTAGGGACAGAAGAACTTCGCTGGTGAGAGCATGCCGGAGGATCCTGGACAGGGACTGGCCTCGGAGCCTGGAGGCAGAGCCTGGCGAGAGAGCATGGCAGGGGATCCTGGACTGAACCTGACTGCGGAGATTGGCAGGAGAGCCTGACTAGAACCTGGTGACTACAGAAATATGGCAAGAGAACCTGACTAGAACCTGGTGACCGAACCTGGCTGGAGAACCTGGACAGAACCTGGCTGGAGAACCTAGCGAGGGAACATGGCCACAGAACCTGGCTGGAGATCCGAAGCAGAACCTTTCTGGAGATCCAGACCAGAACTTGGCTGGAGATCCTGGCTGGAGATCCTGGCTAGGCTGCTGATCAACTGAACGCTGTCTCCGTGTCATTCCTTCTTCGCCGACTCCGTCTACACCTTTGGGAACCCCTGGACCTGCTGGGGTTGGACCCCGGCATCAAGGGAGGATATAGAGTTCAGAACCACACTTTTAAGGTCTCTCAAGAACTGTCTAGAAGCTTCTGATAAACTTAATGAGATCTACAAGAAATCTAATGAGACCCTCGATGTTATGATAAAGAACCAACTAGAAATTAAGCATACACTGACTGAAATAAAGAATATTGTACAGATTCCCAACAGCAGACCAGAGGATCGCAAGAATCAAGTCAAAGATTTGAAATGCGAAGAAGCAAAAAACACCCAACCGGAAAAGCAAAATGAAAAAAGAATCTGAAAATATGAAGATAGTGTAAGGAGCCTCTGGGACAGGTTCAAGCGTACCAACATCAGAATTATAGGGGTGCCAGAAGATGAGAGAGACCAAGATATTGAAAACCTGTTTGAAGAAATAATGACAGAAAACTTCCCCTACCTGGTGAAAGAAATAGACTTATAAGTCCAGGAAGCGCAGAGAACCCCAAACAAAAGGAATCCAAAGAGGACCACACCAAGACACATCATAATTAAAATGCCAAGAGCAAAAGACAAAGAGAGAATCTTAAAAGCAGCAAGAGAAAGACAGTCAGTTACCTACAAGGGAATACCCATATGACTGTCAGCTGATTTCTCAACAGAAACTTTGCAGGCCAGAAGGGAGTGGCAAGAAATATTCAAAGTGATGAATGCAAAGAACCTACAACCAAGATTACTTTATCCAGCAAAGCTATCATTCAGAATTGAAGGTCAGATAAAGAGCTTCACAGATAAGGAAAAGCTAAAGGAGTTCATCACCACCAAACCTGTATTATATGAAATGCTGAAAGGTATCCTTAAAGAAGAGGAAGAAGAAGAAAAAGGTAAAGATACAAATTATGAACAACAAATATGCATCTATCAACAAGTGAATCTAAGAATCAAGTGAATAAATAATCTGATGAACAGAATGAACTGGTGATTATAATAGAATCAGGGACATAGAAAGGGAATGGACTGGCTATTCTTGGGGGGGGAAAGGGGTGTGGGAGATGCGGGAAGAGACTGGACAAAAATCGTGCACCTATGGATGAGGACAGTGGGTGGGGAGTGAGGGCGGAGGGTGGAGTGGGAACTGGAAGGAGGGGAGTTAGGGGGGGGGCGGAAAAAGAGGAACAAATGTAATAATCTGAACAATAAAGATTTAATTAAAAAAATTTAAAAAAGATAAATTAAAGAAAAATAAATTTTAAAAAATAGCAATGTGGCTCTGGCCAGGTGGCTTAGGTGGCTCAGTTGATTGGAGCATCCTCCTGTACACTAAAAGATTGCAGATACAATTCCTGGTCAGGGTACATACCTAGGTTGAGGGTTCAAACCCATGTTGGTGTGGGTATGGAGGCAACTGATTAATGTTTCTCTCTCACATTCATGTTTCTCTCTCAGTGTGTGTCTCTCTCTCCCTCTAAAATCAACTTTTTAAAAAAATATATTTTATTGATTTTTTACAGAGAGGAAGGAGAGTGATAGAGAGTTAGAAACATTGATGAGAAAGAAACATCAATCAGCTGCCTCCTGCACCTCTCCTACTGAAGATGTGCCCGCAATCCAGGTACATGCCCTTGACAGGAATCCAACCTGGGACCTTTCAGTCTGCAGGCCAACGCTCTATCCACTGAGCCAAACCGGTTTAGGCTAAAATCAACTTTTAAAAAAACATATTCTCGGGTGAAATTTTTTTAAAAAATAGCAATTTGTATATTATTGACTCAATTTTTATATGCAGGAAGTGCCTTTCAAGTGCTGCATACTTTCTATTTTATTTTATTTTATTATAGAAATTTTATTGGTCCAGGGAAGGGGAGGCAGGTAGGCAGCCCCTGTCTCCTGCTGAGGGTGCCACAGGCCCTCACTGTTTCCCATTGCCATTGCTGGGGCAGTTCACATGCTCCAGGGAGACCAGGAAGGCCTTGAGCTTGGGTTGGGCACTGAGGTGAGACACATAGGCTTAAAGCAGGGGGAGGGATTCCAGGCAGCCGGGGGTCATGGTGAATCAGCAGCAAGTCTAGCAGGTTGTAGTCCGGGAAGGAGATCTGGTTGCCCATGATGAAGGCCTGGGCCCCTGGTTCTGGAATAGCAGGGTCTCAAAAGGCTTTGGGCACCCCGGCAGCTCCTTCACGTAGTCCTCCTTGCCTGCCTCATAGTTGTTGTAAATGAGGGTGGCGTATTTGCAACGGAGGTCCTCCACGCCATCATTCACCACGTTCACCAGGGCCACCTCGCGCTGGTCCTTCCCATACAGCCTGAGGGAGCGGCCCAGGTGTCACAGAATGGCATTGGACTGGTAGAGGGTCAGATCTCCATCCTGGAAGTAGGGGAGCTTCCTGTACAGACAGGAGGCTTTGAGGGAGCCCTGCAGCCAGGTCTCCTTGGTCACTACCTCCTCCTTCCAGCTCTGGCACTGGTAAGCGAGCAGCATGCGCGTGGCCTCCCAACGCCCTCGAACAGGGAGGCAGATGATGGTGTAGGGCACCATGGTGACTGTGCAAAGCGGGGGCGGCGGCGGCAGTCATACTTTCTATTTTAGAGCAATCACTCATAACTTCAAGATAGGAAGCATTGCTACCGATTTTCAATAGAAATACTTAGGATGTAGTGTAAGATTTTTCCCCAATAAGAATAACATATCAACCCAGTGTTTTCAACATCCTATCTAATAAAAGAGAAACATGGTAATTAACCATACCTCCGCTACCCTTCCCATTGGCTAATCAGGGCGATATACAAATTAACTGCCAGCCAAGATGGAGGCAGGCAGCCAGGCAGCTTGAAGTGCACATGAGGCTTGCTTGCTTCAGTGACGGAGGAAACCAACGTTCCCCGCCTGCCGCTGCCAGCCTCTGAGCTTGCAGTTTGAAACATTGTTCCAAATATAGAAGCTAAACAAAACCCCAGAAACCTGCTTTCAGCCAGCCGGGATCTCAGAGCTGGAGTTGATACAGTGTTTCGATTATAGAACCCAAACAAACCAGATACCTGCTTTCAGCAGCCGAGACCTCAGAGCCAGAGCCAAGCCTCAGAGCTAAAGCTGGCCCAGAATTAAAAAAAAAAAAAAGAAAAAAAGAAAAAAGAAAAAAAGGAGCCATTGGGAGCTTCAGTCACCCGCCAGCCTGAAAACAGCCCTCAGCCCCTCACCCAGACTGGCCAGGCACAAGAGTGGGGACCCCCACCCTGAAGGGTGTGTGACCAGGTGCAAACAACCATCATCCCCTCATCCAGGCTGGCCAGGCACCCAAGCGGGACCCACACCCTGATCCAGGACACCCTTCAGGGCAAACCAGCCGGCCCCCACCCGTGCACCAGGCCTCTATCCTATATAGTAAAAGGGTAATATGCCTCCCAGCACCAGGATCAGCGGAGCTGAGAGGCCTCCCGGCACCGGGATAAGCGTAACAGGGGACAGCGCCCAAACCCCCTGATCGCCCTGTGGCTCTGTGTGTGACAGGGGGCGGGGCCACAACCTCCCTATCTGCCCTGCTCTGTTCGTGACAGGGGAAGGCGCCCCAACCCCCTGATCAGCCCTGCTCTGTGCCTGATAGGGGGGACCTCCCCAACCCCCTGATCACCCTGCGGCTCTGTGTGTGACAGGGTGCGGTGCCCCAACCCCCCGACCCCAAGGGCCCTGCTCTGTGTGTGACGGAGTAGAGCCATAACGTCCCCATCGGCGCTGCCCTGAGTGTGACAACGGTGGCGCCCCAACCCCCTGATCCGCCCTGCTCTGTGTGTGACAGGGGGCGGTGCCCAAACTACCCTATCGACCCTGCTCTGTGCGTGACGGGGGGAGCTCCCCAACCCCCTGATCAACCCTGCTCTGTGCGTGACAGGGTAAGGAGCCCCAACCCCCCTGATGGGCCCTGCTCTGTGCGTGACAGGGGGTAGCACCCCAACCCCCTGATTGGCCCTGCTCTGTGCGTGACTGGGGTGGTGCCGCAACCACCCCATCGACCCACCTTGAGTGCAACAGGGGGCGGTGCCCCAACCCCCCAATCGGCCCTATCCTGAGCGTGACTGAGGGTGGCATCACAACCTCCCAATCCGCCCTGCTCTGTGCATGACAGGGGGCGGCGCCCCAACTCCCCAATCAGGCCTGCTCTGAGCCCGACCAGGGGCTGCACCTAGGGATTGGGCCTGCCCTCTGCCACCCAGGAGCAGGCCTACGCCAGCAGGTTGTTATCTCCCGAGGGGTCCCAGGCTGCAAGAGGGCACAGGCCGGGCTGAGGGGACCCCCCCTTCCCCCCAAGTGCACAAATTTTTGTGCACCGAGCCTCTAGTTTATATATATAAAAGGCTAAGTGATTAACCATCCATCCGACCAGCCAGTACATATTGCATGCACTGGCAACTTAAAAATAAACGTTGACTTGCGCATGTGTGATACATATAAAGCTCTTGCTGGTGCCAATCGCATGTGACCAACCAGCCAGTACATATGATGCACACTGTTTTTGTTGTTTTTATATCATTTTTTTGTTTTTATATCATGTCTTTGTTGTTATCATGTTGTTGTTTATTTATTAATCAATTTATCAATCATTATTTTTATCAATGCTGCTTTTATATGTTTTTGTTATTTTTATATCATGTCTCTGTTGATTTTATAGCATGTTATTGTTTATTTATTAATCAATTTACATTTTATTTTCATATGCCTTTTACTAATTTTCTTTCATCTCTGACACTTCTATTATAGGGAAAAGGCGAATAGCGATATTAAAATATTTTTTATTTTAAATTTATAAAATGCCCGGTGCATGAATTCGTGCATGGGTAGGGTCTCTCAGCCTGGCCAATGATCGGAGGTGATTGGGGCCAATCAGGGCCATCTTGCCCAGTCCGGGGGGAGGGACCGTGGGAGGTTGGCACGGAATGTTGGCTGTGGGAGTGCACTAACCACCAGGGGGCAGCTACATCATCGTAGAGACCAGTTGACTGGTCATTTGATCAACCAGTCATAAGGGTCGCTTAGGCTTTTATATATATAGATATTATATGTACTATTTTGACATGTAATTTTTTGTATTAATGTAATTACAGCATGAATCTTTCTTCTAATTAATTTCCTTTCAATGTGCATGAATCCGTGCACCAGACCACTAGTCTATATATATAAAAGCCTAAGCGACCAGCCAATCGGCTGACCATCTGGTAGCTATGACACGCACTGACCACCAGGGAGCAGACGTTCAATGAAGGAGCGGAAACCATAGGCATAGAAACATGGAACAGACTCATGAATCTCAGAGGAAAGTGGGGAGAGGGGAGGGTAGAAAGAGATTAACCAAAGATCTTATAAACGTACTAGAGACCTGGTGCACAAATTTGTGCACCGGTGGGATCCCTCAGCCTGGCCTGTGGGAATCAGGCCAAACTGGCTCTCTGACATCCCTCAAGGGGTCCCAGATTGTGAGAGGGTGCAGGCCAGGCTGAGGGACCCCACTATGTAATACCCTTTGTAATACTTTAAGCAATAAATAAAAAAATAAAATAAATAAAAAATAAAATCACTACATGAAAAAAAAAAAGAAATAACAGAGTAACTGTTATCTTCATAGTCTCTAAATGTATATTCTGTGAAGGCAAAAACTTGAGAACTGTATCACTGGAGTGGACCATGAAGGCCTACATAAGCCAAAAAAAGATCTTTGTAATGAGACATAGTAACTTCTCTAAGAACATCTGCAGGTTGAATTTAGGACTGCTATATGAAATTCTCTAGCTGCTACAAATACACAGCTGGTGCCAACCTGCCTAATCACATTCCTTGTCAGATAAATTTCCTTTCTGAAGCTATTCCATAACTTCATGACAGTGGGCATATACTTGCCTCAAATGTTCTGAAGGCAAAGGGTATCTTTTTTAAAAATTTATCTTTACCGTTGAAAGTATTACAGATGTTCCCCTCACCCCCCATTGACCCCTTCTAGCCCACACCCATCCCCTCTCAAAGCCTTCACTGCACTGTGGTCTGTCCATGGCTATGCATATATGCATGTAAGTTCTTTGGTTAATCTCTTCTCACCCAACCCCCTCCCTCTGAAATTTGTCAGTTTGTTGCATACTTCAATGCCTCTGGATCTATTTTGTTCATTAGATTCCACCTGTGATACATGTCTTTCTCTGGCTTATTTTGCTTATTTCTATCTTTCCTACTCGGCAGACTCAACAACAGTCAGGAAACTAGGTGATTTTGTAATTAGATTACTCTGTTTTATTCGAAATCCTGCATGTTTGAACACACAACTATCTTTATTTAAAAATATAAGAACATTCTCATGGTCTAATTGGCAGCAAAGAGAGCACCTTCTAACATGTTGTTTCTGTTAATCACAGTAATTTATTTAAATTTGTTTCTGAAACAATTCCCTGGTATTCATTAAAACTGCTGTTTGCCTTTATTGTTTTCTTAGGCCTTTGAGTTAGCACTAAAGATTTCTGTCTAGTATTTTGGCTAACCCTGATTTTCTGGCTCAAGAAATCATGGAACAATAAGTCTAAGTCTTCCAAAGATTGAATGTTTTATACTACACAATGAGGGATATAGAAGTCAAAAGCATAGCCTTTGAGATAAGAGAGTTTAGTTGTAAAGATTTTTAGATGTAAGGCACAATTGCCATAGTATACTACAGGGAAGACTTGATGACATGAAGCTCATGGATCACTTAACTAGCTCATGTTGGATCATGCATCCATATTACTTAGTACAGGACTGGGCACATAGCTTAATACATATTTGTTGAATGAATGAATTTCTATCTGAATATAAGGGAGAGGTGCAGTTAACCTTATACAAGATGTAACATTAGATATAACATTGACTAATTTTCCACATAGTAATTAATTTTATCTTTTGACATTTTGATATAAGATATGCCACATTATCTAAAAATAAAGGCAGAATCATATAAAAGAGTATTCTTCAATGTTTGAAAGCCTGTTACTCTTTTAATAAACATGAAATTTCTTGGCTCTGTTTGAAAATTCTGAAATCAATTCTCTTTATACATAGACAATAATTGCTATTTCTTGCATATTTTCAGTAGCCCAGGAAATTGTATGAAGTTTTGTTTTCTATAGCATTTATGAAAACAATGTTTTTTATTCATTATCCAAAGATAAAATTGTATCTTAGCTTTGAATAGGTATTTTGAAATATTCCCTGGGGAGCTCATATATTACACACTTCTCCACCACATACCTTGAGAACTCTAGTAATTGGACCTGTAATCAAGCAATGAATGCAGCTTAATGTCCACCAAACCCAAACTCAATGGCACTCCCATTCAAATATAAAGGAAATTCAACTGAGGCAGTTAATTGTGGGCTAGCAGAAAAAGCACTGGACTAGAGCCAGTCAGTTCTGAGTTTAAACCCCAGCTCTAGAAATTACCAGTGGCTTGAGTTTGATCACTAGTTTTTTTATCTATTACTAAGTAGTTGTTTTAAGTTGCTTAATCTTAAGTCTTTTTCTTTATTGATAAAATAATGATAATCACATTAATTTTCAAATATAAATTACCAGGAATTTGAGGGCACACTACAATTATTATTTGAAATTGAGTGCAGGAACAGTTCCTCATCAGCACTTATTCTCCAAACAAGGGGGGAATACCAGCCCTTCATGGGAAGGAGTGACTCTCTTCTACATGGTCAGAGGATTCAGGGAAATCTGCAAATTCAAAATTTTTCAGGAGGACTGATCCACATACCTCCATCCAATGTGCCAATGCCACATCCTTTCCCAGCAGGAGCCACCTTATTAAAGCAGAACCGCCATGGTCAGAAATTTAACTTCTTTGGAACTCAATTATTCTTACAATTAAGTCCTAGGCCTCATCTGCAGCTTTCTCTGCCCTTCTGCTTAAGGAAAAGAGAGTATCTTTATGTGCTACCAAGGAAGCCTTCTGGCTTTCACACTTAACCTTGAATTGACAATTAATCATACTCAGCTTTTTCTTGTATTTTTCCCCAAAGTGTCAGTCGAGCTTATCAAGACAACCCAATTTCAATGTCCTTACAGTTACTATCTCTACTGCTATTTCTCAAAAACTTGATACACCACACTATATAATTTTCCAATAACATGCTATCCCAATTTACTACATGTAAAACTATTAACAATTATACCACTACCATGTACCAGGAGTCACCTGAGCACCATCTATGATGGAGGTCTCATTACCAGCCAGGCAGCCTATGATCACAACCTAAAACCCTATGCCTATATCTGATTTCTTTTTTAAAAAAATATATTTTTATTGATTTCAGAGAGGAAGGGAGAGGGAGAGAGAGATAGAAACATCAATGATGAGAGAGAATCATTGATCAGCTGCCTCCTGCACGATTGTGTATTGAGCCCACAAACCGGGCATATGCTCTGACTGGAAATTGAACCGTGATCTCCTGGTTCATAGGTCAATGCTCAACCACTGAGTCACCACAGCCGGGCCCCTTATCTGCTTTCTAAGATACTTCTGGCCTCAGCTGTAGCAGTTTAATTCTCCAGAAACCAGATGCTTAAAGTATTAGAATACAACAGCCTCATTAGAAAATGCTATAGGGGTAAAAAACTGGAAGTGAAGATAAGTCAAGAAGAAAACTTTGCCAAAGGAAAAGGCGATCTGTGTAATAGTCTCAATGGAAGCCTCAGCCAATCCCACAGGATGTTGTGAACATGAAATGGTCCGCCATAGCTGTTTTGAGTTGGGGAAGAATGACCAAGTTGTGATATCTATCAGTCATTGGATGTAGGCCACCTAAGCAAGGGGGCATGACCTTGAGCTGAGGAAGTTCCTATAGATGACTAAGAGCTGGGGACTGTTACCACCAAAGGGAGGTTCTAGGGAGTGCATCACATAATTTTCTACACATCCTAGTCCCTATCTTTGGATATTTTAAAGAAAAGTATTGATGTCAAATTTGCTTTATTACCCACTTCAGTGCCTATCATATTGTTTCTAGAAAAGTAAATTCTGTGTGGAGTGAAACTCCCCATCTGTGGTTCTTCAGAGGAATTTCTCCTTTTATGCCTATCTTTGGAGCAAATCTCAGACTAGAGCTAGGGGCAAAAAGAAAGCTGAGAAAAGGAGTGAATGGCTTTGAGGCAGGCAGATGGAAGTATATTTTCACAAATACAAAAGGAAAGAAATGACATTAGGGTAAAGGAGAAAACTAAGGTTGCAACTACTTTTGCTTCTGAGCTGCAAAAGCTTCCCAGTGAGCATTTTCGGAGTCAGCCAGTCTGCTACTTAAACAAAGTGGAAGTGATACTATCTGCCTTGCTTAGGTGCATAGGCTTGTAGTTAAAATCAAATGGGCAAATGAGACAATGTATGTAAAAGCACTCCAGAAGGAATAGAGCATAGGGAATTCAGGGCTGTGTTATTTTAAAAGCATTTTCTTCAAGTTTCAACCCAAGTGCCTTTTCAGTTCCACATCAGGAAGTTTCCTTTTGTGTTCTCTTCTCATTACACTGCAGAATTCTCTTTTTGAGACATTATAGAAGTTTTTAGTTTGACTGACACTGACATAAATTATATGAGTCTATGAATGTGAAATATACATTTCATTACGAACAACCCAGAATATGACCATTCACTTCTATGTCTGCTTGTCACAAAAAGATGTGCTATGAAATCATTTGTTACTGGAAATAAGTGGCAACAATAATAATTGCTACCTGAATAGGCATGCAGTAAGTATTAATTGAATGAATTTTTAAAACTATAAAGAATTTCAAGATTTCTACTTGTATAGCCTGGTCTATGACAATGAAAAAAATCACTGTTTTATGGTCTTGGCCAGTGGTCGTCAAACTGCGGCTTGTCAAACCGAGGCTTGCGAGCCACATGCAGATCTTTGGCCCCTTGAGTGTGGCTCTTCCACAAAATACCAGCTCTTCCACAAAATACTGACTTCTGCGCATGGGCCATGAAGTTTCAATCGCACTGTATGTGCGCGCCCGCACGTGGTATTTTGTGGAAGAGCCACACTCAAGGGGCCAAAGAGCCGCATGTGGCTCACGAGCCACAGTGGCCCCTTGAGTGTGGTTCTTCCTAAGCCTTAGGAGTACCCTAATTAAGTTAATAACAATGTACCTACCTATATAGTTTAAGTTTAAAAAATTTGGCTCTCAAAAGAAATTTCAGATTTTGACCTCTTCAGTTCAAGGACTCACAGGCTTCAGCCCCCTGGACATGAGTAGGAGGAGGCCTAGGAGGCAGCATCCTTGCTGTGCGGGGTGTGTCTGAGGCTGGTTGAGCACCAACAGGCTGGGAGTGGGGCCTCCGTGTCTCCGGGACTCCTCTCTGCCCACAGTGTTCCCGCAGCCTGACCCCGTTTAACCCCCCAGCCTTGGGGACCGGTGACTCTCAGATCCCGCTGCCCAGGAAGCCGCATCCAGAACAAAAGGACAGACTAGAAGACAGAGGACAGGAAGGTGAAGTCCTGTAAATGATCAGGATATGAACTTTGAGGATGTGGCCATTGCCTTCTCTCCAGAGGAGTGGGGAATCCTTGATGAGGCTCAGAGACTTCTGTACTGCAAAGTGATGCTGGAAGTATTCTCACTTGTACCATCTGTAGCCAGCAGGCTCCTATGGATCTTCAGTTTCTACTGAAAGGCGTGTGGTGCCTCCACCGTGCCACCTCCCAGGACTCAGACTTGCAGGTTCCAGAGTGGACACTTCAGCAAGGCCTTCAGCGTCTGCTCAGATAAAAACCGCCACCTCCCTACTCCACAACTGCTTCTGTGTCTAGCTGCCAGTTAATCCCTCTGGATGCATCGTATCCAACCTCCAAAGGATCCGAGGGGCAGGATCAACCTCCGTTCCATAGCTGAGGAAACTGAGCAATAAACACATGTGTCTCATGCCTCAGTGTCAACTCCCACAGAAATCTCTGGACATTAGAACAGGGTGTCTCTAGGGAAAGTCGTTTCTACTACACCATGGGCTCTACACTCTCCAGTTTCCAAAGTTATGTTGCAATCCCTCAGAATCACCTTCTCTCACAGGTTCCCCTACTGGCCCGCTGAATTTGGCTGCAGCCCCGTGATGTGCTTTGACCAGTGAAGAGTGTTGGAGTGAAGACTGTCACTAGTAATACAAGAGTCTGGAACCAGCGATTGGCAGTCTCTCTGTTCATTGCTACTAACACCTAGCAGAGTTCGATGCAGCCTCACTGAATTTAACCCTTCAGCCTGGGGTGTGGACACCTCTGGGATCCTGCAGTCCAGGTCGCTCTGCCAGGAACAGATATGAACTTTGAGGATGTGGCCATTGCCTTCTCTCCAGAGGAGTGGGGAATCCTTGATGAGGCTCAGAGACTTCTGTACTGCAAAGTGATGCTGGAAGTATTTGCTCTTGTATCATCTGGAGATTGTTGGCATAAAAAGGATGACGAGGAGACCTGTGCTTCCCAGAGTGTACATTTAGAAAGTGAGTCACAGGTCAGGGATTCTAAGACAGCTCCATCAACCCAGAAGAACCATCCTTGTAAGCAGTGTTTCTCGGTGTTAAAAGATATTTTGCACCTGAATGAGTTACAAGCAGCACACTTGGAGCACAAAGGCTTCATAAGTGAGGCATTTGTGAGCGAGTTCTGTTTCAGAGAAAACTCTAACCAGCAACAGAGGGATGCCAGGGGAAGGATATCCTGGAAAAAAGCTAACCACAAGGCCTCATTTGTGACCAGCTGCAGCTTTTACTTATCAGAGCTGACTTCAACCAGCAGGGTGGTTGAGGAACATTCCCAAACTTCCTCAGAGCTTCTCCAGCACCAGGCAACTGAGGAGCTACACTGTGGCAGTGAGATTTCACAGGAATTTCTCAGTGGAAAAAGTCATCACCAGTGGGATGTATGTGAAAATGCTGCTAGCCACAACTTGAAAGTTGTTGGATGTCAGGATGTGTGTTCTGGAGAGTGTGGCAAATGTAGGAAAAATTATGGAGGAATGTTTAACCTCATTCGACATAAAAGAGTTCACTCTGGAGGAAAGCGGTATGAGTGCACAGATTGTAGAAGTCCTTCAGTCAGAGTTCCAACCACATTCGACATCAGAGAATTCACACTGGAGAAAAGCCTTATGAGTGTTGTGAATGTGGGAAAACTTTTACCCGCAATAATTCCCTTCTTGTACACAAGAGAGTTCACACTGGCGAAAAACCTTATGAATGTGGTGAATGTGGGAATTCTTTTCAGGATAATAAGCAGCTCCTTATCCACAAGAGAGTTCACACTGGAGAAAAACCTTATGAATGTGGGAAGTCTTTTAGGGATAATATGCAGCTCCTAATCCACAAGAGAGTTCACACTGGAGAAAAGCCTTATGAATGTAGTGAATGTGGGAAGTCTTTTAGGCAAAATAGTCACCTCCTTATCCACAAGAGAGTTCACACTGGAGAAAAACCTTATGAATGTGGTGAATGTGGCAAGTCTTTTAGGGATAATAAGCAGCTCCTTATCCACAAGAGAGTTCACACTGGAGAAAAGCCTTATGAATGTAGTGAATGTGGGAAGTCTTTTAGGGATAATAGTCACCTCCTAATCCACAAGAGAATTCCCAGTGGAGGAAAGCCTCATGTGTGTAGTGAATGGTGGAAAGCTTTTAACCGCACTTATTCTCTTCTTATCCACAAGAGAGTTCACACTGGAGAAAAACCTTATGAATGTGGTGGACATGGGAAGTCTTTTAGGGATAATACGCAGCTCCTTATCCACAAGAGAGTTCACACTGGAGAAAAACCTTATGAATGTAGTGAATGTGGGAAGTCTTTTAGGCAAAATAGCCACCTCCTTATCCACAAGAGAGTTCACACTGGAGAAAAACCTTATGAATGTGGTGAATGTGGGAAGTCTTTTAGAGATAATAAGCAGCTCCTTATCCACAAGAGAGTTCACACTGGAGAAAAACCTTATAAATGTGGTGAATGTGAAAAGTCCTTTAGGCAAAATAGTCACCTCCTTATCCACAAGAGATTTCACACTTGAGAAAAACATTATGAATGTGGTGAATGTGGGAAGTCTTTTACCTACTATAATTCCCTTCTTAGCCACAAGAGATTTCATACTGGAGAAAAACCTTATGAATGTTGTAAATGTGGGAAGGGCTTTAGTGAAAATTGTCAGCTCCTTATCCATAAGAGAGTTCACACTGGAGAAAAGCCTTATGTGTGTAGTGAATGTGGGAAGTCTTTTAGGCAAAATAGTCACCTCCTTATTCACAAGGAAGTTCACTCTGGGGAAAAGCCTTATGAGTGTACAGATTGTGGGAAATCTTTTAGCCGAAAATATAGCCTGATGAGACACCTGCGACTTCACACTGGAGAAAAGCCATAAATGTGAAGGGAATGTTCCATTTTTTCTTACTCAGAATAACAACACTGAAAGAGACTCTATGATATACAGTTGCCTTAATATGATCCCTTTTTATCAGGACAGACACTCTGCTAGATTCCTCATAAGTTTCAGGTAGAAGTGAGTCTTTAAGGAGCTGCTTGACCTTGCCATTCTGTCCAGGCCCTCTATTCGATTGGTGTCACTGAGAGATTGTGGCTGAAGTGATTTCACCTCTACCCCGTGGCTCAACTGACAAGTGTGAATCAGTCACAATCACTGTGTGCTCCCTTGAGCTTGAATATATACTGAATACTGTGAACTCTTGGCAGTATCTTCATTCCTTTCTCTCTGAATAGGGAATGGGCCTGGTCCATGGTTTGTTCAGAACACCCATCCTCAGAAAAGAAGTGGTACCCCTTTCAGGGAGTTCGTGGTTCTCACAGTATGCTGTGATGATTGCCTTAGGTTCTATTTCACCAATCTGAACATCTCTGGCTCAGGTTTATGATATTTTGTTAAAGGTATTTTTCCTGTTGAACCTTTAATTGTGATGGTTCTACTGAAAGTGAAAGGATGGAAAAATATCTTTCAGGCAAATGGAAAGGAAAAAAAAAGCTGGGGTAGCAATACTTATATCAGACAAAATAGACCTCAAAGTGAAGGCCATAACAAGAGATAAGGAAGGCCACTTCATAATACTAAAGGGATCAATACAACAAGAAGATATAACCCTGGTAAACATATATGCACCCAATGTAGGAGCACCCAAATTCATAAAAAAACTCATGGAAGATATCAAAGGAGAGATCGACAACAATACAATCATAGTAGGAGACTTTAATACACCACTGACAGCACTGGATAAGCCCTCTAAACAAACAATCAGCAAAGATACAGCAATCCTAAATGACTCACTAGATCAGATGGACTTAATAGACATCTTCAGAACACTTCACCCCAAAGCCAGGGAATACACATTCTACT
The DNA here is from genome assembly GCF_963259705.1 of Myotis daubentonii. Lineage (NCBI taxonomy): Eukaryota > Metazoa > Chordata > Mammalia > Chiroptera > Vespertilionidae > Myotis > Myotis daubentonii. The sequence continues at coordinate 34,636,496 of NC_081861.1, forward strand.
CAAATGCTCATAAGACATATTCAAAAATAGACCATATATTGGGTCACAAGCAAAGTATCCCCAAATTCAAGAAGATTGAAATCATAAAAAGCGTCTTCGCAGACCACGATGGCATAATATTAGAAATAAACTACAATAAAAACAACCCAAAATACTCAAACACCTGGAAGCTGAATAGCATGCTATTAAATATTGATTGGGTTACCAATGAAATCAAAGAAGAAATTCAAAACATCCTGGAAACTAATGACAATGAAAGCACAACAATCAAAAACCTATGGGACACAATGAAAGCAGTCCTGAGAGGGAAGTTTATAGCTCTACAGGCCTATCTCAAAAAACAAGAAAAAATGGTAGTAAATCATCTAACTCTACAACTCAAAGAATTAGAAAGAGAGCAACAAGAAAACCCCAGAGTGAGCAGAAGGAAGGAGATAATAAAGATTAGAGCAGAAATAAATGACATAGAGACCAAAAAAACAATACAGAAAATCAATGAAACCAAGAGCTGGTTCTTTGAAAGGATAAGCAAGATTGACAAACCTCTAGCCAGACTCACCAAGAAGCAGAGAGAGAGGACCCAAATAAATAAAACCAGAAACGATAGAGGCGAAATAACAACAGACCCCACAGAAATACAAATGATTGTTAAAAAATACTATGGACAGCTTTACTCCAACAAACTAGACAACCTGGAGGAAATGGACAAATTCCTAGAAAAATACAGCATTCCAAAACTCAATCAGGAAGAATCTAAAAATCTCAACAGGCCAATAACTATGGAAGAAATTGAAGCAGTCATCAAAAAGCTTCCATCAAACAAAAGCCCAGGACCAGACGGCTTCACAGGGGAGTTTTACCAAACATTCAAGGAAGAACTAAAACCTATCCTCCTCAGACTACTACAAAAAATTCAAGAGGAAGGAACACTTCCAAGCTCATTCTATGAAGCCAGCATCACCCTAATACCAAAACCAGGTAAAGACAACACAATGAAAGAGAATTACAGGCCAATATCCCTCATGAACATAGATGCCAAAATCCTCAACAAAATCTTAGCAAATCGGATCCAGCAGTACATCAGAAAGATCATACACCATGACCAAGTAGGATTTATCCCAGGGATGCAAGGATGGTACAATATCCGCAAATCAATAAACGTGATACATCACATAAACAAATTGAAAGAAAAAAACCACATGGTCATATCAATTGATGCAGAAAAAGCATTTGACAAAATTCAACACCCATTTTTGATAAAAACTCTCAGAAAGGTGGGAGTAGAAGGATCATACCTCGACATAATAAAAGCCATATATGACAGGCCCACAGCCAACATCATACTCAATGGACAAAAGCTAACACCATTTCCCCTAAGAACAGGAACAAGACAGGGATGCCCCCTCTCACCACTCCTGTTCAACATAGTACTGGACGTGTTAGCCATTGCAATTCGGCAAGAAGAAGAAATAAAAGGCATCCAAATTGGAAAAGAAGAAGTAAAACTGTCCTTATTTGCAGACGACATGATATTATACATACAAAACCCTAGAGACTCCATCAAAAAGCTACTAGACTTAATACATGAGTTTGGCAATGTAGCAGGATACAAAATTAACCCCAAGAAATCTGAGGCATTTCTATACATCAATAGTGAACTTTCAGAAAGAGAGATTATAAAAACAAACCCGTTTACCATTGCACCAAAAAAATTAAGCTACCTAGGAATAAACTTAACTAAAGAGGTAAAAGACCTCTACTCAGAAAACTACAGGACGTTGAAAAAAGACATAGAGGAAGACATAAACAGATGGAAGAACATACCGTGTTCATGGATTGGTAGAATCAACATCATTAAAATGTCCATACTACCCAAAGCAATCTATAAATTCAACGCACTTCCCATTAATATACCAACGGCATACTTCAGAGATCTAGAACGAACTTTCCAAAAATTCATCTGGAATAAAAGAAGACCCCGAATAGCTGCAGCAATCCTGAAAAAGAACAAAGTAGTGGGATCTCAATACCAGATATCAAGTTGTATTACAAAGCCACTGTTCTCAAAACTGCCTGGTACTGGCACAAGAATAGGCATATAGATCAATGGAATAGAATAGAGAGCCCAGAAATCGGCCCGAACCAATATGCTCAATTAATATTTGACAAAGGAGGCAAGAACATACAGTGGAGCCAAGATAGTCTCTTCAATAAATGGTGTTGGGAAAATTGGACAGATATATGCAAGAAAATGAAACTAGACCACCAACTTACACCATACACAAAAATAAACTCAAAATGGATAAAGGACTTAAATGTACGACAGGAAACCATAAAAATTCTAGAAGAATCCAAAGGCAACAAAATCTCAGACATATGCCGAAGCAATTTCTTCACTGATACAGCTCCTAGGGCACTTGAAACTAAAGAAAAAATGAACAAATGGGACTACATCAAAATAAAAAGCTTCTGCACAGCAAAAGAAACCATCAACAAAACAACGAGAAAACCCACTGTGTGGGAAAACGTATTTGCCAATGACATATCTGATAAGGGCCTAATCTCCAAAATTTATAGGGAACTCATACAACTTAACAAAAGGAAGATAAACAATCCAATCAAAAAATGGGCAAAGGACCTAAATATACACCTTTCAAAAGAGGACATTCAGAAAGCCAAGAGACATATGAAAACATGCTCAAAGTCACTAATCATCCGAGAGATGCAAATCAAAACAGCAATGAGGTACCATCTCACACCTGTCAGACTGGCTATCATCAACAAATCAACAAACGACAAGTGCTGGAGAGGATGTGGAGAAAAAGGAACACTTGTGCACTGCTGGTGGGAATGCAGACTGGTGCAGCCACTATGGAAGACAGTATGGAGTTTCCTCAAAAAACTGAAAATGGAACTCCCATTTGACCCTGTGATCCCACTTTTAGGAATATACCCCAAGAAACCAGAAACACCAATCAGAAAGGATATATGCACCCCTATGTTCATAGCAGCACAATTCACCATAGCTAAGATCTGGAAATAGCCTAAGTGCCCATCAGTAGATGAATGGATTAGAAAACTGTGGTACATCTACACGATGGAATACTATGCTGCTGTAAAAAGGAAGGAACTCTTACCATTTGCAACGTCATGGATGGAACTGGAGAGCATTATGCTAAGTGAAATAAGCCAGTCAATAAAGGAAAAATACCACATGATCTCACTCATTCATGGATAATAGAGACCATTATAAACTTTTGAACAATAATAGATACAGAGGCAGAGCTGCCTCAAACAGATTGTCAAACTGCAGCGGGAAGGCTGGGGAGGGTTGGGGGGCAGGAGGTAGGGGGGTAAGAGATCAACTAAAGGACTTGTATGCATGCATATAAGCATAACCAATGGACACAAGACACTGGGGGATAGGGGAGGCTAGGGGACTGTCTAGGGCGGGGGGATAAAATGGATACATATGTAATACCCTTTGTAATTATTTAAGCAATAAAATAAATAAATAAATAAATAAATAAATAAATAAATAAATAAAAATAAAAAAATAAAAAAGAAAGAATAAATGGGGAAAAAAAAAAGAAATTTCAATCATCGTACTGTTGACATTTGGCTCTGTTGACTAATGAGTTTGCCAACCACTGGTCTAGGCTAATTGTTCTTAATTTGTTTTGAGGTAGGAATAGTGTAATTCTTTGTGAATTTGATTAAATACTTATATGTACAATATTATACAATTTTGCATATAATTTCAAGGAAGGGTACAGAACTTCCAAAGTGCTTTCATAACAATTAAGTTAAAAACCCAGAGTCTAGTCTAATTCGGCTATAATATTCTATCCCAGTACTAACCAACAGAGACATAATATAACCCATATAGTAATACAATGTGCTTATTTATATTTAATATATTTAATAATTATTACTAAATAACAATTACTTAATAATATCAAATATATTAAATAAAATCCAGCAGTAGGTTAATAAATGACATAATTTCAATTTTAGTTATGTGTATAAAAGTATTTCAAGACATTTGTAACATCTATGAGTTTGGCTATTTTAGAAATGGTGTTTATTTCTTCTTTAAATGTTTGGTAGAATTCATACAGTATATGAGTCTAGAGATTTATAATTTTTATGGTTTTTAACTACTAATTTATTTACTTTAATTGTAATAAAATAATTTAGACTATCTACTTCACATTAGGTGACTCTTGTTTGTTTGTAGTTATATTATTTTTCTTGTTGCTTCTGTAACTAATTATCACAAATTAGGCTCAAATCAAGGTGTTGGCAGGGCTGTGATTCTTCAAGAGACTCTAGGGCCGTGGTCGGCAAACTGCGGCTCGCGAGCCTCATGCGGCTCTTTGGCCCCTTGAGTGTGGCTCTTCCTAAGCCTTAGGACTACCCTAATTAAGTTAATAACAATGTACCTACCTATATAGTTTAAGTTTTAAAAATTTGGCTCTCAAAAGATATTTCAATCGTTGTACTGTTGATATTTGGCTCTGTTGACTAATGAGTTTGCCGACCACTGCTCTAGGGGATCATTCATTTCCTCACCTTTTCCAGCTTCTGAGCTACATGCCTTGAGTACTTGGCTCAGAACACTTTCTTCAATCTTCAAGCCAGAAGTATAACAACCAAATCTCTCTGCTAATATTTTGGGAGGTACACATCTGAAGGCCAACCACAATGTTTTCTAGGATTACAAAATTTCATGTAAATTGTTTAATTTATATATGCAGTGTCTGTTATTATATCCCCTCTTTCATTTCTGATATTGGTCATTTTTGTTTTCTCTTTTTCTTTGTAAGTCTTGCTAGAGGTTATTGATTTTATCAAGTTATCATAAAGAAACAGCTTTGGTTTCATAGATTTTGATCTTTTGTATGGTTTTTCTGTTTTTAATTTCATTAATCTCTGCTGTTATCTTTATTATTTCCTTAACTCTGCTTGATATGTATTTTTTTCTCCATATTTTTTCTAGTTTCTTGAGGTGCTATCTTCCAGTATTGATTTGGATCTTTCCCACTTTTAAATATAACATTTATATCTAGTGCTATAACTTTCTCTCCAGCAGTAGCTTTAACTGCACAGATATTTTGATATGTTGTATTTTTTTTATTTTTGTTCAATTGAAATATTTTATATTTTTTCCTGTGGTTTCCTCTTTGACCCATGGATTCTTTAGAAATGTGTTGCTTAGTTTACAAGTGTTTGGAGCTGTTGCTGTTATAATTTTTCCCCTTTACTGCCTGTGTATTATTTCATTCTAATTTATCTATTATGATTTTTACTATATCACTTTATGTAGGTTTTTTTTCTGTTTTCTCTAGGAAATAAAAAACATATACTTACCTTTTCACAGTCTACTTAGGATAAATATTTAACTATATAGTATTAGAATATAGAAATTTTATACTCTTATAGGTCCTTTTATGCACCATGATTTTGTCTTTATTACACCTTCATTCATTCCAGGTGTATATTTTCAATGAATAGATAACTCCACATTGGCAACACTTTTAGTGTGTCATCCCCCTTCCTTCCAGTCTCCATATTTCCTAATGAGAAATCAGAAATTATTGAAATTGTTGTACCCTATCAGTATCTCTTAGCCCCTGGAAATCACCATTCCACTCTCTGTTTCTATGAGTTGGCTTTCTTAGATTCTACAAATAAGTGATGTCATAGAGTATTTGTCTTTCTCCACTTAACGTAATGCCCTCAAGATCCATCTATTTGTCACAAATGACAGGATTTCCTTCTGTCTCATAAAATATGATATACAGTACATATATTACATAATATAGGCCATATATTATATTATATTATATTATATTATATTATATTATATTATATTATATTATATTATATTATATATAACACTAGAGGCCCAGCGCACGAAATTCATGCACAGGTGCAGTCCCTAGGCCTGGCTGGTGATCAAAGCGCAAGCGTCTGGCGTGGAAGGGCAGGTCCTAACTGACCTCTGGGCCCCCACATGCCCCACTCTGCCTGAGTCCCTACACAGAGATGAGGTGAGTGCAACTGGACGCCTTGGGCTGGGGCAGAGTGTGGGCCTCTGGGTCACCCAGCAGTACTGCACAGAAGCCAGGTGGACAGGGTGCTCTCTCCTGGCCGGCCTTGCAGACCAGCTCCTGCATGAACCCACAGGGAGTGCAACAGGTCCCTGCAATCCCACAGCTGCAGCAGGCTCAACCTGAAGAGACCATGTGGGTGAGGGGCAGGCTCCTCGCGGGCACCCGGCACCTAAGCGCAGAGGCTTCCCCAGTGCACAAGCCCTGGAGTCCTGGGGGAGGGTAGCAGGGGGAGTGAGAGTGAGATCAGTGGACACCCCACATTCTCACCACACCTCTGTCCCCATCACCTCCACCCCCAGGTAGCTGGCGAGAGGTTGCAGCCATCCACCCCCTGCCCAGGCACCAACGGAGGTTGGTCGCTGCCACCCACCCCCAGTTCCCCATCCCAGCCTGGGACCCAGCCCCAATTGGGCGATCAGGGCCTGCTGGCCGCTGGTTGCCATCTGCAGGGTGATCAGTTGAGGCCGTCCCCCCCCCCCCAGCTCCCTCAGCACCTGGGAGCCGGGCAGCGGTGCCCCCTGCCACCACCGCTGGTCGGTCGCTGTCTGTAGGGAGATCATCGGGGCAATTGGGCCCAAGCTCGCACCCGCTTTGGCCTGGCGCCGCCCACTCACCTGCTCTACCATCCCACTGTGGTCCCACTCTTGTCAGGGCCCATCAGGGCCAGCAGTGCCTCCACTGCCATCTACTGCCAGTGCCACATCACTGACACACGCCATGTTCTGTGCCACCCCCTGGTGGTCACCGCATATCATAGCTAGCAGTCGAATTCCCGGTCGAACTCCCAATCGAACAATTTGCATATTAGGCTTTTCTTATATAGAATTATATATCATATATGTATACATATCTAGAAATTCATGCATATATAATATGTTCTTTATCCATTCATATGTGACAAACACTTAGGTTGTTTCCATATCTTGGCTATTATGAATATGCTACAATAACCATAGGAGTGCAGATATCTCTTTAATATCCTATATTCATTTACTTTGGATTTATACCAAGAAGTGGGATTGATGGATCATATGCTAGTTCTATTTTTAATTTTGTAGGAATCTTCATACTGTTTTCCATAGGGAGTGCAATAATTTACATTACCACCAACAATGCACAAGAGTTCCCTTTTCTCCACACCCTCACCAAAATTTATCTGTCTATTTTATGATAGCCATTCTCACAGCTATAAGGTGATATCTCATTTTGGTTTTGATTTGTATTTCCTTCATGATTGGTGATGTTAGATGTCTTTTCATGTACCTGTTGGCCATTTGTATAACTTGTTCTATTCATTTCTTCTGCCCAATTTTTAATTGGATTGTTTTTGTTATTGAGTTCTATGAGTTCTTTATATATTTTGGATATTAGCCTTGTATCAGATAGATGGTTTGAAAGTATTTTCTCCCATTCTGTAGGATGCCTTTTCATTTTGTTTATGGTTTCTTTGGCTGTGCAGAAGCATTTTAGTTTCATGCAGTCCCATTTATTGATTTTTGCCTTTGTTGCTTGTGTTTTGGTGTCATACCCAAAAAATCACTGCCAAGACCCATGTCAAGGAGCTTTTCCCCTGTTTTTGTTTTATTCTAACAGTTTATCAGTTTTAGATCTTAGGTTCCAGTATTTAGTCCATTTTGAGTTCATTTTTGTGTGTGGTGTAACATAAGGATCCAGTTGCCTTCTTTTGAATGTCACTGTCCAATTTTCCCAACACCATTTATTGAAGAGACTATCCTTTCCCAACTGAATATTTTTGGCTTCCTTGTCAAATATTAGTTGACCATATATGCAGAGGTTTATGTCTAGGTTCTTAATACTATTCCATTCGTCTATATGTCTGTTTTTATGGCATTTTTATACTGTTTTGACTACTACAGCCTTATAGTATAGTTTGAAATCAGGAAATTTGATGCCTCCAGCTGTCTTCTTTCTCAGAATTGCTTGGGCTATTTGGAGTCTTTTGTACTTCCACACAAATTTTAAGGTTTTTTTCTATTTATGTGAAAAATGACATTGACATTTTGATAGGTATTACAATGAATATATAGACACAATATCTGGGTAGTATGTGCATTTTAATAATATTGATTCTTCTGATCCAAGAACAGAGGATATCTTTCCATTTATTTGTGTCTTTTTCAATTTCTTTCATCAAGAGTCTTTCAGTTTTCAGTGTACAGATGTTTCCCTTAAGTTAAATTTATTCCTAAGCATTTTTATATTATTGTGAGTGAAATTATTATTTTTATAATAATAGCTACTTTAGAGTCTTTTTCAAATTATTCCACCACCAGTGTCTTCTTGGCCTTTGATACCAGTTAACTGGCTTTTACCATGGGATTTAAATCTTCATGGTTCTCTATATAACACATAATTTAGAATTTTACCCTAAGCATTTTGGTTATTAGATTATGAAACTATGTGTCTTATTCAATTCTATGGAAAGTGTTGGTTTTTTTTCAGTCCTGGTTAGGTTCACGCTGCAAATTCCAAACTATGGCCTATGGTTTCCATTTCAGCTCACTTTTCACAGTCTCTGTAGTGCTCTTCATATATGTCCTTTGTATGTATGTGTGTGTGTGTGTGTGTGTGTGTGTGTGTGTGTGTGTGTGTATCCTGGATTTACAGTCTGTGACCTGGTTGGTAATGTATGGTTGGCTCAGCTCTGCAGTGACTTTGGTATGCTAATTTGAATCATCATAAACTTTATGGGGCCACTTTCCAAAGCTTCTCCCTCTGCATGATTTCCCCAGAACTTTCTAGGTTCAAATGACACTAGAACAGAGACCCACCCTCTTGGAACCACAACTCCACTAAATGAAGAAGAAGGTTACCCTTCTTCAAAATTTGGCTCCTGCAGTCTCTTATTATTGGCTATTGCCTTTGCCATCATGGGATTTCCTGGTTGTTGGTGCACAAAAGAACAGAGAGGGGGACATTGTGATTTCTGCACTCTCTGCACATTAGAGATTCCCTTTCCTGGCCCTCAATCTAAAGCTAGAGGGCTTTGCTAGAGCTATCTCTGTCTGTGCTACAGTGCTTATTATTTCTAGTTGTGTTGCTGTGGTGAGTTTAGATTGAAGAAAAATAAAGGTAAACCCACTGACAATTACGTGGTACTTCAAATTCTGACCATCTTCCCCAATTTGCCTGCTATTAACTTAAATTTTCTCAAATAGCTGTGGCATGCATTCTGTCCATGTTTTATGGGTGTGTTCAGCGGAAGAAAAAGAAAAAAATATGCTTGTTCCATTTTCCCTGGAATGTGAACTCCTCCCGTGTAATTTGATATAAGTGATGATAAAAGCTATTTTTGTATTTTTTGGAGCCTAAGGAGAGTTTTCAATCATTCAGCATTTATTTTTATGTTAGCTATTTTATTCTTATAGTTTTCATTAGATTAAGGAGTTCTCTAATATCCCTAGTTTTCTAAGAATTGTATCATAAATTTTATCAAATTTTTTTTACATATCCATTGAGAGGCTCATATTGCTTTCTCCATATTCTGTTATAATAGTGAATTACACTGGTTGATTTTTAAAATATTCAACAACTTCATATTTCTGGAATAAAGTCAAATCAATAGTAATTAATTGTCCTTTTCATATACCCTATGATTTGCATTGCTAATATTTTGTTTAGGAGTTTTTGGATTTATGTTTGAGAGTTTGATCTGTAATTTTCTATTCTTCTAGTGGCCCTGACAGATTTTGGTATCAATGTTTTTTTGGACAACACAAAATATGTTGGGATTTTTCCTATGATTTTCTTTTCTCTAGAAAATTTTACGTATAATTGCTGTTATATCTTCATAGAGTTTTAGAATAAATTAGCATTAAGTCATATGGTTCTGAAAATACAGATTGAGTTCCTTAATTGCTATAGGACTATTGACATTTATATTGATTCTTGTGTAAATTTTTGTTTTTTACTGTTCAAGAAATTTATTCACATATATAAATACATTGACTTGTAGTTGTTTACAATGTTGTTTAAAAATTTTTAAATACATCTGTAGTAACATTCTCTTATTCATTCCTGATATTGGTGCCTCTTCTGTATTGTTCCTGATCATTCTTGCCAGGATATTATAATTGCACTTAGTCTGTTAACCAACAGTTAGCTTTGTTGATTCAACTGATGATTATTTCATTTATTTCTGCTCTTATCATTATATTTCTATCCTTCTACTTTATTTGGGGTTTCCTACCTTCTTAAGATAGGAACTTAGATAATTGATTTTTATCCTTTCTTCTATTCTTAAGTCTATATATGACCATCTAAATATGTATTTTAGCAGTAGGCAATGTTTTGATACATCTTAATTTTATTATCATAATTTTAAAACATACCAGTATATTCTAGTATTCATTGAATTATATCATTTTGGCTATGAGTTATCTAGAAATAAAATTTATTTCCTAATTCACAATCAAGTCTTTTATAGTTATTATTTTGTTATTCATTTCTAGTTTAATTTCCTTGTCAGAGAACATACTCTATGTATGATTTTAGTCTTTTAAAGGTGTTGACACATGCTTTATGGCCAGACTATGGTCATGTGCATGGAAAATAATGTGTATTATTTTACTGTTTACCTCCACTTTCAATACATATATCAATGAAGTCAAACTTGTTAAAATGTCAAATTTTCAATATCCATACTGCCTTTGTATGCTTTTCTATCAATTACAGAGATATATGTTAAAGTCTATAGTGATTAAAATTTGTCTATTTCTCATTTTAATTCTTCCCATTTATACATTATATATTTTGACTAGAGGCCCAGTGCACAAAATTTGTGCACAGGTAGGGTCCCTAGGCCTGGCCAGCAATCAGGGCTGATCAGGTTCCCCACCTCCTGGCCTCCCTTGCCTCCTCCTTCCCTCGCTCCCTCAGGACTCCACTGCCACTGCTGGTTGCCCGCCATGTTTCGTGCCACCCCTTGGTGGCCAGCGCACGTCATAGCGAGTGACTGAACTTCCTGTCTCCTGGTCGAACTCCCAAGGGGACAATTTGCATATTAGCCTTTTATTATATAGGATAGTATATTAGGTCAATAAAAATTTATATTTTTACATCTTCCTGGTAGGTTAGCATTTGTGTCATCTTACCTAATAATAGACAAACATGCAAATTGGTGTCACTCCGCTATGCCCACCAGCCGATCAGATGAGTATGTAAATTAACAAAGATGGCGGTTAATTTGCATATGTAGGCACGGTGTGAAGACTGAAGACTGAAGAATGAAGAGGCTTGGCTTCTCTGCTGCGGCCGTGGAGCTGGAGGCTTGGGTTGCCCCCGGCAATGGAGGAAGCCAAGCTTCCCGCCTGCCCTGGCCGCCACTCAAGGGAGCAAACAACACACAGCCTCGGCCAGGAGCCTGAGAGATCAACACAGAGGGGCGCCTGCTCCAAGCCTCCATGGTGTGGCTGGGGGCAGGCCCCCAGTGGACACACACCACACACACATACATGGGGTGCCTGCTCCGAGCCTCCGATGCAGTTGGGGGCAAGCCCTCAGTGAACACACACACACACACACACACACACACACACACACACACACACACACACATACACCTACACATGTGGCGCCTACTCTGAGCCTCTGCTGCCAGACTGTTGCTTAGGCCCGCTCCCCATGGGGAGCGGGCTTAAGCCATCAGTAGGACATCCACTGAGGGCTTCCGGACTGTGAGAGGGGGCAGGCTGGGCTGAGGAACCCCCCCCACACACCCCAGTGCATGAATTTCATGCACCGGGCCTCTAGTTATAAAATATCCTACTTCACATTTAATAATGCTTCTGATACAGTACAGTACGGGGAATATAGTCACTAATATTGTAATAACTATGTATGGTGCCAGGTGAGTACTAGATGTATCTGGGGGATCACTTTGTAAATTATATATATATTTAATCACTATGCTGTACACCTGAAACCTATATAAAGTATTAAATGTCAACTGTCACTGAAAAACTTTAACATCTAGTTTGTCTGGTATTAATAAAATAAAACCTCACCTTGCGTTTGGTTAGTGTTTGTATGGTATATCATTTTTGCACCCTCTTACTGTGTATATACATTTAAAGTGTGATTCTTTTTTTTTTTTTTTCACTTTCCCGGGGTGGAAAGGCTGCAGTGGGGTTAAGGATAAGGCTCCTTGGGCCTACCTTCTCCCATGCCTCTACATTTACCTTTCCAGCACCTTTCCTTCCTCAGAAAAGCATGGACGTATTTCTTGTATAAAATGTTCCATCTGACTGGGAGTAACCTTATAAAGTGTGATTCTTAAAAGTTTAACAGAGATGTGTTTTTTCCCTTTCGAAAACTCATTCTGACAATTTTTCTTTTATAATCAGAATATTTATTCAATTACAGCTTACATGCAATATTATTTTGTATCAATTTTAAGTGTATAGCATAGCTGTTAGACAATCATATACTTTACAAAGTGTTCCCCCAATATTTCCAATAACCACCTGTCACCATATTTACTGGAATAATTAGGTATAACCATCATCTTCATCTTTATGTTCTATTTGTACCACCTTGACTGTTTCTCTTCTTAAATATTTTCTCTTCTTTGGTATCAATATTTTTATTAGCTTGGTATTTATATATCCTTTTACTATTGTTTTGGTATTTACCCTAAAAATAACAAAATGTATATTTGAGTTATTAGAGTATTAATATATTAGTGTTTTTACCACTTCTCAATAATAGAAGGTACTTTTTGCTGCTCCCACCTCTGTGTTATCATTGTCTTGTACTGTAGAACATCATATATTTCAACATCACAAGATGTTTTCATTTTTCTTATTTCATGTAGCCAATATTTGTTAATATTCTCCCCCATTGCTTATTAGAAAGAAAATTAATATTCAATAAATACAGTATCTCTTTTTCCTGATGCAGATTAATTTTCACATGGATCTCAGATTTCTCTAGCAACATATAACTTTTGTGGGCCCAGATCTATTTATACCTAAAAGCAGCAGACAGAACATGGATAGACTTTGCTTTACTATCAGGTCACGTGTGCTTGCTTATGCATTTCACTATGAAACATTAAGAAACAAATCACTTAGAACAGCTAGTAGAGAACATAAAATCCATTTTAATCTTTATGATATCAACTGGACTTTATATAATGAAAAGGGGATCATGTATATCTACTTGATACCACTAAATTTTGTTGATCTCCTTATTTCTTCCAGCCTATTTTGACATATATGATTCTTCCCTTCTTTCTGCTTTAATTTAATGAATGATTCCTCCTATTTATGTGACTAGGGTATTTCAGTATACTTAGACATTATACCTGGATCTCTTTTAGTCACCCACAGACGATAACTTCTACACTTCAGCTGGAGGAATGGAGTTTATGAAATATATATGGAAGTGAGGTTATAAATATACATTTTCATGTATTATTATTTTTGAACCATATAAATATTTCATATATTCAAAATATAATTAAATCAGGGAAACAAAGAAATCTAAAATTGAATATAAGTCAAAATAAGCAAACTTAACTGCATGTCAAATTGTTTCTCTCTCACATCATTGTTTCTCCCCACTTCCTCTCTCTCTAAAAATCCATAAAGACATATCCTCAGGTGAGGATTTAAAAAAAAAGAACATTTTAAGAAGAGAAGAATTGATGTAATGTTTAATTTTATGCTGAATTTTAACTGAGCATATACTTGAGAACTTATGGTTTTCTTTATTGCTATCATTAATATATTGCCTAGCTTGCTCCAGGACTGAAGGCCTCAAATCAATGACACCAGTAACAATGTGCACACCTAGTCCCCACAACTTGGTTTCTAATTTAAAAGGACTATGGCTCCCTGTTGAAATGGTTTATTGCTTGGCTGGAATAGGGAAAGTACAGGATTGGCCATATACACCTGTTTAGGGCAGGATGCAAGAAAAGAGTATCAATAATTTGAAAATTACAGGAATTGGCATTTAAAAAACAGAGCTTTTGATGTTGAGCTGTAACTTGATAACAAAATAAAGATTTCAGAGTTGGGGCACCAAATTAAAAGTAGTAACAAAATATAACATGTTTTACTTGTTCACCATATGAGGTGTTTTCTCTAATGACATTTTTTGTGAAGCAACTTTCACTATGTGCTTAATGTTTCCCATAAGTCCACTTTGGTGATTATCTGATCCATCGAGATATTTGTGTAACAGTACTTTTGATCCAAGTTCTATAATTCCACATTATCTTTGTAATAACCATTTATTTGAGGTTGGTATTTCAAAAACATATTACTAATGCTTTAATTAATGTTTTGGATGGCTCTGAGTAATCATATGACATGTGTTACATCCTCCAATTATTCCCTGAATGGTATAATGGATATATTGTAAAATCTGTTGATTTCTAATTGCAGAGTAGAATGTGTTTGCATGTATGTGAAGATATGCATTTATAAATAGATAATGCTGCAATTTGTTCCTCTAACAGCTATTGCTGTTTTATACCATTTATCTGCCAGTGAATATATCCTGCACATAAACAAATTCCTTCTTAGTATAATTTGCTAACACATTTGTAATTCATAAAATTATCTTAGCCCTGAGAGATTGCTCTGGTAGAAATTATATTATTAATTTGTTTAGATCTTAGCTTTAAAATACATAGCCCCTTACTTTTACTAATATATATATATATATATATATATATATATACTGAATATTTACTTTGTTTTATAATATCTTTATTGCAATATAATTTACATAACACAAAGCCCACCATTTTAGTGTACTATTCAATGGATTTTAATATTAACAGAATTCTGTAACCTCACCAGTACCTAAATCAGTGATGGTGAACCTATGACACGTGTGTCAGAGGTGACATGCGAACTCATTTTTTTGGTTGATTTTTCTTTGTTAAATGACATTTAAATATATAAAATAAATATCAAAAATATAAGTCTTTGTTTTACTATGGTTGCAAATATCAAAAAATTTCTATATGTGACAGGGCACCAGAGTTAAGTTAGGGTTTTTCAAAATGCTGACACGCCAAGCTCAAAAGGTTCGCCATCACTGACCTAAATTTAGAAAACTTTCATCACTCATAAAGGAACCCCATACTAATTATAGTCACTCCCTCTACCCTCTGTTCCCAGCTTCTGGCAAGTACTAATCTGCTTTCTGTCTCTATGGATTTGCCTATTCTGTACATTTCCTATAAAAGGAATTATACAATAGGTTGTCTTTTTTTACTAGCTTCTTCCACTTACCATGTTTTCAAGATTCATCTAAGTTGCAACATCAGTAATTCATTTATTTCTATGGCTGAATAATATTCCATTGTGGGGATATACCACATTATATTTATCCATTCATCAACTGATGGATAGTTGGGTAGTTTTCACTTTTTGGCTAATATGAATAATTCCATTATAAATATTCATGTATATGTTTTTATGTTAGCACATGTTTTCAAAGCTAACATGTGTTCATATGTTATCTTGGGTATATAATTAGGAGTGAAATTATAGGGTTATATACAGTCATGTGCCACATAACATTTCAGTCAATGAGAGAATCACATTTATGATGGTAATCCCATAAATTTATAATGGAGCTGAATTTCCTGTAAGAAGTGGAAGGATATGTGGTTCAGGAGGAAATTTTTTCTCAGATGGGCACAATATTTATGACCACGAATTTCCTCTCACTCAGAGCACCTCAGTTTTGAGTACACAGATCACATTCAAATCTGTCAGTCACTGACCTGTTTCAGCACAGAGAAGCCTGTCACCCCAGCACTGCATATTCAGAGGGTGCTACAGTCCTCCCAGATCTAGCTGGTCTTCGGAGGGTGCATTACTATAAATTCCTTCTTGAGGACCTAAGATCCTACAAAAGGACATAGATCCACAGGATCTACCTTGACATACAGTCTAATAAGTCGCACATAACCTCCCTGTGTGGTAGTATTTCCTGTATTTACCAAGCATAGTTGTTAGTGAATGGAAAGTATTTAGTTTTTCTGTGTATTGGTTGGTACCTTTCTACGCTAAGTATGAGGGAGGAGAAACAGAGCACCTAAATATATATTAGTTTTTGGAATAAAAATTTAAAGGTTTCGGTACCCAATATTAAAATCATTTAGTATAACTTTCTAATAGTAATTTTTACAGAAGAAATTTATGCAGTAGTACATTTCCTTTCAAGGCTTACTTTCCTTCCTGCTATTTACATGACTGAAAATTTAGAATTCAGTTTCAATTCAGCTGCAAATGACTCTTAGTAACATAGGAATGGCAGAGAATTTCACAGGTCAACCATATCCATTATAAAGAGTCAGTTCCTTTTATTCTTTTCAAATTAGCTGCCTTTCCTTCCCATCAATTG
The DNA here is from genome assembly GCF_963259705.1 of Myotis daubentonii. Classification (NCBI taxonomy): domain Eukaryota; kingdom Metazoa; phylum Chordata; class Mammalia; order Chiroptera; family Vespertilionidae; genus Myotis; species Myotis daubentonii. Next base: position 34,653,007 of record NC_081861.1, read on the forward strand.
TCTCCTGGTTTTCTAAATACATTCAAGTCACTGAGGAGCTGTGGATACTGATATTCACTTATCCATAATTTAGGGGGTTTCAATCAACGTCTTTTTTTTTTAGTCTTAAAAGAATTTTCATTCCCTTATCAGGACTCATATTTTTCTATCTCAGAAGGAAAGAAAAATATGAAATACATTTATCACCATCCATGGAGGTGGTACTACAGTACATACTTTCTGGAACCTCTCTAGGTACAGAGAAGCTTCAGCATTTTATTTGTAATTATAAATTTTCAATAATGATTGTTGGCTTCTTTTTTAAAAGAAATTTTTAAACTTATATACTCAAAATATGTTTTTAAAACAAATGGTATGTTTTCATCAAATAACAGTGAAGAAATTATTATAAAAACAATCATAGGCCCTACACTTCCCCTAAGGGAACCATTCTTAAATATTTGAACTCATTCTGGTCATTACTTCTATGTCTCTAAGTAATATGCTTATATTGTTAAATCTTGACTCATTAGTCTTTTGACTTCCTGATATAATAGATTAGAAATAAGCTTCCTTATACCCCTCCAAATAAATGCCATGAAAATATAATTACATCTCTATTTTTAGTACCTCTATTTATTGTTTTTATAAATAATACTAGTGGCCTGGTGCACAAAATTTGTGCACATTAAAAGGGAATTAATTAGAGGAAATATTTTAGGGTCCAGGGTGCAAGGGAATGGGATTCCTGGTTGAGAGGCCGCTGACAGCAAGCTGACCAACAGCCAATTCTGCAAGGAATGGGGCTCCCTCCTCCCTCCTGTCAGGGTCCAGGGTGCAAGGGAATGGGATTCCTGGTTGGCAGGCCGCTGACAGGAAGGTGACCAATGGCCGATTCTGCGAGGAATGGGGCTCCCTCCTCCCTCCTGTCAGGGTCTGGAGTACAGGTGAATGGGATTCTTGGCTAGCAGGCCGCTGACAGCAAGCTGTTCAATGGCTGATTCTGCAAGGAAGGGGCTCCCTCCTCCTCCTGTAAGGGTCCAGTTTGAAGGCTGGCCACACCCCCAATCACACGAGACCCAGAGTTCCGCTGTGCCTCAGCTGGGGCCCAGAGCTCCCTCCCACCACCACACCCCAGCCAGGGCCTAAGGCTCCTTCCCGCCGCCACGCCCGGGCCAGAGCCCAAAGCTCCCACCCACTGCCCTGCCCTGGCCAGGGCCCAGAGCTCCCTCCCACCATGCTGAGACCCATAAAATTTATCCTAACTGCCCCCTATGCAGTCCTAGTCGCCCCTAACTATCCCCCCAATTGCCTGGTCACCCCCAACTGCCCCCACCCCACCAGCCTGGTTGCCCCCTTTGCCGGCCTGTTCGCCCCTCACTCCTCCCTCCTGCTGGCCTGGTCACCCCACACAGCCTGCTTTTTGGTTGTTTGGTCCTTCCTCACTGCCCCCCTTGCCGGCGTGGTTGCCCCATGTAGCCTGCTGTTCAGTTGTTTGGTCATCCCTTATGGCCACCCCTGTCGGCCTGGTTGACCCATGCAGCCTGCTGTTTGGTCGTCCATCTGGTCATTTAGGTCGTGACGGCCCTTGGCTTTTTATATATTAGGACTAGAGGCCCGGTGCATGAAATTCATGAATGGGGGGTGTCCCTCAGCCCATCCTGCACCCTCTCCAATCTGGGACCCCTCAGGGGATGTCCGGCTGCTTGCGGTCAGACATCCATCCCTCTAACAATCCAGGACCACTGGCTCGTAACCACTCACATGCCTGCCTGCCTAATGACCCCAACTGCCCTCCCTGCTGGCCTGGTCTCACCCCCAACTGCACTCCCCTGCTGGCCTGATCTAGCCTCCAACTCCCCTCCCCTGCCAGCCTGATCTTGCCCAAAATGCCCTCCCCTGCTGGCCTGATCTCACCCCCATTGCCCTCCCCTGCCTGTCTGGTCACCCCCAACTGCCCTCCCTGCCAGCCTGATCGCCCCTAACCCCCTGATCTTTCCCCTCACTGCTCTCCGCTGCCAGCCTGATCTCACCCCTAACTGCCTCTGCCTCAGCCCCCACGACCATGGCTTTGTCCGGAATGAAGTTGGATGTCCAGAAGATGGCTGGTTGACCTGGTCTAATTAGTATATTACCCTTTTATTAGTATAGCTAGATTATACAGGATAGGATTGCTTAAATGGGGGGGGGGGAGCCTTTTTCAGCAGTAGATGCTTTTGGTAGACAAAAATACATAACCCCTATATCTGGACTGACAGCCAGCCATATGCACTATACTGCCAAACCAGTTATTAAAAAACTGAACCGCTTTCTTATACCTTAAAACAAACAACTGTTGCCCTTAAAACCCCTTCTCAGCCCCCACCTTAGGTTCTGCTTTTGTAGTTCACCCAGATTAGGTTCTGATTGGTCAGTTTCTATGACAGTCAGCGTCAAAAGCTCCGCCTCCTAGGCAGCCATCGGATCCTTGCAGTTCACCCAGATTTGGTTCTAACTGGTCAGTTTCTATGCCAGTCAGGCCTATCTCCAGGCCTGATCTGCAGCCTCCATGGCAGCTGCAGATCAGGGCCTGTTTCTCTCTCCAGGCCTATCTCCAGGCCTGATCCACAGCCTCTGCAGCAGCTGTGGATCAGGCCCTGCCTCTCTAACTGCACCTGCCTCTCCCCACCCACCCGCCTGCCAGCCGCCAGCATTGCTGTGATAGTAGCCTGTGGTCCATGGGGGAGGAACCGAGAGGTGATCCATGCACTTCCTGGTGACCACTCATTTGGTCATTTTGGTCGTTATGGCCATTGGTCTTTTATTATGATACTTACACTCTAATGTCTTCTCCCATCAAATATAAACAGGGCCTCTCAATTTGCACTTTTTAATATAAGGACATTAACACTTGTATTTCCACTTCAGTTCTCTTGTTCCTTTCCATTACCTCACATTTGTTTTCTATGCCTATACTTTTTTATTACAAATATTTAGAGCATTTACAAACCTTTCAGTAACAGAATTTCAGTTGCCCAGACTTTGTCTACACATTATTCTAAAAGTTGAAAATAGGATACAAAGACAAGAGAAAATGGCGACCAGCAGGAAGGTGGGGAGGGAGAAAGTGTGAGAGCACAAGGAAGTGATAGAGGAGTGTGTGGACGCGTGTGGTGTGTGTGTATGAGCTAGGGACAGTTAGATTCTGCAGGTCTTCTAAGGGGCTGCTAAACCGGGCAGTCTTAAGTGGCGGAGTCCCGCTCCCTGCGCAGACACTCCTGGGCGGCCAGCACAGGCACGGCGACCATGCCATCTTGGGAAACAGAGCTGCTTGAGACTAGGATCCTGGCCTCAGCACCACCCAGTCTGATCTCAGACGCAAACCAGGACCTGGTAGCCACTGGGGACAGAGACCTGTGACCATAGCTACAGACCTGCGGACACCAAAAGTTCAGAAATCCCCACGGCAGATCCATGAGTAACAGAGCCAGTCCCCCCTTCCCACAGGCTCGCAGGCAGTGCCAGAGTAACTAACTGATAGACCCACCCCTTGCCAGGGCCTCAGCGCTGCAGGAACTTTGGCCTGGAAGTGCTCGAGCACCTTGGAACTGATCCCGCGTAGGGCCTGGTTCAGGAGTCCTGGGCTGGGAGCAATCCCGGGAAACACCAGGAACTGGTCCTGCTCACAGTGCCTACTCCAGGAGCCCTGGGCTGGGAGCAAAAGCGCGAACCCCAGGAACTGATCCTACGTGCACTGCCGGCTTCTGAGCCCTGGGCTGGGAGCAAACACGCAAACACTGGGAATTTGTGCCACGTAGCACAGGCCCAGGGACCCCGATTCTCTGGGCAGGAGGCAGCAACAAGCACCAGTGACTTGACTGTGTCTCTTATCACCAGCGCCTGAGATCCTGATTCCCTGTGCATTCATACTAAGAGCCAGTGACTCCAATTCCTGGTGCAAGGGCACACAGGGACCCTGATTCTCAAGGCAAGGTCACGCGAAGCAACAGAGACTCTGATACTGGATTCTTGGGGAACTCTGACTCCTGGCGCACGCTAGGGGGCTCTGGTTTTCAACACACTTCAGGGGGGTTTCTGTTCCAGCACGGTGCAGGCAGGGTCCCTGATTCTAAGGGCACGTACGAGACCACATTGAGCGCTGACAACACTGACTCTGAGGGACCCTGGTTCCCACCAACCCAAAACAGCCACACATCTTAGTGTCAGAGCTCTTCAGTGACACTAGGGTGGCGGGAGGCTCCCACTGCACACGGCCCAGGCCCACACAACTCGAAATTTGAACCATCGGGAGATAATAAGAATGAAGAGATGACACAACACCCAGAGGAAAGACAATGAGAAGTCGCCAAGAAAGGAAATTAATAAAGTGGAAGCATGCAACATGACAGAAAAAGAATTCAGAATAATGGTTGTACAATTCATTCACCGGATGGATGAGAAAATCAACAACCTATGCAAGAATCAGGAAGAAATGAAAAGTGATATAGCTACAATCAAAAACACCATGGAAAGTTTCAACAGCAGACTAGAAGAAGCAGAGGACCGAATCAGTGAATTAGAAGATAAGGCAGAGAAACAAGCTCAATCTGAACAGTGAAAGATCAGACGGAGGCCTAAAACAGGACTACAGGCTTTATTAGAGGAGAAGCACCTGCCGGGCTGCCTCACAAGGGGAGAACAGCAACACGTGCAGGGGTGGGCACGCCTTTTGAGGGGCGGAATGGGAAAGGGTGGGGGGCTTAGTGTACTCGGCGCACACTGATTGGTGGCTTACTGCATTGTCCATATAGGACAAGGGCTTAGGATATTTGGCAGGTGTGGATTGGTGGTCCAATGTATAGTCCATATAAGGTACCTGGTTAGTCACTCAGGTATTTCTGGGCTGCAGGTTACATCATACCCCGCCCACCAGTTGGGGGAAGGGAGGATCTATCATTCCAGGCTTTTGGTAATAGTAAAAAAAAAATTGAGAGTCCGGGCAAGGTCAGGGGGCGAAGGTCTGTCTTCCATAGCTACTTCCTGCTGAGAGGGGACGTCGTCAGGGGCATCTGCCCAGGGTCTCAAAGATTCCAGTGACATAGGTGTCTCTAGGTTCTGAATTCAAGGCCAGATAGATTTATCCCACCTTCTGGTTGGCGAATGCCTGCATTCTGTTCTGCAAAAAACTAGTGAAACAGCGCATGAGACAGGGGCCAAAGAGCAAGATTAAAAGAATAAACACCAGTGGGTCTAACAGTGGGAGGAGCCATGGAGTAAGTGAGCCAAAGATGTCATATCCCCCTTCTAGCTGGTTACGTCGTCTTTGGTCAATCCTGTCCCAGAGGGATTTAATGTGATCTTTGACAATTCCTGATTCATTTACAAAGTAGCAGCATTCTTCCCCAAGAAAGACACAGGTCCCTCCTTTTTCAGCTGTCAAGAGAGCTAAAGCGCACCGGTTCTGTAGGGCTACTGCTGCTAAGGAGTCTACCTGCCTTTGAAGGGATTCAAGGGAATTGCTAATGATGGAAATATATTCTGAAAATTCAGCAGACAATTTGTGGTAGGAATGAACAGAGGAGGAAATGCCTCCTACGCCTGTTCCTACTGCAGTGAGGACTCCCGTACCCACTAAGAGGGGAACAAGGGCCGGCCTTTTGTGGCGAGACCTGAGAAGACCAAGAGAGGATTCGAGTTCTCCCTCTGTTCTGATAGAAAGATTGGGGGTTAGGAAGATATAAAGGCAGAGCGAGTGTGACAGGTCCTGGGGGACACAGGTGTAGGCTATAGTCCCACAAAGGAGAAAAAATACCCAGTGGAGGGCAGGCTAAGGGAGGGGGTAAATTTATAGATTGTGCACAGTAGTAAGGTGCAGGAGTAGTTGAGGTAGTGGTTTGAGACGTATTTGTTAAACAGGTATTGTTTTCCATATTAAAGAGAGAGATGTTGTAGGGTGCATTGAAGTCTGGTATAGGCAAGAGTTAAGTTAGTGGTCCAATAGGTTGGGATTGGAGTGGCTATGATGAGGTTTCGAGCCAGTGACAGACAAATCCAGCATGATGTAGAGAAGGAGGGATTGATGTTAGAGAGTAGATAGAAAGTTGTGTTGATGAGGGTGGGCAAAGGAGTAGGTCCAGGGTTTGCAGGGCGAGCGAGAATGTCCTTTAGTGAGGGAGGGATCGGTTGGGATTAATAAAGACAATTATAGTAGAATTGATGATTGATGACTCACTCAACATCCCAAGTTCGTTTCACCTGAAAAGACCAAAACATTTCATTGGTGCACTCATTGCTAGCTGCCTGTAGGAGGATTATGGTGAGGAGACGATACATATAAAAAGGAATTCGAAAACCTGAGCTTCTTCCAGAGTAAAAATTGGAGGGTCCCTTGCCAGGTAAGAGCCTGTGAGAAATGATGGGTCATCAGGTCCTGGATGGTGTCACTGAGTCTTCTTCGGGGATGGTGGGAGGCATTTGGTGAGCCTGAGAGAGGAAGGTATTGCAGTGAAAGTGGGAGGGAATGTTAGAATGGGCTGTATCCAAAGGAAAAGAAAATAGGAAGGAAAGGAGCAGTAGAAGCCGGGGACCTGGATGGTTGGATAAGAAGTAAGACACTGTGCTGGCTTAACTTCTTATTTTTACTGAACCTCAATCCTTGCTGTTTTTCTGAATATTCTGGTTTAGCTTAAGAAGTATCCAGCTACCTTGTCCTGCCAGGCTTGGAGACTGAAACCACACTTTCTTGCTCAGAGTAAAATGGCCCTTTTACAATTCTTGTAAATAGTTAATTTAGAACTTCTTTCTTCTTTCTTTCTTTCTTTCTTTCTTTCTTTCTTTCTTTCTTTCTTTCAACATTTCTCTTTTCCTTCTCATCACATACACAACCTTCATAAATTTCACACTTTCAGATTAGCCTTCAAACCTTTCTATGTCCTTCAAAACTGCATAACCATGCCTCAGACCTTCCACTACTTTCAATAAAGTATACATTCTAAGACCAGGCAAATTCATTTAACCCAGTAATGCTCCAAAGTCTTTAAGTTAATAAAGACTTTGGAAAATTATGTATAGGTATATGAGGCTGGAGAAAATGCAGGGGGAGGAGGGAGCAGGCCCTGCAATCTGTTCTCAGGCCTCCAGACGCTTGGATTTTAAAACTGCCACATTTTTCCTAGAGATAACAATCTCAGTTTCTGATAGTAGCTGGACTGTTGAGTAAACCTGCCCCTTCAACAGTCAAGGAAGTTGTTCTTTGGGAAGGGTGGAGTGAGCGAAGGGAGCGAGGTCAGAGGAGTTTTCAGAGCATTAAAGGGGTGAGAATGTTGGCCTTGGGATCTAAAGGCTCAGTGAGGGGGGTCCCTTCGCCAGGTCACACCATGGAGGAGCTTTGCAAGAAGACTACAGTTGTGAACCCGGAGGCGAGAGTACCCAGTGAGCCTGAGAAAGAAGAAAATTTCTTGTTCAGAGGAGGGGACAGTCACAGAGGAGATAAGATAAGGCATTTACAGTCCCAGGAATGGCGCAGCCTTGTGGGGTGAGACAGTGAAACTGAGGTAGGCGACTGTGGTTCGGGACAACTGGGCTTTATGAGGGGATGCATGGTAGCCCTGGCTGGGCACCGAGGTAGAATGAGAAAACAGTGAATGGGGGAATTTAGTAAGATGCAGTGTAGCGGTGAGGTGGCTGATGGCTGTGAGACTAATCCGTCAACCCCCATAATAGAGACTGAGGAGGGGACAAGGGTCCCAGCGAATTCGGAGAGGGCAGAATAAGTGGCCCAGTGTCAATTAAAAAGGAGATCGGCTTACCTGTCGCCACAGTCCTTACCCGAGGCTCAGTCCTGGTGATGTAAGTCTGTGGGGCCCTGTTGGGGCCTGGGCAGCTTCTTCAGTGGCCAGTCCCAGGAGGTCTGGGAACTCCAAACCAGATCCAGAGGGCGGCCATGCTGGACTGGCTGAGGCCTGACCCGGAGGGCCAGACTACAGTCTGATTTCCAGTGGCCTTTCCTTCCACATCGTGGGCAGGGCCCAGGCGGGGGTCTCAGGTTTGAGCAGGATGTGGCTCACTGTCTTTCCTTGCTGCTTTTGAGGCATGGGCCCAGAGGCGGCTTAGCCCCTGACTTACCCGCAGTTGGAGGACCGGCACTTCGTTTGGGGTTTGAAAGCGGTGGCTAGGAGCTGGAAGGCTCCTAATGGGCCTCAGCCTTGGCCTGATCTCGTCTTTGATTTTGGATATGGGTTTCCTCATCTCTATTATTAAAGACCTTAAAGATCAGATTAACGAGGTCTTCTTGAGGGGTTTGTGGAAGTTTGCTGCGCATGTCAGGGGAGTAAAGGTGGTCAGGGCAGTGGAAAAAGAAACCTGAGATGTCTCTCAATCTGTGAGGCTGGGCACAGAGAATGGGGCATGGACTCAGACTATGTCCTCAGTTTCTGCTGCCTCCCTCAGGGGTAGAATGGATGCAGGAATAAAAGAGGCTGTTGAGGAAGGCACTCTGTGGGTGGCCTGAGAATGAGTGTTAGTGGGAAAAGCTGTTTTAGAGCTCACGTTCCCAGGATTTGGGCTCTCAGAGACTGGGGAGAAGGTGGCTGCTGGTTAAAGGGTCTGAAGAGAAAGAGCTGAGGTGTTTTTCGATTTGAGAAAGATCAGAGAGTGAAATGGGAATGGCTACCTGGGTAATACCCTCCCCCCTGCGACTTTCGAGCAAAGGGTACTGGCAGCCACCTGTGAATTCGGTTGTTTGCAGTCACGGGGGTGGAGAGAGCCAAGGGGAAGGCGGACAGTTAGAGATCTCAGAAGGTAGAGGATGCAGGTTTCTATGGCAGGGTTGTAAGAGTCAGAAGACAAAGGAGCTGAGAATCAGTTTGAGAGGCAAAGAGGACTTTGCTAGAAGGATCTGATGAATGGAACATGAGAAGTAAAGCGAGGAGCGAGAGCAGAGGGAAAAAGAAGCCTGTTCGTAGGGATTTCGAAAGCTTTCCCTGTCCGGTGGCAAAATTATCTAGATCTCCGAGGATATTGGAATCAAAAGTGCTGTTTTCGGGCCACTGAGAGAGTTTACATTGTGGCCAGGTAGAGCTTCTTTGGTTTGATGTAGCTGGAAAGACCAAGGGTCGAGAGATTGGCGAGGAGACACCCTAAAGGTGTGTTTCGAGGGGGTTTGGACTGAGAGGTCCCTATGACCGGAGGGAAGGGCGATTGGAAGTTGGAGAAGGAACAAGGAGCGTCCTCCTTTTCCCTCAGCCAACCTGTAGCGAGAGAGAGACGAGAAAAGGTTCCAAGGTCGTCACCCCGAGACCTTTCCCGCGGAGTAGAAGAGAATTCCCGGCCAGGCGCCTGGGCTTTCGTAGAACGCACGAAACGTGTAGCCGAGTAGACGGGAAACTCTGTACGCCCTAATGCCCCTCCAGGTCACAGGGAGCTAGCAAAAAAAAAAGTGGCGGGGGGGTGGGGGGTCCCTGAAGCCTACCGGAGAAGGGAAGCGACGAGATCCCCACGTGTCCTGGAGCGGCAGGGTTCGAGAGGTGTCCGGAGCGGGCCAATCAACTCAGAACCGTACCACCGAGCAGAGCCAGAGCAGGAATCAGAAGCTCGGGCCTAGGTTCGAGGATCATCCACGCTCCTGTTCACCTCTCCCGGGTCTTCGGCACCAAAATGAAAGATCAGACGGAGGCCTAAAACAGGACTACAGGCTTTATTAGAGGAGAAGCACCTGCCGGGCTGCCTCACAAGGGGAGAACAGCAACACGTGCAGGGGTGGGCACGCCTTTTGAGGGGCGGAATGGGAAGGGGTGGGGGGCTTAGTGTACTCGGCGCACACTGATTGGTGGCTTACTGCATTGTCCATATAGGACAAGGGCTTAGGGTATTTGGCAGGTGTGGATTGGTGGTCCAATGTATAGTCCATATAAGGTACCTGGTTAGTCACTCAGGTATTTCTGGGCTGCAGGTTACATCATACCCCGCCCACCAGTTGGGAGAAGGGAGGATCTATCAAACAGCAACTGGAGAAAAAAATTAAAAAGCAGGAGGAGAGCCTAAGGGAGCTTCCGGACAACATGAAACGAAGTAACATACACATAATAGGGCTGCAAGAAGGACAAGAAGAGCAGCAAGGATTATAAAATCTATTTGAAGAAATAATGTCAGAAAACTTCCCAGATATGGGGAAGAAAAAAGTTACACAAGTACAGAGAGTCCCAGGCACGATGAACCCCAAAAGACCCACAAGACACGTCATAATAACGATGGCAAATGTACAAGACAAAGAGAGAATCTTAAAGGCTGCAAGAGAGAAACAGAGAGTTACCTACAAAGGATCCCAAATCAGATTATCAAATGATTTCTCAACAGAAAGACATCAGGCCAGAAAAGAATGGACAGAAATTTGCAAAGTAATGCAAAGCAAAGGACTGAATCCAAGAACACTCTATCCAGCAAGGCTATCATTCAAAATTGAAGGGGAAATAAGAAGCTTCACAGACAAAAAAGGCTAAGGGTGTTTATCACCACCAAGCCAGCAATGCAAGAAATGCTAAAGGGACTGGTGTAAAAAGAAGAAATAAAAAGCCGAGAAAGAAAACAGCCACAAAAAAATAGAAATGGATACAAACAAGTACCTTTCAATAATAACTTTAAACGTAAATGGACTAAATGGTCCAATCAAAAGACATCGAGTGACTGAATGGATAAAAAAACATGACCCATATATTTGCTGTCTACAAGAGATCCACCTCATTAGAAGGGACTCACAAGACTGAAAGTGAAGGGATTGAAAAATATCTTTCAGGCAAATGGAAAGGAAAAAAAAAGCTGGGGTAGCAATACTTATATCGGACAAAATAGACCTCAAAGTGAAGGCCATAACAAGAGATAAGGGAGGCCACTTCATAATACTAAAGGGATCAATACAACAAGAGGATATAACCCTGATAAACATATATGCACCCAATGCAGGAGCACCCACATACATAAGAAAACTACTGGAAGATATCAGGGGGGAGATCGACAACAATACAATCATAGTAGGGGACTTTAATACACCACTGACATCACTGGATAAATCCGCTAGATAAAAACTCAGCAAAGAAACAGCAATCCTAAATGACTCACTAGATCAGATGGACTTAATCGACATAAATATACACCTTTTAAAAGAGGACATTCAGAAAGCCAAGAGACATATGAAAACATGCTCAAAGTCACTAATCATCCAAGAGATGCAAATCAAAACAACAATGAGGTACCATCTCACACCTGTCAGAATGGCTATCATCAACAAATCAACAAACGAAAAATGCTGGAGAGGATGTGGAGAAAAAGGAACACTTGTGCACTGCTGGTGGGAATGCAGACTGGTGCAGCCACTATGGAAGACAGTATGAAGTTTCCTCAAAAAACTAAAAATGGAACTCCCATTTGACCCTGTGATCCCACTTTTAGGAATATATCCCAAGAAACCAGAAACACCAGTCAGAAAGGATATATGCACCCCTATGTTCATAGCAGCACAATTCACCATAGCTAAGATCTGGAAACAGCCTAAGTGCCCATCTGTAGATGAATGGATTAGAAAACTGTGGTACATCTACACGATGGAATACTATGCTGCTGTAAAAAAGAAGGAACTCTTACCATTTGCAACGGCATGGATGGAACTGGAGAGCATTATGCTAAGTGAAATAAGCCAGTCAATGAAGGAAAAATATCACATGATCTCACTCATTTCTGGATAATAAAGACCATTATAAACTTATGAACAAAAATAGATACAGAGGCAGAGCTGCCTCGAACAGACTGTCAAAAGCTGGGGAGGGTGGGAGGCAGGAGGGGGGTGGGTAAGAGATCAACCGAAGGACTTGTATGCATGCATATAAGCATAACCAATGGACATAAGACACTGGGGGATAGGGGAGGCCAGGGGATTGTCAAGGGCGGGGAAAGAAAAAAAGGAGACATATGTAATACTCTTTGTAATACTTTAAGCAATAAAAAAAAAAGTTGAAAAGAAGAGATAGTTTCTACATTAGTATGGGAACGTAAAGGACATGAACCAAGTTGTATGCTGTAACTGTTAGGGGCAGAAATAGAATACTGGGGACTAGCTATAATCATAAGAAATATTAATCATGCTCTGTTAACCATGTTTGGTCTGCTCTAATTTAAAAAAAAAAAAGCATATTCTGATCGGGGAAGTTAAGAACTGTCTATTATCATGGAATGATTAACAATCTTATTGCCCAAACAATGGAGTCCCAGAGGTTCCTGCCCCCCAGCCAGCATTGCCTGTAATCTGTAACCATTATACCCATTCTTATTCCTTTTGCTTACTTCCCTATGTTACCTTTGTCCTACCCAATATATGCAGATGGTTTATGGGGGGGGGGGGGGTTAGGGTCACCAAAGAAGGAGTATAGGAGGCCAAAAGGGGGAAAGAATTATAAATTTGTTAGATCATCTAGATACCAGATGGGCTGCCCCCAAATGGCCTCAGCACCCAGGGATGGAATTCTGTAAAGCAATTAGTACAATCTATGCCCCTTTGATGAGTTCGGAACCTTTGCTGTGGTGCTCCCAGCCTTTTTCAGCCCCTCATTTGTGCACATAATCTCACTATTCTGGGTGGAATGAAAAAGAAGTGGACAATTTTCTAAGTATCCCACACTGCTGAAGAAGGCAGAAACTCAGTATGATCTTTACCCCATGGAAGAAATCTCAGGTCAAAGGCTTGTCTCTTGTCACTAAATTGTGGCACCTTGGGAGAGGGCTGATATGGATTAAGAGAAACTGTTAACTTCCTCAATGCATCATTCTCAGATTTTTGGCTCCAGTGGTGTGCTCAAACTTCTACACTGGACTTCCAGACTCTTAGAAAATGTACTCTCATTTATGGATTAATATCAAAACTGATGTTCTGCCGAAACCAGTTTTGCTCAGTGGACAGAGCGTCGGCCTGCGGACTGAAAGGTCCCAGGTTCGATTCCGGTCAAGGGCATGTACCTGGGTTGCGGGCACATCCCCAGTAGGAGATGTGCAGGAGGCAGTTGATCGATGTTTCTTTCTCATCGATGTTTCTAACTCTCTATCTCTCTCCCTTCCTCTCTGTAAAAAATCAATGAAATATATTTAAAAAAACAAAACAAAAACAAAAAACTGATGTTCTTTGGGGGAATGATAGTAGAAAACTCCTGTTCTGCCATTTTGCTGATGCCACTCCTCTTATATTAACCTTCTTACTTATCATTTCTAAATCTCTTCATTTCTTTCCATAGATTTGAGCTATAATTTAGTATCATTTCCTTACTCCAATACTGCTTTTCTCCTATCTGCTATTTTTATACTGTTATTGTCAAATAAATTACATTTATATGTGTTATAAGCCCACTAATGTAACAATTTACTATCATTTTATTCAACTACTTTTTAAATCATTTAAGAGAAGTAAAGGGAATAAATATGCAATTATACTGTCTATTATATTTCTCTATGTGGTGAACATTACTGGTGCTAATTATTTCTTCACTTGATCAAGTTGCTATTTAGTTTCATTTTATTTTAGCCTAAATTATTCCCTTTAGTATTTCTGGTAGGGCAGGTTTGCTAGTGACTGATTCTATATCAGATTTTGTTTACTTGAGAATGCCTTAATTTTTCCTTCATTTTTGATAATTTTGCTGAATACAATGTTCTGTTTGACAGTTTTTTTCCAGCAGTTTTTATGTGCCACTCCACTACCTTCCTGCCTCCATTGTTTCTAATGAGACTTCAGCTGTTAATTTTATTGGGATTCCTTGGTATGTCATGAGTTGTTTTTCTCATGCGTTTTTCAACATTTTAACTATGATGTGTCTACGTGTGGATCGTTTTCTGTTTATTCTAGTTTGAGTTTTCTGTACCACTTAGATGACTATATGAATATTTTCATCAAATTTGGCAAGTTTTCAGTCATTATTTCTTTAAATATTCTTTCTGCCTCTTTTTTATTCTCTCCTCTCCTTCTGGTATTCTCATTATGCATATGTGTCCCACTTTTCTCTGAGGACATGTTTTTCTTCATTATGCTTTCCCACTATTCTTCTGACTATATTTTCTATTGATCTATCTTCAAGTTTTTTATTCTTTCTTCTGCTAGCTCAAATGCTAGACTCTCGTTGTGATTACGATTTAGTGGATTTCTTTGATTGTTATCCCATTTATCCTATGCCATCAGTTGTGAAATGATTGTTGTTGTAACGTATAGATATCATTTTTATATATAATAATAGAATTAAGGTTACCAATATGTAGATTTTGAGATAGGAAGGTTATTCTGGATTATCTTTTGGATACAATGTAATCAAAGGTGTCATTACAAGTGGAACTATAAGGCAGAGGAGAAGTCAGTGTCAGATTGATGCAATATGAGAAAGACTCAACCAGCCATTGCTGGCTTTGAAAATGAAGGAAGGGAGCTCTGGCTGGTGTGGCTTAGTTGGTTGGATCATCATCCCCTATACCAAAACGTGGTAGGTTCAATTCCTGGTCAGAACACATACCCAGGTTGCAGGTTCTACCCACGGTTGGGTTGCATGCATGTGGGAGGCAACCAATCAATATTTTTCTCTTACATCGAAGTTTCTCTCTCTTACACACACATATCCTCCCTTCCTCTCTCTAAAATAATTTTTTTTTAATTTCTATAAAAACAATAAAAGAAAATGAAAGAATGGCATATGATGTAAGAAATGTGGGAAGCCTCTACCAGCTGGAAAAAGCAGGGAATTAGATTCTTCCTTAGAGCATCCAAAAATAAATACAGGCATTTTGACCCTTTAATTTCATCCCACTGATATCTGCATCAGACTTCTGAACTACAGATTTATAATATACCAGACCTGTGTCATCTTTAGCTATTACATTTGTGGTAATTTGTCAAAGCAGCAATAGGAAAGTTAATGCACTCACTAACACATCATTTAACCCTCTTTGACTTCCAGAATTTTCAATTCATCCAGTTGTTTCAAGCTTTACTGGTCTGCCACACATCTACACCGTTAACAACTGAAGAGGTATAAGTAAGATTAGAATAATTATTTTGTAAATCTCATGTTGCATTACTTGTACATAAATCACCTTAGGTTTTCAGTTGCTAAAAGGACTCATGGTATTCACATTGTTTATACTTACACAAGAGCTTCATAAGAGGCAAAGGATATGATACAACATTAGCCTGAGGATATGCATTGAAAAATGTCTAAAGATATTAAGTGCTGATTTTTTTCCTTTCAAAGGTTGGATCATGTAAGAATGTACTTTGACTCCAGATATCAAACCAGCTGGATACAAAGTGCTTTGGTACCAGGAGACCCAATGTCTATTCATTGTCGGGGATCTTTTATTCAAAGCTGGTCATGTAGCACATACTAGTTAAATAACTGTTTAGTAGTGCTGATAAAAAGTCTGATGCTAGTCTGAGTACTGCTTCTTTGTAAATGATCTGTTTGCTTTTTTGTCTTATATACTGTTCTCTGAAAGCTTATTTTTATCTTTGGCTTCCAAACTTTTAAAGGGATGCACTTAGGTTTAGATGTTTTTGTTTAGCAAATATTCATTTCTTTCATTTACTGTGCTAAGTAATAATGAGCCCTTAAAATCTGAAGACTGATGGGGTTTTTTTGTTTGTTTTAGAAAATTGTGTTATTACTTTCATAGTTTCCTCTCTTCTATCTTACCCATCTTCTGTTTGTGGATTCCCATTAGATATTGGGCCACCTGAACTGATTATGCTAAAACCTCCTAATGTTTTTCTCTCACATTTTCTTCTTGAGTTTGTTTCAGTCATTTCTGTCCTTCTAGACTTTTGTCCATTTTATCTAGTTAACTGATTTTTTTACATATACTTGTTCATAGTAGTCTCTTATAATTTATACTAATAAAAGGGTAATATGCTAATTAGACTGGCTGTCTTCCAGATGTCCTTCCAGACAAAGCCACAGCAGCTGCAAGGGCCGAGGGCCAACAGCCATGTCAGCTGTGATGGCCATGCGAGAAGGGAGAAGGCCTGTGCTGAAAGAGAAGGCCAGCACTGCAGCCCCATCCTGAAGAGGCCCTGGTGCGGGCTGGTCCAGCACCGTGGCCACTTTCACAGAGCACAGTCCCAGTCCCAGTGCTGCCCCTTCTGAAGAGGCAGCCACACAGGAAGCAACGCAGGCCCAGTCCCAGTGCCATGCCTCCCCAAAGGCTGGATGGGGTGCGACCTGCTGTGCCTCAACCTCCCACAGCCCCTCCCCCAGCCGGCCTGGCCCCAGATCACCCCCCACCCACCAGTGGGTGGGGGGCATGGCCAGCGCTAAGAAGCGAGGGCTGAGGGCTGGCAGCTGTGGCAGCTGGTAGTGGCAGCAGCAGTGGGGTGATGGGGGCGGCGCCTTCCCCTGATTAGCCTGGTTGCCTCCCGCAGAGGAGGACATCCCCTGAGGGCTCCTGGACTATAAGAGGGGACAGGCTATGCTGAGGAACCTCCCACCCCGACAGTGCACAAATTTCTGTGCACAGGGCCTCTAGTCCTTTTTATATCTGTAAAGTCAGTATTCAATTGTACTCAGCGAACATATGATTTAAATCATTTAAAATTTATTTGACTTATTTTATGATTTAAAATATCATCTATCTTAGAGAATATTCCATTTCCACTTTAGAAGAATGTTTATTCTGCTGTTATTGAATGGACTGTTTTATAGATGTATTAGGTCTAGTTGGTTTATAGTGTTGTTCAAGTTTCTTATTTCCCTGTTTCTAGCCTTCTTATCCATTTATCAAAGTGAGGTATTTATGTGCCCTACAGTTAATACTGAATTATCTATTTCTCCCTTAAATTATTTGAGCTTCCTCTTCTTATATTTTGGATTTATTTTGTTAGGTATATTTATGTTTATAATTGTTATGTCTGGTAGAAAAATTGTTTCTCTTATCATTATAAAATTGCACTCTTTTCTGTCTTTAGGAATATTTTTTGCCTTCAAGTCTATTTTATTTTGTATTGGTATACCCACTTCAGCTCTTTTTTGAATACCCTCCGCATAGTATACCTCTTTACATCTTTTTAAACTAAAACAACTTGTTTTTCCTATAGACCAGGTATTTGAATCATTCTTTTATCCATTAATACAAAAGTTTAAACAAAATATTAGCAAATCAAACCTGATATATGCAAAAATTAATACATCACAACCAAATGAGGTTTGTCCCAGGTGTAAATGATACATTTAAAATTCAAAAATCAATAATCACTGGATTAAAAAAAACAGTAATAATAATTTCTTATAGTAACATAAATAAGAGAAATGCACTATGATAATCTCAATTGAAGCAGAACAAAATTGATAAAATTCAACCATTATTCCTGATAAAAATTATCAAGATAGGGATTGAAAAGAACTTACTAAAATCTAAAAAAAAAATCTACAATAAAAGCCACAGCAAACATTAAACTTAGTGATGAATAATGAAACTCAATTCTCCTAAAAACAAAAACATTACATGGATGTTCTTAACATTTCTATTAAACATTGTACTAGAGATGCTAATTGGTGCTATTAGGCAAGAAGAAAATAAAAGGAATAAAAATTAGAAGGGAAGAAATAAATCTTTCCTTATTTGAAGAATTAATTTCAGATGATTGCATAGACAACTCAAAATAATTTATAATTAGCACTAATAAGTTAATTGGGCAAGGGTACTTGATACAAGGTTGGAATTTTAAAAACTGCATTTATATAACAACTACAAATATAAAATAAAGTTTAAAATAAACCATTTTTACTAATAGCAGAAATATCAGTTCCCTCAGAAAATATCATAAAATATGTGTAAGGCCTTTAAAAACAAAAATTAGAAAACATCTTTTTGTGAAAAATTAAAGACCCAAATAAGCAGAAGAATTTATCATGTTTTTATATATAAAGATACAATGTTGTAATGTCACTTTTCCAACAAATTGATCTTGTCAATTATTGAATAACAATAATAATCCTAGTTTTATTTTTGTGGAAATCAACAATCTATAAATCTACCTGGAAATAAAAAGGAACAAGCATAGTGAAGTAATTGAAGAAGAGAAACAAAGCTAAATGACTTACATTACTACATAAAAAAATCACTATAATGCAATAATTAAGACAATATGCTATTACTAATATAGAAGAGTGGAACAGCATGAGTCCAGAATCAGAACCACATATACATGAATAACTGCAGTAAAATGTGCAGAAGATATAAATTTCAATAAATAGGCCCGGCTGGCGTCACTCAATGGTTGAGCTTCAACCTATGAACTAGGAGGTCAGGGTTCAATTCCAGGTAGAGGCACATGCCCAGGCTGCAGCTCAATCCCCAGTGTGTGAGTGTGTAGAAGGCAGCCAATCAATGATTCTCTCTCATCATTGATGTCTCTATTTTTCTCTCTTTCTCTCCCTTCGTCTCTGAAATCAACAAAAATATTTACAAATGTTTTTCAACAAAAAAACTTGATTACTTATATGAAAAAATTAATCTTACCTCCAACTTGTCATATACAGAAATCAATTGCATATGGATTGTGTTACAAAATGTGAAGCATAAATGTAATTAGATAATTTCTTCAAAAGAACACAAAGAGTGAAACAAGAAAACATAAACTATTTATTAAAAGAGACTCTTAAGAGAATACAAAGTCAAGCAACAGAGTAGAAATACTTTTGCAATTCAAATATCTCAGAATAGACTTGTATCTAGAATACATAAATAACTCCTACAAATCAACAAGAGAAGCAAACAACCCAAGAGAAAAATGGATAAAATACTTGAACAGACACTTCACAAAAGAGCATAACCAAACGGCCTGTGGATGAAAAAGGGGCCTCATACTAACCCTGACAAACTCATGGGAGGCCTGCAAGGTGGGCCTTACAAACTCTGAGACTTAAAGTAACCACATAAGATGGTCTGATATCAAAACGTTCTAACTAACCCTAGCTGGTTTTGCTCAGTGGTTAGAGCATCGGCCTGCAAAACCAAAAGGTCCTGGGTTCGATTCCAGTCAAGGGCACATACCTTGGTTGCAGGCTCCTCCCTGGCCCAGGTCCTAGACTGGGCATGTGCAGGAGGCAACCAACTGATGTGTTTCTATCACATCAATGTTTCTCCCTGTCTTTGTCTCTCTCTTCTACTCTAAAAGATAAATGGAAAAAAGTATCCTAGGATGAGGATTAAAAAAACAAAACAAACAAACAAACAAACAGTCCTAAGTAAAAGTGGGTCATGGACAGTAGTTATGTCCTAGGCCAGTGGTCGGCAAACTGCGGCTCACGAGCCACATGTGGCTCTTTGGCCCCTTGAGTGTGGCTCTTCCACAAAATACCACATGCGGGCGAGCATGTACAGTGCGATTAATACTTCGTGGCCCATGCGCAGAAGTCGGTATTTTGTGGAAGAGCCACACTCAAGGGGCCAAAGAGCCACATGTGGCTCGCAAGCCGCAGTTTGCCGACCACTGTCCTAGGCCAATATCTTCCTTGACAAAGGTCAATCTTTACCTTAACTGAGTCTGTCTATAGTATTTTTGCATCTATGATAACATACTTTTGGAACATCAGAGTAATTTCCTTTTTCCAGACCCCTCATGGCATAATCTCCCACCACAGCAGAGACCACAAATCTCCTCACTGCTATTGTTATGGTATTAATTGTTAACTGTTAACTATCCTGAACCCACCTCTGTAAAAGGTTTTACTTTTTATCCAATCCCAGAGATTTCCAGCTTTGCTTTCTCCCGCCTCCCTAATAAATCACCAATGGATTTCAAGTGACCAATTTATTCCTCCTCCTTTGATTGTAATGTGTAAAGTAAGGTGCAAAACTGCCATTTTCTGGAGCATTTTCTCAATCCTTTGAGATTTTGCTTCACAATTATCAGTTTGGCTCAAATAAACTCATAAAAATTCTTACAGGTTTGGATGTTTCTTACATCACCCGGCCAATTAACATGTGAAAAGATGCTTTTCATTAGTCATCAGAGAAATGAAAACTAACACCGTATCATTATATACTCACCAAAATGGTTAAAATGAAAAAGATGAAAAAAAATTCTTGCAGGGATGTGGAACACTTGGAACTTTCATGTGTTGATAGTAGGAGTATGCATTAGTACAGTCATTTTGGAAACTGATAGGATCCAGTAAAGCTAACTATATAGTTCTCTATGGCACAACATTCCCCCTTTTAGGTATGGATCCAACAGAAATGCAAATGTATATTCTACAGAAGATATATATAATAATGTGTACAGCAGTACTACTCAGCCTAACTCAAAGATGGAAATGACTTAAATGTCCAAAAGAGTAAAATTGGGAAATAAATTGTGGAATATTTATGCAATAACATACTATACAGCAATAAAAATATATAAACATCTTGTAACAACATGTATGGATCTAATAAACATAATGTAGCTTGAAAGAAGTCATACAAAAGACTACATAATGTATTGTTTTATTTCAGGAAAGTTCAGAAGTATGTATACTTCATAAAGTCCTTATAATGATTACTGAAGTGGAGGTGGTAACAACTTGAAGGGAACATAAAAGGGACTGCTGATATGTTGTCAATATTCTTTTTAAAAAAATCTAGATTCTGGTTACATGGTGCGATCACTTTAAAAATTTACCAATATATGCTTATTAAGTGTGCAATTTTCTGTGCTTATGTTGGACTGTTATTTAATGAAGCCACAAAGGACTAAGGAAAGGATAAGCCTCACTAAAAGCCACTAAGGAAGACAATATTTAAAATATTGAAGTAAGTCAGTATCTTGAAACATCCACAATCAGATCATTTGTCTCTACCACCACTGATAATGCCCTTGTGCCTCTGGATCATTGCTAAATCTCTGCTTCCACCTCTGTCCCCTTCTCATGTAATCCATTCCATATCACTTATCTTCTCAAATTCTTTAAAATAAAAGACAGTTCTTAAAATGGCTTATAGGGCTCTACTTAATACGGAGCCTTTATCTTTCTGATCTTATCTTACAGTATTCTTCCCCAAATGGATTCCACTCTTGCTAAAATGACATCCTTGTTGCTACTCCAGCACTCAGCCACAGTTCTGCTTCAGGGCTATTGCACTTGCTGTTCACTTTGAAGCACACTTCTGTCACATATGCATCTAGCTCATTCATTTGCTCCCTTCAGATCTTTGTAGACATCTAAATGAGGCCTTCTCTAATTATCCTACTGAAACTTTCATCAATTTCCCTACTTCTCAACAGATTGTGTTATTTTCCAACTATTTTCCTCTGTAGCACTTATCATCATTTGATATATTGTATTTGTGTGATATGTCCCCTTGTACTACAATGTAAACTCAAGTAGAACACAGATTTGTGAGGATTTTCTCCCCCACTGTATATGCACTTTGATATACAGGATGCGATAAAAGTAGGTTTATAGTTGTGAGTATGCAAAACACAGAATTTATCCTTGTATTATTATTTATTATTGTATTATTTTCCATATGAACAACTGTTTTGCCCAACTCTGTAAAAGAATAAATGTTGTTGAACTAGTCCAAATATATAAAAGCCCAGGGTCCTAACGACCGAACACCACTGATGGCTGACCAATCCGGAAGTCCTTCAGTCAGCACTGGTTGCTGTGGCGGCTCAGCACTGACTGCACGCTGCAGCCTGGCAACCTAGCACTGACTGCCCAGGGGGCTGAGACCCAGAGAGAGAGGCAGGGTCTGATCCACAGCCTCAGTGGCAGCTGTTGATTAGTACTTGCCGCTTTCTTTCTCTCCCTCTTTCTTTCCAGGTTTTGCCAGCAGCCAGGCCTTTCTTTCTCTCCTGGCCTCCAAGGGGGCTGCTGTTCAGCCCCTGCCTCTCTGATCAGGCCCAGAGATAGGTCGGGAGATGCTGACTGGCATAGGAACTGACAAATCAGAACCAAATGAGGGTGCTGTGAAGAACCAATGGCTGTCTAGGAGGTGGAGTTTTTGACGCTGACTGGCATAGGAACCGACCAATCAGAACCAAATGTGGGTGCTGTGAAGAACCAATGGCTGCCTAGGAAGTGGAGCTTTTGACGCTGACTGGCATAGACACTGACCCATCAGAACCAAATGTGGGTGCTGTGAAGAACCAATGGCTCCCTAGGAGGCAGAGCTTTTGATGCTGACTGGCATAGACACCAAACAATCAGAATCAAATGTGGGTGCTGTGAAGAACCAATGGCTGCCTAAGAGGGGGAGCTTCTGACTGACTGGCATAGGCACTGAACAATCAGAACCAAATGTGGGTGTAGTGAAGAACCAATGGCTGCCTAGGAGGGGGAGCTTCTGACTCTGACTGGCATAGACACCAACCCATCAGAACCAAATGTGGGTGCTGTGAAGAACCAATGGCTGCCTAGGAGGTGAACTTCTGACGCTGACTGGCATAGACACTGACCCATCAGAACCAAATGTGGGTGCTGTGAAGAACCAATGGCTGCCTAGGAGGTGGAACTTTTGACACTGACTGACACAGAAACTGACAAATCACAACCAAATTGGCCAGCAGAGGAGGGCAGTTGGGGGTGAGATCGGGCCCACAGGGGAGGGCCATTGGGGGCAAGATCAGGCCGGCAGGGGAGGGCAATTGGGGGTGATCAGGCTGGTAGGCAGAGGCAGTTAGGAGCGATCAGGCAGGCAGGCAAGTGAGCAGTTAGGAGCCAGAGGTCCCAGATTGCGAGAAGGATGTCTGACTGCCACAGGGATCGGGCCTAAACCGGCAGCTGGACATCCTCCAAGGGGTCCCCAATTGTAGAGGGTGTAGGCTGGGCTGAGGGAACCCCCCCACACACACACACACACATGAATTTTGTGCACCGGGCCTCTAGTTAATATATAAGTAATAATATATAGCAGCAATTTTTAACCGGTGTGCCACAAGAATTTTTAGAACATGCAATACCTAACTATTTAGTCAGGGGTACTGACCTCTTTTCCCTTAGAATGTCAAATAAAGAATGGTAACAGCCAACACAACAGTAGCTATCTGGTGTGAATGAATAAAAATTATACGTATTTTTTGTGAAATTAGCAAAAAAATATATATTTTTTGGTGTGCCCCAAAATTTTAGTAGTTTGTGTGCCATGAGATGAAAAGGGTTAAAAATCACTGATATATAGTATAACATTACTTTAAATCAATTAAATTAAGGTTTAAATTAATGCCTAATACTTTTCAGTGATTTTCCACATCTACTGTCTCATTCCATTCTCTCAGCAACCCCATCATAGATGCAGAGTGTATATTACTATCCCATTTTATGAATGAGGAATTAGACCTAAGAACTATGTTCATGACTACATATCTAAGTATATGATCAGATCAGAACCAATAATTTGATTCTTCTCTCAACCCTGTGTTCTTATCACTACACTAATGCAGGTATATATCCAGAATTTTAAAATGTAAGATCTGATGACTTTTCAGGCATCCTGTAAAGAAAATATATGAGTCTTACAAAATTAGAAGCATCCCTTCTTTTTACAATTTCCTTCGTTTAATGTTCTGTTTTTGTCATTCAAGAGGAGAAAATGGTAGGTTAGATTATGTCTTGAAATAACTGGATTAGATTAAGTAATTGTTATTAAATATTTTCCAAATCCTCTCTAAAATGGTTACTTTTCAAAGACATTACAAGCATTAGTCAAAAGAACACCCAGTCAGCTCAATTCATTGGAATCCTTGTCTTTGCATAAATAGAGAAATAAATAAATAGTAGGTGTGAGAGGCTTAATTATACATTTTTAAAAGTTTTTAAATCCAAGCACTTGAATCCTGATGTGATAAAGCTCTTGCAGTGATTCAGTTGAAAATTTAAAATTCTACCTGGCAAAACAAAAATGTATTTTAAAGGCTGTCATTTTAAAAATGAATTATTAAAGGCCTAATTTGGACGTAGATAGGGGAAATTTTTTTTATGACTCTGAAAAGATTCTGTTACCTGGATGTGTAAACATTTCATAGAAAGGAAATGCTGAATGTCTTCTAGGGTCAGTTCTTTTCAGAACTGCATATATATACACCACTCAAATATGTCAAGTAAGTGTGTACCTGTGTGCATACGTATAAATTTCTATATTTTTTTATTTCTGTGAATATTTCCTCTGGTCCTTTCTCTGTCTGCGGAACAAAGTATTTCATATCAGATTATTTCATGCATACTCTTCATCTCTTTATCCTTTTGTACTATCATTTTGAAAAATCCCCTTAGTCATCCAGATCATTAAAGCAATCTTTAGCTGTGTTAATTTGATTTTCTATTGCCACTTTACATATCATGTTCAAGAAGTGCGATTTATTTGGTTGGGGAAAGGGAGGGTGAAGAAATGTATATCCAAGATTCCCTGTCCTAGGCAAATACAGTATAATCCAGGGGTCCTCAAACTTTTTAAACAAGGGGCCAGTTCACTGTCCCTCAGACAGTTGGAGGGCCGGACTATAGTTTAAAAAAAAACTATGAACAAATTCCTATGCACACTGCACATATCTTATTTTGAAGTAAAAAAACAAAACAGGAACAAATACAATATTTGTATTTGCATGTGGCCTGCGGGCCGTAGTTTGAGGACCCCTGGTATAATCCATTCAATGGTTGGTGGAACTTTGGGTTGTTTCCAGTTTAGGGATATCCTATATAATAAAAGGCTAATATGCAAATTGACTGGAAGGCGAAACTACCAGTGGTTATGACGTGCACTGACCACCAGGGGGCAGATGCTCAATGCAGAAGCTGCCCCCTGGTGGTCAGTGTGCTCCCACAGGGGGAGTGCCGCTCAGCCAGAAGCCCTGAGCTGGATTCACGGCTGGCAAGTGCAGTAGTGATGGTGGGAGCCTGTCCCACCTCTGCGGCTCGCTAAGGATGTCCGACTGCCGGCTTAGACATCCCCCGAGGGCTCCCAGACTGTGAGAGGGTGCAGGCTGGGCTGAGGGCCACCCCTCTCCCCCCCCCCGCAGTGTACAAATTTTGTGCACTGGGCCTCTAGTTATAAATAAAGCTTCTGTCAACACTAGTTTACCAGCTTTTGTATGGATATATACTTTTATTTCTATTAGATGAATATTTAGAAGTGGAATAGCTGGGTCATCTGCTAGTTATATGCGTGTTTTTTAAACTATAAAATGCACATATTTAATGTGTACAATTATTAAGTTTTGACATATGTCTACACCCAGGAGATCATTACCACTATCAAGACAATGAACATATCCAACACCCTCAAAAGCCTTTTGATACTTCTTTGGAATCTCTCCCTTCTGTTTCTACCCTTACTTCCATCTGGAATATTTTTTTCGTCTGCCTAAAGAACTTCCTTTATGTCTCAGATTATGTATGAAGTATTTTTTCTTTCAATATTTTAAAGTTGTTGCTCCGACTTTTCACTTGCAATGTTTGATGAGAAATCTGATGTCATTCTTACACTTGTTCCTTTGTATATAAAGTATCTTCTTCCCTGCCTCTGGTTGATTTTAAGATGTTCTCTTTATTGCTATTTTGAGTAATGAATTCTGATATGTGTTGGTGTAGTTACCTTCTTGTTTAAAGTGAACTGGCCCCTTGTTTAAAAAGTCAAGTTTGTGCTTGACTGTCATTGTAATTCTTGGGTATTTGGGGTTATAATTTTAATCAAATTTGGAAAAATTCAGCCCTTTTTCTCAAATATTTGTGTTCCCTCTGCCATTTTGAGGACTCTACACATATATTAGGTCACCCGAAGTTGTCCCATAGTTCATCAATATTTTGTATATTTTTTTAAAATAATTTCTTCTGAATTCCTTTTGGAAGTTTCTATGGGTATTTCCTCAGATAAACTCAACTTTCGCCATGTTTAATATTCCATTAATCCCATTCAGTGCATTTTCATCTCAGATATTGTAGTTTTTATTGCTATAATATCAACCTGGTATTTTTTGTATATTCAATGACATGATTTATCTTTTGAATTCTTTTAAAATAAACCTAAAATGACTCAGATACCATGATAATTGCTAAATAATTGCAACATTACTAGAAAAATAATCAATTTTTTTAAATAAAGTTCAAAAAACAATTTATTTATTTGCAATCACACAACATGGAATGATGTTGCTGCTACACTGAATTACTGGACAAATTATTATACAGAATATGATACAATGCTATTTTTGCCAAGCTATGGTAGTCTTCAGTTAGTATATTAAATTTGTTTTTAATATAAATATATATCCAATGCAGCCCTTTAAACACATCAGATAGTTACCTATATCACTATTCTATTTTATTTGTTTTAAAGCAATGAATTGTGCTGATAGTACATCAAAAACAATATGTATTATCCAAATGATTTCTTATATGCATTGCAATAAATTATCTTAGTATTTACATTTAGCCTCTCTAATATATTATAAATAGAAAGTAATCATGAGTGCTGGAAAATTTATTGGATTTGGTCATGTACATAAAAAAGTGTTTTATTTGAAAATCCACCTGCTACTGATAGTAAATTTCAATTTGCTTTCACAAAGTAGTTGTTTTTAAAACAAATGCCAAACATTGGCATAAGGATCATCAAAAAGAAGCAGAAATGGTACCTGGATGTGTAGACATCATATCTAATAAAAAAGAAACATGGTAATTAGCGTACGACCGCTACCCTTCCCATTGACTAATCAGGGCGATATGCAAATTAACTGCCAGCCAAGATGGCGGTCGGCAGCCAGGCAGCTTGAAACTAACATGAGGCTTGCTTGCTTCACTGACGGAGGAAACCCACGTTCCCCGCCTGCCTTGCCGGCCTCTGAGCCTGCAGTTTAAAACATGGGAACAAATATAGAAGCTAAACAAAACCCCAGAAACCTGCTTTCAGCAAGCCGGGATCTCAGAGCTGGAGTTATACATTGTTTCGATTATAGAACCCAAACAAACCAGATACCTGCTTTCAGCAGCAGAGGCCTCAGAGCTGGAGCCAGAGCTAAAGCTGGCCCAGAATAAAAAAGAAAAAAAGAAAAAGAAAAAAAGGAGCAGTTGGGAGCTTCAGCCCTCAGCCCCTCACCCAGACTGGCCAGGCACCCCAGTGGGGACCCCCACCCTGAAGGGTGTGTGACCTGCTGCAAAAAGCCATCATCCCCTCATCCAGGCTGGCCAGGCACCCCAGTGGGGACCCCCACCCTGAAGGGTGTGTGACCAGCTGCAAACAGCCATCATCCCCTCACCCAGGCTGGCCAGGCACGCCAGTGGGACCCCCACCCTGATCCAGGACACCCTTCAGGGCAAACCAGCCAGCCCCACCCATCCACCAGGCCTCTATCCTATATAGTAAAAGGGTAATATGCCTCCCAGCACCGGGATCAGCGGAGCCGCGAGGCCTCCCAGCACCGGGATCAGCGGAGCCAAGAGGCCTCCCGGCACTGGGATCAGCATGACAAGGGACAGCGCCCAAACCCCCTGATTGCCCTGCGGCTCTCTGTGTGACAGGAGGCGGGGCCACAAACTCCCTATCCTCCCTGCTCTGTTGGTGACAGGGGAAGGCGCACCAACCTCCTGATCTGCCCTGCTCTGTGCCTGATACAGGGGAGCTCCCCAACCCCCTGATCGCCCTGCATCTCTGTGTGTGACAGGGTGCGGCGCCCCAACCCCCTGATCAGCCCTGCTCTGTGTGTGACAGGGTGAGGCACCCCAACCCACCCCCCACGGGCCCTGCTCTGTGTGTGACAGGGTAGAGCCATAACCTCCCCATCGGCCCTGCCCTGAGTGTGAGAGTGGCGGGGCCCCAACCCCCTGATCGGCCCTGCTCTGTGGGTGACAGGGGGCGGTGCCCCAATTCCCCTATCAGCCCTACTCAGTGAGTGACAGGGGGGAGCTCCTCAACCCCCTGATCGGCCCTGCTCTGTGGGTGATAGAGGGCGGTGCCCCAACCCCCCCCCCCACACGGGCCCTGCTCTGTGTGTGATGACGTAGAGCCATAACCTCCCCATCGGCCCTGCCCTGAGTGTGACAGTGGCGGGGCTCCAACCCCCTGATCGGCCCTGCTCTGTGGGTGACAGGGGGCGGTGCCCCAATTCCCCTATCAGCCCTACTCAGTGAGTGACGGGGGGAGCTCCTCAACCCCCTGATGGGCCCTGCTCTGTGTGTGACAAGGGGGAGCTCCCCAACCCCCTGATGGGCCCTGCTCTGTGCATGACAGGGGGGAGCTCCCTAACCCCCTGATTGACCCTGCTCTGTGCATGACAGGGTAAGGAGCCCCAACCCCCCCCCCCACACGGGCCCTGCTCTGTGTGTGATGACGTAGAGCCATAACCTCCCCATCGGCCCTGCCCTGAGTGTGACAGTGGCGGGGCCCCAACCCCCTGATCGGCCCTGCTCTGTGGGTGACAGGGGGCGGTGCCCCAATTCCCCTATCAGCCCTACTCAGTGAGTGACGGGGGGAGCTCCTCAACCCCCTGATGGGCCCTGCTCTGTGTGTAACAGGGGGCAGCACCCCAACCCCCGGATTGGCCCTGCTCTGTGCGTGACAGGGGGTGGCGCCGCAACCTCCCCATCAACTCTGCCTTGAGTGTGACAAGGGGCGGTGCCCCATCCCCCCCAATCGGCCCTACACTGAGCATGACTGAGGGTGTCATCGCAACCTCCCGATCCGCCCTGCTCTGTGCATGACAGGGGGCGGCGCCCCAATTCCCCAATCGGCCCTGCTCTGAGCCCGACCAGGGGCTGCACCTAGGGATTGGGCCCACCCTCTGCCACCCGGGAGCAGGCCTAAGCCAGCAGGTCATTATCTCCCGAGGGGTCCCAGACTGTGAGAGGGTACAGGCCAGGGGGAGGGACCCCCCCTTCTCCCCGAGTGCACAAATTTTTGTGCACTGGGCCTCTAGTCTATAGTAATAATAGAGGAATATGCAAGTTATCCAGACGCCCTGACAGTAACAGTAACAACCAGCAGGCTGCATGGGGCGACAAGACCAGCAGGGGGGTTAGTGAGGGGCGACCAAACAACCGAACAGCAGGCTGCATGGGGCGACCAGGCTGGGGGGGGGAGCAGTTGGGGGTGACCAGGCTGGCAAGGAGGGGCAGTAAGGGGCGACCAGGCTGGTGGGGGGGGGGCATTTAGGGATCACCAGGCCAGCAGGGAGGTGCAGTTGGGGGCAACCAGGCCAGAGTGGGGGGGGCAGTTAGGGGCAATCAGGCTGGCAGGCCGGTGAGCAGTTAGGAGCCAGCAGTCCCGGATTGTTAGAGGGATGTCCAACTGCCTGCCGGTTTAGGCCTGATCCCCGGGATCGGGCCTAAACCGGATGTCGGACATCCCTCGAGGGGTCCCAGATTGGAGAGGGTGCAGGCTGGGCTGAGGGGACTCCCCCACCACCACGTGTGCATGAATTTCATGCACCGGGCCTCTAGTTTCATACAAAGCAAATGCTGAATGTCTTCCAGAGTCAGGACTTTAACAATAGCTGCCGGGAGCCGGTCCATCCTTGCTGTTTCAAGGGACTTGGCATATATGGCATACTGTTCTTAATATGTTTGCTCACCTTCTTGGCACTATGTGTTTTAACCAAGGTCTCCTCTCTGAGAAAGGTTGTTTCCCCAGGTAGGGATTTTCCCCTGAAGTTAGGGAGGGAATAAAACCCCTTAACTAAGTGCCAGGCGGGTAATTAATCACTTTAAGTATGAACAATCATGCTTAAGCTACATAATCTTTACTCCCTGGAATGGAGATAAGAAACGCCCTAACCTTTGGAATAGAGATTGATAGGATTGGAATCAACTGGTATAAATACAGATGTAACAAGATAGAACTTAGAAGACAGAACCTACACAGAACCTAGAGACAGAGGAACTTCGCTGGAGAGAACATGGCAAAAGATCCTGGACAGAAACTGGCCACAGAACCTAGAGACAGAACCTAGCGAGAGAACCTGGCAAAAGATCCTGGACTGAACCTGACTATAGAACATGGCAAGAGATCCTGACTAGAACCTGGTGACTGAACCTGGCTGGAGAACCTGGACAGAACCTGGCTGGAGATCCTAACCAGAACTTCGCTGGAGATCCAGACCAGAAATTGGCTGGAGATCCTGGCTAGAGATCCTGGTTAGGCTGCTGATCAACTGAACGCTATCTCCGTGTCATTCCTTCTTCGCCAACTCCGTCCACACCTTTGGGGACCCCTGGACCTGCTGGGGTTGGACCCCAGGAAATAGCAACCATAATTAATGGATATAGATATCAAATGAATGTCCTTGGTAAATATATAAAATGACAAATAATGATTTATAAGAATAAGTAAAATAGAAAGTTTATTTATAAAGGCCATTATACTGGCTTTATGGGTTAAAAAGTAAAAAGATGGCACATTCCAGGTACATTGGTCCCATAATTAGAAGTGTTAACTTCTCTCCCCCATTCTGCAGAAATAAATTGGAAAATATAAAAAAAGGCAAAAACTTACAATGGTGCTGAAATGCTGAAAATGTTTGTCAACAAATATAAAAAGATGCCCAATCAGTATTTTCCCTATGAAAGAACAAGTTTGGGAAGCAAATAGAGGAGATCCTGACATATTCCCTCCAATACTCTCTAAATCACTGAGAGCAAGTGAAGATAAGATGCATAAAGTTCTTGTGGAAACTGTCTTTGACAAGTCTTATGCCCTCCAGGAAGAGAGTAGAGTGGGGAAAATAAAATAAGTGGGTATAACAAGCAAAAGCTGGTACACTTGTATATTTCTCCAAAGTGAGAACATTTTAAATGTAGCTGGATTTATGAAGAGATACTGCAGATCAGAAGAAAGGGATCACCTCAGGAATCAGAGTAAAGGTGTTTCCTCTAGTCCAGCCGTGGGCAAACTACGGCCCGCGGGCTGAATCCGGCCCATTTGAAATGAATAAAACTAAAAAAAAAAAAAGACCGTACCCTTTTATGTAATGATGTTTACTTTGAATTTATATTAGTTCACACAAACACTCCATCCATGCTTTTGTTCTGGCCCTCCGGTCCAGTTTAAGAACCCATTGTGGCCCTCGAGTCAAAAAGTTTGCCCACCCCTGCTCTAGTCTTATGATGAGAAGCATAAGAAAATATCTAGTTTGTCTTTTGAAAGAGATTGGAAATCATGCAATTATGAAGCCAAAGCAAGTGGTTGTGAATAAAGAGTAATCTGAAATCAGGAAACACAGCATAGAGAAGATTGCTGAATAAAAGTAATAATGAAGTACAAATTGGCGTTCCTGATTTTAAAACCTCCTTTTAAAATGGAAGCAAAATATTCCATCCATTACATAATATAATTATTTATTTCAACCCAACAACCAAGTTCCTGTTTAGTCATGAGAAACAAATGCAGTGGTTTTTTAACCTGGTTGTACATTATAATGACAAGAGAGATTTTAAAATATATTTTTTTATTCCCAGGTTTCAACAAAGATCAATTAACTCAAAATCTCTGGAGGTGGCATCCAGACAAGAGGTATTTTTTTAAAGTTCCACAGGTGATTTTAATGCAGCCAAGTTTGATATCCACCGCACACTAGCATAATTTTTCAAAGTGTTCCTTTAATATGTTAGTATAAATAGTGACTCTGCTGTAGAGGTACATGTAGAGGTATATGTAGAACTTCTACAGAAACTATTTAAGGTGAAGCATCTGGTTGGACCACTGTCCTGTGAAACACAATTTGGGAAATGACGAACCAGATGTATTGCCATTCAAAACAAATATAAGACAAAAACATTTTTAGTCACCATCTTTATTTAACATTCTAGACATCCTAGCCACTATACTCAAATAAGAAATGAAATGAGATTCAAATATCTGAGAGAAGGGGATACATGACACTTAAAATATTGTAGTATACCTGGGTAATCTAAGATAATGAAAGGAAAAAATGAATTATTAAAAAAGTTCAATAAACATAAATTAATATATTCAAAAAGAAAATAATAGCTTTATTTTATACCAGGGTTTTTCAATCTTAACACAATTGGCTTTTGGGTCAAGTAATTATTTTACATGGAGGACTGTCCTGTGCATTGTAAGATGCTTACAGCATCCCTGGCTTCTACGAATTAGTAGGTAGTAGCACTACCCTATTCCCACAATTATGACATAAAAATATCTCCAGACATTGCCAGTACCCCTCCTGGCACAAAATCACTTCTGGCTATACAACATAAAAAACAAAATAATCAATTACAAGTATAAAAAAATACACAGCCCTGGCTGGATGGCTCAGTTGGTTGGAATATAGTCCTGTACATCAAAAGGTTGTGGGTTTGATCTCCAGTTGGCATACCTATGGAAGGCAACCAATTTATGTTTCTTTTCCACATCAGTGTGTGTGTGTCTCTCTCTCTATCTCTATCTCTCTCTTTCTCTCTCTCCCTACCTGCCTTTCTCCCTCCCTCCCTCCCTCTCTTTCTAAAATTAATAAAAACATATCCTTGGGTGAGGATTAAAAAATACACAATAGTTATGAATGAACTTAGTAAGACTAGTGCAAGAACTATATAAAGAATATTATAAGCTTAACTGAAGGACATAAAGGAAAGTGTAAATACATGAAAAGATCTATTACATTATTAAATGGAAAATCTCAATACTATATATATGTAAACTCTCCCCAAATTAATTTATACATTTAATACAATTTAAATAAATATCCCAGTGGACTTTATTGCATATCTATATAAATTATTTTTAATTTATATGTAAGACTAAGTAAAAATAACCAGATATATAATGAAAAAGATTACTAATAAAAATAAAAATGCACTATCAGATAAGAACTGTTTTATTTTTTAAATTTTTTCCAGCTTTGTTGAGATACATTTGATAGATAACATTGTGTAAATTTAAAGTGTACAATATAATGATGTGGTAGACATGTATATTATGAAATGATTACCACAGTAAGGCTCATTAACACAGCCATCACCTCACACAGTTACCATTTTTGTGTGTGGTGAGAAATTCAAGATCTACCCTCTTAGCAACTTGCAAGTATACAATACACTGTTGTCAACTATAGTCATCATACTATATATTACATCCCCTGAATTTATTTTGCAACTAGAAGTCTGTACCCTTTGACCACCTTGTCTCTCTCCACCCCCACCCTCACCTCCAGGCAACCATCAATCAACTCTGTTTCAGTGAGTTTGGATTTTAGATTCCACATATAAGATCATACAGTATTTATCTTTATCTGCCTGACTTATTTCAGTTAGCATAAAGTCAAGTCTCATCCATGTTGTTGCAAATGCGCGCATGCATACACACACACACACACACACACACACACACCTCTGGGCAGGCACATGACTTTTTAAAAATTCATTCATCCTTTGAAAGATACTTAGGGTGGGTCTGATAGGTGGGCTCTCTAGGTGAGGGGACTTCTGGCTATATTCAATAGCCAGGTGGGACCACTAGCTGGGCTCTGCATTATTTTGGATGTGTCTGTGAGAGTGTTTTGGCTGAAATTAACATTTAAATCAGTGGACTTTGAGTAAAGCAGAGTGCCTCCATAATGCAGAACAAAAAGACGAGTCTCTCTGAGCAAGAGAGAATTCTCCATCAAACTGACTTCAGAATTTATTTGCAACATAGGCTCTTCCTGGTTCTGTAGCAGATGGTCTTCAGACTAGAACTGTAGCATCTACTTTCCTGGGCATGCAGCCTATCAATCCACCCTTACAAACTTTGGACTTGACAACCTCCATAATCATGTGAGCCAATTTCTTCTAATAAATCTCTTCATACACACACACACCCTACTAGTTCCGTTTCTCTGGAGAACCCTGGCTACTGCATACATATATGTAGGAATGGTTTACCATCACCTAGGGACAAAGTAATAAATACCCCCAAAAGAGTAAAGATATTTAGAGAATGAGTGGAGTGAGCAGAGTGATGACTGAAAAGGGATAGTAAGAAATATAAAAAGGGAAGCAGCAAAAAAAAATATTAGCCAAGAAGAGCTGACAGGAGAGTATCAAGAAGTAAATGGTGGTCAGGGTCAAGTACTGTAAGGAAGTACAGTAAGATAGGGACTAGAAAGTGTCCAAGAAGACTGGGTAAGTGAGAGGTAGAAGTTAGATCAACCAGAGCATTATCCTGCCTTTTATAAGATGCTGTGACAGCAAAATGTTAGAATAATGTCTTATATTTGTAGAGTACTTTATCATCTACACAGTCCTTTCACATGTTTATTTATATGATTGAATCTTCATAACAACACACTGTGAAAGAAGGAGGTATAGTTACTCTCATTTTGGATTTGAAGAACTGAAAGCTTGAACAAGCTTCCAAATGGTTTAACTTTTAAATATAAAAATTAGTACAAAAATCTAGGTCTGCTGACTCCTAATATAATTCAATTACACTGTACAAGAAACTTCTACCAAGCTACATAAAGTTCTAGAGAACCTAAATCCATACTGGCAAGAAACTTGGTTATGTTTGACATCAACATCAGAAGTCATGGACTTCTTGAACATTCCTAGTTTGAGTAATCCATTATGGAGGTTTCAATTAAAAAAAATTATTGATTTTTTTTTGAGAGAGAGAGAGAGAAAAACATCAATTTGTTGTTCCACACATTTATGCATTCACTGGTTGCTTTTTTATTTTTACAGAGAGGGAGGGAGGGGGGAGGGAGGGAGGAAGAGAGGGAGGGAGGGAGGGAGGGAGGGAGGGAGAGAGAGAGAGAGAGAGAGAGAGAGAGAGAGAGAGAGAGAATAACTTACTGCTCCAGTTATTTATGAATTCATTGGTTGCTTCTTGTATGTGCCCTGACCAGGGATGATCGAACCTGCAATGTTGGCATTTTGGGACAATGTTCTAATCAACTGAGCCACCCATAATAATATTAACTAATATTCACATAGTGGTTACCATGTGTTGGACACTGTTCTAAGCACCTTCCATATATTATATCATTTAATCCTAATAATAAACTTAAGAGATATATCTTACTACTGTTATTACTCCCATTTGCAAATGAAAAAACAGAGGTATTGATTATTTAAATAACTTGCTCAAGATAATCCAGCTAAGAAATTGTAAAACTGGGATTCAAACTTCTTTCTTTCCAGTATACTGTTATTGTCTTCCAACTTCAAAGAGGCCACTGACTCTGATATTCTAGCAATTTAGTGAACAGATCCAAGGATACTCAGTTTGTCCCCTCATTATTCTATAAACTTAGGTTTCAGCCTCTTTGTTTAAAAATGAAATTTAAATAGTCTGCACTCATATGGCAGCCCCTCTAGTTTTCCTTC
This sequence comes from Myotis daubentonii, assembly GCF_963259705.1. Taxonomy (NCBI): domain Eukaryota; kingdom Metazoa; phylum Chordata; class Mammalia; order Chiroptera; family Vespertilionidae; genus Myotis; species Myotis daubentonii. Next base: position 34,688,277 of record NC_081861.1, read on the forward strand.
TCCACCATACCTTTCCCCATCACTTGTAGGCATTGGTCCTTTTCTGCATGTTATTCAACCCTATTTTATCTTTCTTCAAATGTGGTGCCTGAATCTTAAGTAAGTTTTCATGAGTTACAGATTATTGTGTTTTGATATAGCTAAAGATAAAGGGCTCAAATGCTCTTAGCAAATTTGTAAAACAATTATATTATTACTCTGTTTACCTTTTGGTCTGTAACAATTATAATTTCAATTTAGTCAGTAAATTCATGTAAGCCTATTTTATCTGTTTTTAAAAAGGCAGTATGACAAGAGCCATGTGCTTATCCAGCTTTTGATAGGACAATACCCTTGATCTTTGCCTCCCTCCTACTCCACAGGAAGATTGCAATATAGTATTTTCATCTAATTTCATTCAAAAGCTTTAAAAACATTAATTTGCTTAATCCATAGGACTAGTGTTTAGAGCTGTAGAAAAGACTGTCCTGGACTGTACAGTTTAAGGACTTTACATAGACACAAGGTTGATAGGTTCAGAAACCTCTTATTGCTTAAGGCACATCTTCTACCCTGTCATTAATAGATTGGCTTTCTTTTGACTGTTTGCTCTACAATAACAGAGAAAACTTCATTACACATCTCAGTGACACTTCAGATAGAGTGAATACTGGAGAAACAGTAGATTGCAGGAACTGGAAGAGAGAAGATAAGTAGATTTATATCCTTTTTTTTGTTTTTTTCTTGCAAGTCTGCAAAAACACAAATAGAATTATACAGCCAATCATTAAAACCCCTTTATTTTATTACATGGGCCCAGATCAAGATAATTCCCTTTTAACACAACAGTGATGATGTCGCAGTGCTTCTCAAAGCAGTTCTCTTTCTAATGTTTCATTAGCTTTTTAAACTTCTCACTTTGATCCAGAGTATTTTTTCTTTATTTCATTTGTAAAGCAAGTAAATGTAATAAGCTCCCTTTTGGAAAATCAGTCTGGCTTAAATCATGCATTCTTTATACAATGTTAGGAGGAGAATGGTTAACATTTGTAGCCTCATGACTTGCAAATGAAAGAAAATAATAATGCTTAGCAAGGCATTAGAAGAACACATTCACCATGAATCATACTGCCCTTGAAGGTGCAGCTTAAAAAAGCAGAGAAATAGATTTGACACCACTTGGACTTGCAGCTCAGACATGCTGCATTAAACTGTTCAAAATTAATTTAATCTGAGCAAGGAGAATAATAGCCTCTCAGTTCAAGGCTTCTGATAGCAGTAATTTGCACTCGAAAGTACTTCCAAAGGGAAAGAATAAATGAAGGGCGACTCTCCAAAACTGAGTGAGCAAATGAATTCACTAAATGAAAGCCTCTTGATCACCCTATAAAAAGATCATCCAAAAAAATGACACATTCTATATCATTCTCTTGGGTAAGAATTTTTTCTTGCAACTACTCAGTTGTTCTGCTTTAGGGATAGATTCAACCCTTTTGAACTGTTGATGGCTCTGGAGGAAGTGTCTGGCTTCAGTTGCCACATTAATTCAGTGGTCCAAAAAAAATTTGACGAAAACTCATGCAGTCATGGACTTTGTGCTCAATATTCTTTTTCATACTCTTGGGGAAGACATTTCTTGGTGAGTAAGTGAGCAAGAATCATAGCAAGTATTTAGGGTTGGAGACAAAAACATGACACTTTTTTACAGTCACAGAAATATTCTCCTCAAACTCAGGTGCCGGGGTCCAACCCCAGCAGGTCCAGGGGTTCCCAAAGGCGTAGACGGAGTTGGCGAAGGAAGGAAGGACACGGACACGGAGACAGTGTTCAGTTGATCAGCAGCCTAGCCAGGATCTCCAGCCAGGATCTCCAGCCAAGTTCTGGTCTGGATCTCCAGAGAGGTTCTGCTGTTTATTGTCTTGTTACATCCGTATTTATACCAGTTGATTTTAATCCTGTCAATTTCTATTACAAAGGTTAGGGCGTTTCTTATCTCCATTCCAGGGAGTAAAGATTATGTAGCTTAAGCATGATTGTTCGTAGTTAAAGTGATTAATTACCCTCCTGGCACTTAGTTGAGGGGTTTTATTCCCTCCCTAACTTCAGGGAAAAATCCCTACCTGGGGAAACAACCTTTCTCAGAGAGGAGACCTTGGTTAAAATACATAGTGCCAAGAAGGTGAGCAAACATTTTAAGAACAGTATGCCATATATGCCAGATCCTTTGAAACAGCAAGGATAGACCGGCTCCCGGCACTCAGGTGCCAAGGTGCTGAGTACATGGAAGAACATGTACCCAAGAGAGGATGCTTACACTGAAAGGTCTGATTTGCCAAACCAATCAATGGAGTAACCAGCAGGAAAAGACTGGTATATAGTATGATATGAAGAGAACCAATAGGATCTATTCTCTCAGAATTCTCTCTTCCATTGATTTACCACAGAGTCAAAAATTCTGTCTAATGTTACTCCCTAGGGGATAATGCCTTCAGAAATCACTGACACATTTATTTATCACATTAGCAATCATCTAGCACCTCACAGAACTCTGAGTAAATATAGACAAAAATAGTGATACTAAGTACCCAAATAATTACATGCACGGAAAGACAAAACTAACTTCATTTCAGACAATTTATTTTCCTTGAGTTAATCAAGTACTTTTCTGCATACTCTGGGAGAAATTATTTTTCCCTTGATTTGAGCTCTAATGGTGGTGAGAAAGTACATGCAGGAAAGTAAAAAAGAATTAGTTTTTTCCAAATAGCATGAGAATAAGTAATACATCAGTATTCAAGTTTCATTTCCAATTCCTGAGTTGCTTTTCTTTTGCAAATTTAGAGGAAAGAAAACCAAAGGTCTTTTTAAATTCTCTGGTAACACTTAATTTCTTCTGAATAATTTACCTGCCAGTAGTTATTTGTTCTATAATAATTCAAAGAATGCTAATTATGCCAAAGGCCTTTTTAAATAAATAAATAAATAGAAAGAAAGAAAGAAAGAGAGAGAGAGAGAGAGAGAGAGAGAGAGAGAGAGAGAGAGAGAGAGAGAGGGAGGGAGGGAGGGAGGGAGAGAGAGAGAGAGAGAGAGAGAGAGAGAGAGAGAGAGAGAGAGAGAGAGAAAGAAAAGAAACAAAAAGAAAAGAATGTCTCTATGATATGTTCAAGTTTAAAATACATTGAGGACTTTCAGGACATTAAACAAACTACTTGGTTGCTATTGAACACTGTCACCAATTACGGCGCCCTCCCCTCAAAATAGAAGAGGAATGAATATTATTTGAAGGGGTCCAGAACCAGTCTCCCCAGAATGTGCCACTTTGGCATGTGGACTATATTGGGTTAAAGCCACTCAAGGCCAAAAAGACTCAGGAAGAGCTTATTACCTGCCCCTTTAACTGCCTAAAAGAGTTTACATAGAGGGCCTGAGCCAGGAAGGAAACAATGACCAGAAATAACTACAAAGACTACAGGCTAGCTGTCATAAGCTGAGGGGAGAGCTCAGCACAGCCTATTTATTCAAAGTCTTTCTGTGTTCCATTGTTCCTACTTGACAAGGCAAACATTTGTTTACCAAACATTTGCTCTTCCCATCTTCCTTGTAAATTGTCTTCCTTCCCTTTGAAACCACAGACCCCTATATCAGGGGTCCTCAAACTACGGCCCGCCGGCCACATGCAAATACAAATATTGTATTTGTTCCCGTTTTTGTTTTTTTACTTCAAAATAAGGTATGTGCAGTGTGCATAGGAATTTGTTCATAGTTTTTTTTTTAAAACTATAGTCCGGCCCTCCAACTGTCTGAGGGACAGTGAACTGGCCCCCTGTTTAAAAAGTTTGAGGACCCCTGCTATACTCTATTCCTTATTTCAGGATGGCATATAAGTCTCAACTGCCTGACTTGTCCTTGGGTCTTAAATAATTATGGGAACCCCCATAAGTACATAATTAAATTTGTTTTTCTCCTGTTAATCTGTCTTATGCTAATTAGATTCCAACCAAATAATTTAGGAAAGTATAAGGAAAGTTTGTCCTCCCCAACACAATGTTTTGCATACTTATCTGGTCTTCAATGAAAACTAATGAAATTTCTTCCCGAGTTATACCATTTTTTCATTGATTAGATTGACATTATTATATGAGTGACTTTAAGCTTTTTTTAGTTAACAGAAATTTTTTAAATGGTCAAAAGTTTGTTATTCTCCTTATGTTAGTCAATTTATTTTTTTTCACTTCAAAAGAAACATAAGCCTCTGCATATTACCATTTAATAATAAATTAGGTCATGTTTCTCAAAATGGGCCTCTGAACCATTTGTATCAGAATCACTTGTGCTATTAAGAAAAGATGAGTCAGGCCCCATCTCTTAGCTCCCTCCCCAAAAGATTAATTCTGAAGTTTTAGAAAAATTGTTTTTCATATCTCAAACCAACTTCTATACCAGGGGTCCTCAAACTTTTTAAACAGGGGGCCAGTTCACTGTCCCTCAGACCGTTGGAGGGCTGGACTATAGTTTAAAAAAACTATGAACAAATTCCTATGCACACTGCACATATCTTATTTTGAAGTAAAAAAACAAAACGGGAACAAATACAATATTTGTATGTGCATGTGGCCTGCGGGCTGTAGTTTGACGACCCCTGTTCTATACAATACAGAATCCCACTCTAATTTATTCTATCTAATAATAGAGAAACATGGTTATTAACCATAACTTCGCTACCCTTCCCATTGGCTAATCAGCAAGATATTCAAATTAACTGCCAGCCAAGATGGCGGCCGGCAGCCAGGCAGCTGAAGCGAACATGAACATGAGGCTTGCTTACTCCAGTGATGGAGGAAGTCAACATTCCCCGCCTGCCGCAGCCCAGCTCTGAGCTCTGGATGAAACAATGTTGCAATTATAGAACCTAAACAAACCCCAGAAACGTGCTTTCAGCCAGCGCAGCCTCAGAGCTTAGAGCGGCCAGTGATGGCAACAGAGTTTCAATTATAGAATCTAAACAAACCCAGGTACCTGCTTTCAGCCGGCAACGGCCTCAGAGCTGGAGCCTGCTCTCAGGTCCAGTGACAGCTATGGAAGGTAAGTTAATCCCAGAATAAAAAAAAAAAAGAAAAAAGGAGAGGCTGGGAGCCTCAGTCACCCACCAGCCTGAAAACAGCCCTCAGCCCCTCACCCAGACTGGCCAGGCACCCCAGTGGGGACCCCCACCCTGAAGGGGGTGTGACCAGCTGCAAACAGCCATCATCCCCTCATCCAGGCTGGCCAGGCACCCAAGCAGGACCCCCACCCTGAAGGGGGTGTGACCAGCTGCAAACAGCCATCATCCCATCATCCAGGCTGGCCAGGCACCCAAGCAGGACCCCCACCCTGATCCGGATCACCCTTCAGGGCAAACCAGCTGGCCCCCACCCATGCACCAGGCTTCTATCCTATATAGTAAATGGGTAATATGGAAACTGACCCTAACAGGAAAAGGACTGGGAATGACTGGTCACTATGACACACTGACCAACAGGGCGCAGACGCTCAATGCAGAAGCCGCCCTCTGGTGGTCAGGGCGCTCTCACATGGGAGGAGCTCTGCTCAGCCACAAGCCAGGCTGATGGCTGCCAGTACAGCGGTGGTGGTGGGAGCCTCTCCTGCCTCCTCAGCAGCGCTAAGGATGTCTGACTGCAGTTTAGGCCTGCTCCCCACTGGCAAGTGGACATCCCCCAAGGGCTGCCGGGCTGCCAGAGGGATGTCTGATTGCCATCTTAGGCTCAATCCCCTGGGGAGCGGGCCTAAGCCAGCAGGTGGTCATCCCCTGAGGGGTCCCAGACTTGTGAGAGGGCACAGGCTGGGCTGAGGAGCCCCCCATCCCCCCCCAAGTGCACAAATTTTTGTGCACCGGACCTCTAGTATATATATAAAAGGCTAATATGCTAAGTGTCCAACCATCCAACCGGTGCTATGATGCGCACTGACCACCAGGGGGCAGACGCTCAATGCAGAAACTGCCAAGCTGCAGTGACTTGGCAGTGGCGGTTCTCGGGTGACGCACCCTGAAACCAGAGAGAAGAGAGCCCGATTCCTCTTGGGGCCACGCGATTCCACCTTTGGCCATGGGTTATGTTGTTGCTGGGGCACCGTTGGCCCCAAATCTGGTTTACTGCACACTTGCATTTGTGTTCCACACCCTGTAAGACAGCAACTTTGCAGTGTGCCCTCTGGGACCCCTTGGGGGATATCGGAGAACCGGTTTTGGCCCCATCCCTGCAGGCCAGGCCAAGGGACCTCACCTGCTGGAGGGACCCCACTCATTCGGCAGACTCTGGGGAGGGACTGCGGGAGGTTGGCTCCAGGACATGTCTGGCCCATCTCGCCCAGTCCCACCTCGCCAGCCACCTTCTAATTAATTTTCTTTCAATGTGCACAAATCCGTACACCGGGTCACTAGCAATATTCATATAGCGACTGCTTTTAAAATTCCACTAAAATAGAACTTATGATGTCACACATCAGCCATTATTACATAAGTAACCTTAATGGTCAGAAAATTTTACCTTATATTAAGTCAAAATGTATCATGAAACTTCTACTTTTGGGTTCCAGTTGTCCCCTCTGAAACCACTCAAAATAAATGTAGCCACTTTCCTACATGACAGTCCTTCAAATATTTAGAGACCACTATTATCTTCCATCTGTTTTCTACATTGGGCTAAATATTTCACTTCCCGCAACTATTCCTTCTCTGATAGTGTTCCCATATGTTTTACCATTCTTGTCACCAACTCTAGATATGCTTCAGTTTGTCATTGTCAGTCTTACAAGGTAGTGCCTAGAGCTAAACATAATATAAAATATATGGTTTGACCAGTGTAAATTTTTATGACATTATTATTTCTGTCACTTATTTAGAACATTAGATATTAATCAAGAACTCTAAATTTGTGTGGGCCTTTATGACTGTATGCAAATTTTTTGCATACACATATCAGTGTAGAATCACAGTGTGCTTACAGTGAACAAAAACGTGTAGGTCTTAAGGAAGCAGACAACACAAATATATACCTTCAAATGGAACAAAACCCCCTGAAAAGAACCTCAGAATAATCTGAAAACCTGTTCCACAAAAAGAATAAAAGGACCATATGGAGATGGGTAGGAGAAACAGAGATATGCTCTTGCCAAAAATCCATGCTGAGACTCACAATTTGGAGGGATCTCAAAAAAATCAATAAATACACTTTATCCCTCAGGACTGAGTGGTTTGTACCCCACATCAGGCTTCCCAGTCCTTGGGTTCTGCACTAGAAAGACAAGCCCCTGAAACTTCTGACTTTGAAAATCAATAGGGCTCATGAGAATCATAGGACTATAGGGAATGAAAATTCCACTCTTAAAGGCTTGTATGCAAAACTAGTTACCTAAGGACCCAGTACAAAAAAAACAAAAACAAAACAAAACAAAAAAACAGCTTGTGAAAAACCCAGATCATATGTGAAGGAGAGTCACTTGCTGATCTTGAAGCATCTGACAGAGGGGCAGAAGTCTGCTTGGACTCTTTCCAGGGACAAAATACTGAGAGTTCCCATTTTTTTATAGGCCCCCTCTACCTTGCTGGCATTGGCAGATGCCATTTTTCACTCTCACTCAAACCTGCCAATGGTGGCAGGTGAGCAGCATCCCCCACTCCACTAACAGCAACTCAATATGGTACCAACAAACATGGAAGTTCAGCAGCCACAACAGCACGCCACTTGCAGGACCCCACCATAGCCAATGAGCAAGTACAACTCACATAGGGAACGCCCCTTGAGTACCCAGCTCTGGTTATCAGAGTCGATTGTACTTCTGGGCCCCATTTGACATCTGCTACACAAAGCCATTCCTTCAACACTAGGAGAAATATACATCTCCAGCAGTCTTGCCAAGGTAGCCTCAAGATTCCCACTAGTTCATGTCCACCCCTGCTCCAGCTAGCATACCAAAGCAGCTCCAACATGACATGCCCTGGGTCTTTCCTTGGCCCATGTCTTCTCCAGTTCAAGTTCCAGCCAACCCAACAAAGAGGTCCCAGTATGGTATACCCAAGAATCCCCCCACCCATATTTGGTACAGCTCCAGCTAGCCTGCAAAACCTACAGAGATACACAATTTACACAGGAAACACTCCTTCAAGATCAATAGAGGTATATATTTCACCTGATTCATAATGAAAAAACAGAAATTCAAACAAAATGAGGAGACAAATATGTTCCAAATGAAAGAACAAGATAAAAACCTCAGAGGGGAAAAAAAGAATAAAACAGAGATTAGTAACTTACCTGATAAAGAGTTCTAAGTGATGGTCATAAAGTTGCTGGCCAAACTCAGGAGAACAATGGAGGACCAAAATGAGAACTTCAACAAAGACCTAGAAAATATTTCAAAGTACCCATCAGAAATAACGAACAAAAAAACTACAATGAAAAGTACATCAGAAGGAATCAACAGAAGATTAGATGACACGGAAGAACTGATCAACCAAGTGGGAGGCAGAATAGTGGAAATTACTCAGTTAAAACAGCAAAATTAAAACAGAATTTTTAAAAATGAGGATGGTACTTTTCTCATTCCCCAGGCATCTTTGCAGCTGCACTTAGTTGGAAGTCACCCCGCACCTAAGACAGGAATATGATAACTACAAAGGAGAGAAAAAGTCGCTGGAGTCAATAACTCTAGGCTCCCTTTTGCTATGAATAGTGGAAAGTACAAGCTGGGGCACAAGAAGAAACAGAAAATAATCATACAAAGCAAAGTAAAACTGGACATCCTTGCCAACAACTGTCCAAATGTGAAGAAATCTGAAATAGAGTATTACATCATGTTGCTCATGACTGGTGTCCATAACTGCAGTGGCAATAACATTGAACTGGGCACAGCATATGGAAAATACTAGAGTATGCACACTGGCTATCATTGATCCAGGTGATCCTGATATCATTCAAAGCATACCAGAACATATTGGGGGAAAGTAAATCACACAAAATTTTTCTTTAATAAAACTTGCCAGAGCTTGTTTTTAGTAAAAAAAAAAAAAAAATAGTTTAAGGGACCTCTGGGACAACATCAGGGTCCCAGAAGGAGAAAAGAGAGATAAAGGGGAAGAAAACTTAGTTTAAGAAATAATGTCTTTTGGGGCAGCCACAGGCAAAGTATGACATTGACTTGCAGCACAGTCCCTCACAAGAGGTCCCAGAATGAACACACCCCATGGCTGGCTTCAGACCAAAAAACAGCACCAGCCAATTAGCTCTGAAAGTGGCATAAGACTCAGCAGGCAAAAGACCTTGCTGGGATGAATTCCACTGAGATTTTGGCCAATTCCCACAGCCAACTAGCCTAAAGGTCAGCCTCACCCACAACTGTGCCAACAGTAATCAAGGCTCAGCTAAAACAGGAGCACACATATAACCCACACAAGACACATTTCCTGGGCCCGGCCAGTGTGGCTCAGTGGTTGAGCACTGACCCAGGAACCAAGAGGTCATGGTTTGATTCCTGGTCAGGGAAAATGCCTGGGTTGCAGGCTCAATCCCCAGTGAGGAGCATGTAGGAGGCAGCCAATCAAAAATGTTCTCCATCATTGATGTTTCTATTTCTCTCTCCCTTTCCCTTCCTCTCTGAAATCAATAATTTTATATCCTATCTCATAAAAGATAAACATGGTAATTAGCCATACCTCTGCTGCCCTTCCCATTGGCTAATCAGGGCGATATACAAATTAACTGCCAGCCAAGACGGCAGCTGGCAGCCAGGCAGCTTGAAACTAACATGAGGCTTGCTTGCTTCACTGACGGAGGAAACCCACGTTCCCCGCCTGCCTTGCCGGCCTCTGAGCGTGCAGTTTGAAACATAGTTACAAATATAGAAGCTAAACAAAACCCCAGAAACCTGCTTTCAGCGAGCCGGGATCTCAGAGCTGGAGTTGATACAGTGTTTCGATTATGGAACACAAACAAACCAGATACCTGCTTTCAGCAGCAGAGGCCTCAGAGCTGGAGCCAGAGCTAAAGCTGGACCAGAATAAAAAAAAAAAAAAAGAAAAAAAGGAGCAGTTGGGAGCTTCAGTCACCCGCCAGCCTGAAAATGGCCCTCAGCCCCTCACCTAGACTGGCCAGGCAACCCATTGGGGACCCCCACCCTGAAGGGTGTGTGACCAGCTGCAAACAGCCATCAGCCCCTCACCCAGGCTGGCCAGGCACCCCAGTGGGGACCCCCACCCTGATCCAAGACACCCTTCAGGGCAAACCAGCCGGCACCCACCCGTGCACCAGGCCTCTATCCTATATAGTAAAAGGGTAATATTCCTCCCAGCACCAGGATCAGCAGAACCGCGAGGCCTCCTGGCACCAGGATCAGCATGACAGGGGGCAGCGCCCAAACCCCCTGATGGCCCTGCAGCTCTGTGTGTGACGGGGAGGGGCCACAACCTCCCTATCTGCCCTGCTCTGTTCGTGACAGGGGAAGGCACCCCAACCCCCTGATCAGCCCTGCTCTGTGCCTGATAGGGGGGAGCTCCCCAACCCCCTGATCGCCCTGCGGCTCTGTGTGTGACAGGGTATGGCGCCCCAACCCCCTGAGCGGCCCTGCTCTGTGTGTGACAGGGTGTGGCACCCCAACCCCCCCCCCCACGGGTCCTGCTCTGTGTTTAACAAGGGGCAGAGCCCCAGCCCCCTGATCGGCCCTGCTCTCTGCCTGATAGGGGGGAGCTCCCCAACCCCCTGATCGCCCTGTGGCACTGTGTGTTACAGGGGGCAGGGCCACAACCTCCCTATCTGCCCTGCTCTGTTCGTGACAGGGGAAGGTGCCCCAAACCCCTGATCAGCCCTGCTCTGTGCCTGATAGGGGGGAGCTCCCCAACCCCCTGATCGCCCTGCAGCTCTGTGTGTGACAGGGTGCGGCACCCCCCGCCACGGGCCCCACTCTGTGTGTGATGGGGTAGAGCCATAACCTCCCCATCAGCACTGCCCTGAGTGTGAGAGTGGCGGCGCCCCAACCCCCTGATCGGCCCTGCTCTGTGGGTGATAGAGGGTGGCGCCCCAACCCCCCACCACAGGCCCTGCTCTGTGTGTGATGGGGTACAGAGCCCCAACCCCCCTGATGGGCCCTGCTCTGTGCATGACAGGGGGTGGCACCGCAACCTCCCCATCGACCCTGCCTTGAGTGTGACAGGGGGCGGTGCCCCAACTCCCCAATCGGCCCTGCTCTGAGCCTGACCAGGGGCTGCACCTGGGGATTGGGCCTGCCCTCTGCCACCCGGGAGCAGGCCTAAGCCAGCAGGTCGTTATCTCCCGAGGGGTCCCAGACTGCGAGAGGGCACAGGCCGGGCTGAGGGACCGCCCCCTCCCCCCCCCAGGGTGCACAAATTTTCGTGCACCGGACCTCTATTATATATATATATATGACACATTCCTGGAATACTCAGGATACTCAGGTGATCAGGGAGACTGTACCATTGGGGCCCACAAGACACGTACTACATAAGGCCATACTACCAAGACTGAGAGACACAGAAGACTGATGTAACACACAGAAACACAGAGAGGAAGCCAAAATGGGGAAGCAAAGAAACATGCCACAAATGAAAGAACAGGAGAACTATCCAGAAAAAGAACTAAATGAAATGGAGACAAGCAATCTACCAGATACAGAGTTCAAAACAATGGTTATAAGAGTACTCAATGAACTTAGGGGGAAAATAGATGAACTCAGTGATAACTTCTGCAGAGAGACAGTAAACACACAAAAAATGATGTAGACACTATAAAAAAGAACCAGTCAGAAATGACGAATACACTATTTGAAATGAAGAATACACTAGAAAATCAGCATCAGATTAGAAAAAGTAGAGGATCAAATGGGAAAATCAGAGGAGAACGTAGCAGAAAATAAGCATAACAAAAAAAGAAATGTGAAAAATAAATATAGTTTAAGGTACCTCTGGGACAACATCAAGTGTAACAACACCTACATAACATAAGTACCAGAAGGAGAAGAGAGAAAGCAAGGGATTAAGAACTTATTTGAAGAAATAATGACTAAAAATTTCTCTAACCTGGTGAAGAAAAAAGATACACAAGTCCAGAAATCTCAGAGCTTCCCAAATAAGATGAAAACAAGAGGTCCACACCCAGACGCATCATTATTAAAATGGCAATGGTTAAAGACAAAGAGAATATTAAGCGCAGTAGCAAAAAGACAGTTACTTACAAGGGATCTCCCTAAAGTCTGTCGGCTGATTGCTCAAGAGAAATATTTCAGGCTAGAAGGGACTGACACAAAATATTCAAAGTGATGAAAAGCAAGGACCTAAAACCAATACTACTTTACCCAGGAAGACTATCATTTAAAATTAAAAATGAGATAAAGATCTTCTTAGAAAAAAGAAACATAAATATGAATAATGAAGTAGCAATAACTACATACATATAAATAATCACTTTAAAAGTAAATGGCTTAAACACTCCAATCAAAGACATAGGGTGGATTTAAAACCAAACAAGACCCATCTATAGACTGCCTACAAAAGATTCACTTCACATCTAAAGACTAAGAGTGAAGGAATGGATAAGGATATCCCATGCAAATAGCAATGAAAAGTAAGGTGAAGTAGGAATACTCATATCAGAAAAATAAAAAAAACCTTTTAAAAAAGACTGTAACAAGATAGAAAAGATGGCGGCTCACAGGATGGAGGTAAGGGATAGGAAGGGAGTGAGGGGACGAAAGGAGAGTGTGTGGATGTGTGTGGTGTGTGTGTGAATGAGTGAGGGACAATTAAATCCAGCAGGAGCAGCAGAGGCTGGCAGATCAGGCTCTCTGGGACAGGGAGAGACTACCCCCGCTGCGGGCACTACCCGGACTGCGGGACTCAGGCATGGAGCCCACGCCATCTTAAACGGGAGAGCGGCCTCTTTTAGGAACTCATCAGCACCACCACCCAGACAGGCCTTGGACACTGCCTGCGACCCGGCAGCCACTCCAGCCAAAATCCTGCTGATCCACCCGCAGACTCACAGACCCTGGGATCTCCACCTCCAAAGGAGCACCATGCCCACAGCAGGAAGTGCAGCCTTCCCCTCCCGGTGGCAGACCTCCAACATTGCATTCCTGCATCTCTAGCGCGCAGGTCTCCTAGGCACATCACGCCATAGACTTCTCATAGAAGTCGCCGTGAGCCTCAGCTGGGTGTGATTTTGTACAGACACAGGCACACTGACCCCCAGTAGAAATTCTGAATTCCCTCTGCCTGAATAACTGCCCACACACACCCAGCTGTGCCACTTCAGTGCCAGGGCCCCTCAGAGTGCATCAGAGCTCAGCACCAGCGAACTGCACTGCCACAGTTGCTCAATCCCCCTGAGCCCATCTATCCACAGGGCACTTTGGGGAAGCCGCAGTGAGCCTCTGCTGGGTCCGATCTTGGACTAATAGGGACGCACTCCTCCAGGCAGTAGAAATTCTGAATTCAGCCATCCTGGATACCTGCCCAAAGACGCTTCGATTAAGCGTGCCAGGGCCCTTCAGAGTGCTTCAGTGCACCTGCACTAGCAAACACTGCAGGTGCTCCTGTGTGCCACCACTCGGAACGCGAGCCTATCCACCACAGGTGCATCAGCAAAAACTGAGTTTCCCCACCACACAGCTGCAGAACTCTGAACACTACAGTTGCATGCTTTTCCAGCATGCAGGTCTCCCAAGACCACCACTCCACAGGCAGCCCTGAGGACCCGCTGCGAGCCCTGCTGGTCACACACTTAAACAAACAGGGGTGCACTGCTGGGCTGTAGAAACGCTGAATTCCCTCTTCTGGGATACCTTCCCACAGACACTGCAATCCAGTGGCTTCAGTGCCAGGGCCCTTCAGAGTGTGTCAGTACACCTTGCTGGCAAACACACCACAGGTGCCTCTGTGAACTGCTGCTGGGATCGCAAGTATCCAACCACGGAGGCAGCAGCAAAAGCTGAGTCTGCCCACCCCACAACTACAGAACTCTGGACACCACAGTCACACCTTGCCAGAACGCAGGCTTCCTGAGCCCCACCACCCCAATAGACAGTTCCTGGGTGCCACTGTGAGTCCCTGCAGGGCATGCATGACTTCAACCAAGGGCATAAGACAGCAAAAATTGGAACACCCCCTCCACGGCTGCTGACTTCTAGACACCTCAGTTGCGCCTTTACAGCTCGCAGGCCTACATCAAGAGAACCCAAATAGCTCAAGTAGGGAGCTACACTAGACTACCAAACCCAGGAGACTGAGAGGCCACACCAGTAGCACCATACCCTAAAGAAACTGGATAGCAAAGCAATCGGAGCTGCAATTAAAACATTTCAGCAAAACATGGGAAGACAAAAAAGCAATCCACAAAGGAAAGAAAAAGAGAAATCACCAGAAAGGGAGTTAAATGAAATTGAGGCTACTAACTTATTAGAGAAAGAATTCAGAGTAATGGTTATAAGGATGCTCAAACGGCTGGATGACAAATACACACAACTCAATGAGAATTATGAGGAGCTGAACGAGAATGTCACCAACATGAAAAGGAAACAAGAGGAAATGAAGAACAACATAGCTGCAATAAAGAACACAATGGAAGGCTTAAACAGCAGACTAGAAGAGGACCGCATCAGCGAATTAGAAGACAAGGTAGGAAAAAACACACAAACACAGGAGCAACTGGAAAAAAAACTTAAAAAGCAAGAGGAGAGCCTAAAGGGGCTTTGGGACAATGCAAAACGAAACAACATTCGCTTAATAGGGGTACCAGAAGGAGAGGAGGAGAAGCAAGGAATAGAAAACCTGTTTGAAGAAATAATGACAGAAAACTTCCCTGATACAAGCAAGAAAAATCTACACAAGTCCAAGAAGCACATAGAGTGCCAAACAAGATGAACCCCAAAAGACCAACACCAAGACACATCATAATTAAATTGGCAAACACCAATGACAAAGTAAGAATCTTAAAGGCTGCCAGAGAGAGACAGAAAGTTGCCTACAAGGAATCTCCTATTAGAATATCAGCTGACTTCTCAACAAAAACACACCAGGCAAGAAGGGAATGGAATGAAATATACAAAGTGATGCAAAGCAAGGGAATGAATGCAAGAATACTATACCCAGCAAGGCTATCATTCAAAATTGAAGGTGGAATCAGGAGCTCCACAGACAAAAAAGGGCTAAGAGAGTTTATTACCACCAAACCAGCAATGCAAGAAATGCTAAAGGGACTGCTGTAAAAAGAAGAAACAGAAAGACAAGAAGAAACGCAAACATTAAGAATAAAAATGACCACAAACAAGTACTTTTCAATAATAACATTAAATGTAAATGGATTAAATGCTCCAATCAAAAGACACGGGGTAGCTGAATGGATAAGAAAACATGACCGATATATTTGCTGTCTGCAAGAGACCCACCTCAGAACAAAGAATTCAAACAGACTGAGAGTGAAGGGATGGAAAAAAATCTTTCAGGCAAATGGAAATGAGACAAAAAGCTGGGATTGCGATACTTATATCTAACAAAATAGACCTCAAAATAAAGGCCATAACAAGACATAACGAAGGCCACTACATAATACTAAAGGAGGCAATTCAACAAGAAGATACAACTCTGGTAAACATATATGCACCCAATACAGGAGCACCCAAATACATAAAACAACTTCTGTAAGATATCAAGGGAGAGATCGATAGGAATATAGCCATAGTAGGGGACTTTAAGACCCCACTGACACCACTGGATAAATCCTCTAAACAAAAAAATCAGCAAAGAAAACAGCAATCCTAAATGACTCACTAGATCAGATGGACTTAATTGACATCTTCATAATATTTCACCACAAAGCTACAGAATATATATTCTTCTTCAGTGCACATGGGGATTTTTCAAAGATAGACCATATATTAGGACACAGGCAAAGTCTCTTCAAATTCAAGAGAATAGAAATCGTAACAAGCATCTTCTCAGATCACAATGGCATAAAACTAGAAATCAACTACAATAAAAACGTTGAAAAAAATCAAACACTTGGAGGCTAAATAGCATGCTATTAAACAATGACTGGGTTACCAGAGAGATCAAAGAAGAAATAAAAACCATCCTGGAAACAAATGACAATGAAAACACAACAACCCAAAATCTATGGGACACAATGAAAGCAATCCTCAGAGGGAAGTTCATAGCTCTACAGGCCAACCTCAAAAAACTAGAAAAAACTGGCAATAAATGATCTAACCCTACAACTCAAAGAGTTAGAAAGAGAGCAACAAGAAAATCTGAATAGGCCAATAACTACTGATGAAATTGAAACAGTAATCAAAAAGCTTCCAGCACACAAAAGCCCTGGACCAGATGGCTTCACAAGGGAGTTTTACCGAACATTCAAAGAAAAACTAAAGCCAATCCTTCTCAAACTATTCCAAAAAATTCAAGAGGAAGGCACACTTCCAAGCTCTTTCTATGAAGCCAACATTACCCAAATCCAAAAACCAGAAAAAGACATCACAAAGAAAGAGAATTACAGGCCAATATCCCTGATGAACATAGATGCTAAAATCCTCAAAAAAACTTTAGCAAACCAGATCCAGCATTACATTAGAAAGATCATACACCATGACCAAGTGGGATTTATTCTGGGAATGCAAGGCTGGTACAATATCCTCAAATCAATAAACGTGATACATCACATAAACAAGTTGAGACACAAAAATCACATAATCATATCCATTGATGCAGAAAAGGCATTTGACAAAGTCTAACACCCTTTTCAGATAAAAACGCTCAGCAAAGTGGGAATAGAGGGATCATACCTCAACATAATAAAAGCCTTATATATGACAAACCTACAGCCAACATCATACTCCATGGGCAAAAACTAAAACCATTTCCCTTAAGAACAGGAACAAGACAGGGATGCCCACTTTCACCACTCCTGTTCGACATAATATTGAAAGTGATAGCCAAAGCGATCAGACAAGAGAAGAAATAAAAGGCATCCAAATCAGAAAAGAAGAAGTAAAATTGTCATTATTTGCAGATGACATGATACTGTACATAGAAAACCCTAAAGACTCCATCAAAATATTATTAGACCTAATAAATGAATTTGGCATTGTAGCAGGATACAAAACACCAAGAAATCTATGGCATTTTTATACGCCAATAGTGAACTTACAGAAAGAGAAATTAAAAAAACAATCCCATTTACCATTGCACCAAAAAAATTAAGATACCTAGGAATAAACTTAACTAAGGAGGTAAAAGACCTCTACCCAGAAAACTACAGGACATTGAAAAAAGTGATAGAGGAAGACATAAACAGATGGAAGAACATACCGTGTTCATGGATTGGTAGAATCAACATCATCAAAATGTCCATACTACCCAAAGCAATCTATAGATTCAATGCACTCCCCATTAAAATACCAACAGCATATTTCACAGCTCTAGAAAGAACTCTCCAATAATTCATCTGGAATAAAAAAAACAAAAAACAAAACAAAACAAAAACCCTTGAATAGCTGCTGCGATCTGGAGAAAGAACAAAGTAGGAGGGATCTCAATACCAGATATCAAGCTGTATTAAATGCCACTGTTCTCAAAACTGCATGGTACTGGCACAAGAACAAACATATAGACCAATGGAATAGAATAGAGAAGCTAGAAATTGACCCAAACCACTATGCTCAATTAATATTTGACAAAGGAGGCAAGAACATACAACGGAGTCAAGATAGTCTCTTCAATAAATGGTTCTGGGAAATTTGGTCAGACACATGCAAAAAAATGAAACTAGACCACCAACTTACACCATACACAAAAATAAACTCAAAATCGATAAAGGACTTAAACATAAGAAGGGAAACCATAAAAAATATCAGAGGAATCCACAGGTAGCAAAATCTCAGATATATCCCAAAGTCATTTCTTCACTGACACAGCTCCTAGGGCAATGGAAACTAAACGGAAAATAAAGAAATGGGACTATATCAAAATAAAAACTTCTCCACAGCAAAAGAAACCATCAACAAAACAACAAGAAAACCCACTGCACGGGAGAACATATTTGCCAATGATATCTCCGATAAAGGTTTAATCTCCAACATTTGTAGGGAACTCACACAACTTAACAAAAGGAAGATAAACAGCCCAATAAAAAAATGGGCAATGGACCTAAATAGACACTTTTTGAAAGAGGACATACATAAGGCTGAGAGACATATGAAAACATGCTCAAAGTCACTAATCATCTGAGAGATGCAAATCAAAACAACAATGAGGTATCATCTCACACCTGTCAGCATGGCTATCATCAACAAATTAACAAATGACAAATGCTGGCGCGGATGTGGAGAAAAAGGAACCCTCTTTCACTGCGGGTGGGAATGCAAACTGGTGCAGCCACTATGGAGAACAGTATGGAGTTTCCTCAAAAAACTAAAAATGGAACTTCCATTTGACCCAGTGATCCCACTTCTAGGAATATATCCCAAGAAACCAGAAACACCAATCAGAAAGGATATATGCATCCCTATGTTCATAGCAGCACAATTTACAATAGCTAAGATTTGGAATCAGCCTAAGTGCCCATCAGCAGATGAATGTATTAAAAAACTTTGGCACATTTACACAATGGAATACTATGCAGCTGTAAAAAGGAAGGAACTCCTACCATTTGCAACAGCATGGATGGAACTGGAGAGCATTATGCTAAATGAAATAAGTCAGTCAGAGAAAGATAAATACCACATGCTCTCACTCATTTGTGGATTATAATGAACAACATAAACTGATGAACAAAAACAGATGTAGAGACAGAGAAGCATCGATCAGATGCTCAAAACTCAGAGGAAAGGCAGGGGAGGGTGGGGGTGAGGGAGAAAGATCAAGCAAAGGACTTGTATGCGTGCATATAAGCATAAGTGATGGATGTGGACTACAGGGGGTGAGGGTGAGGATAGGATTGGGGGAGGAGGGGACATTGGGGGGGATAAGGACACAGTTGTAATAACTTAATAAAGGGAAAAAATTCAGAATTTAAAAAAAATAAAATAAAAATATAAAATAAAAAAGACTGTAACAGGAAACAATGATAATTACATAATAATAAAGGGATCAATTCAATAAGAGGATATAACTATTGTAAACATTTATGCACCAAACATAGGAGCACCTAAATATATAAAGCAAATATTGATGGACATAAAGGGAGAGATCAACAGTAATTTTATAAAATAAAAGCCTAATATGCAAATCAACCAAATGGCAGAACAACCAGTCACTATAACGTGCACTGACCACCAGGGGGCAGATGCTCAATGTAGGAGCTGCCCCCAGCCTGTAGTCCCTGACTGGCAGCTGCGGTGTGGGGTGGGGCTGGTGAGCAGGCGGTGCCAGGCCAGCCGAGGTGGGTGCCAGTGGGGGCACCCCAATCACCCTGCCAGTTGCCCCACAGATCGGCCCTGATCGCCGGCCAGGCCTAGGGACCCTGCCTGTGCACGAATTTTGTGCACCAGGCCTCTAGAACAGTCATAATAGGGGACTTTAACACCTTATTGATATCCTTGGGTATATATTCCAGAAAGAAAATTAAAAGAAAACAATGACCTTAAATGACACATTAAATCAAAGAGATTTCATTCATATTTTTAGAGCATTTCATCCCAAAGCAGCAGAACATACGTTATTTTCAAGTGCGTGAAACATTTATCAGGATTATACCTTAAGCCAGAAAAATAAGTTTTAATAAATTTAAGAAGATGAAATTATATCAAGAATGTTTTCTGACCAAAATTGTATGAAACTAGAAATCAATGACAAGGAAAAAAAAACCACTTGGGAACAAAACAATAAGTGACTAAATAATCAATGGGTCACTGAAAAAAATTAAAGAGAAAATCAAAAACTACCTTGAGGCAAATGTAAATAAAAACAAAACTTGCCAAAATCTATGAGATGAGCAAAAGCAGTTCTAAAAGGGAAGTTCTAACATATAAGGCTACCTCAAGAAACAAGAAAAAACTCAAATAAACAATATAATTTTTCACCTAAAGGATATAGAAAAAGAATAACAAATTATTAGTAAGAAGAATGGAATAATAAAGATCAGAGTGGAAATAAATGAAATAGGCGAAGAAAAACAATGAAAAAACAGCAATGAAACTAAAAGCTGGGGTTTTTTTAATGATAAAGAAGATCAATAAAACTTTAACCAAACTCATCAAGAAACAAAGAGACAGAGCCAAAATAAATAAAATCATAAAGGAAAGAGAAGTTACAAGTGACACTGCAAAAATATAAAGAACCATAAGAGACTACTATGAACAATTATATGCCACCCTACTGAAAAACCTAGAAGAAATGGATTGCTAGAAACCAACAACTTTCCAAGACTGAATCATGAAGAAGTAGGAAATCTGAAAACCCTTATTACAAGTAATAAAATTTAACTAGTAATTTAAAAACTACAAAAAAAAATACCTCCAGGATCAAATGGCTTTACAGGTAAATTCTACTAAACATTTAAAGAAGAGTTAATACCAATCCTTCTCAAATTATTGCCAAAAAAAAGGAAGAGAAAAACTAATTTTACAAGGCCAACACTACCCTGATTACAAGACAACACAAAGACACCAGAAAAAAAAATATACAGGCCAATATCCCTGATGAACATAGATGCAAAAATCCTCAACAGAACATTAAAAAATTGAATTAAAAATACATTAAAAGGATCATACATCATGATCAAGTAGGATTTGTTCCATGGACTCAAGGATGGCTCAATATCAGCAAATCAATCAACATGATACACCACTTTTAAAGAAAAAAATTACATGATCATCTCAATAAAGAAAAAGCATTTGACAAAATTCAACATATCTTTATGATAAAAACTCTCGAAAAGTGGGTATATAAGTAATATAGCTCAACATAATAATGACCATGCATGATAAACTCATAACTAAATCATACTGAATACTAAAAATCTCAAAGTATTTATTCTAAGATCAGGAACAAGACGAGGATGTACTCTCTCCGCATTTTTTTCAACATAATATTGAAAGCCATAGCCACAACAATTAGGCATGAAAATAAATAAAAGGCACATAAATTGTAAAGGAAGAAGTAAAATAGTCACTCTTTTGCAGATGATATGATATTATATACGGAAAACTCTAAAGATTACAGACACACAGACACAGACACACACACACACACACAAACAGCTATTAGAACTGATAAAATTCAATAAAGTTGCAGGATACACAATAATATTCAGAAATCTGTTGTGCTTTTTATATACCAATAACAAACTATCACAAAGAGAAATTAAGAAAACAAACCCCTTTACAATTGCATCAAAAACAATAAAATATCTATAAATAAATTTAACCAAGGAGGGGAAAAGCCTGTATTCTGGAAATTATAAGACATTAATGAAAGCATTTGAAGATAACACAGATACATGGAAAGATAGACTGTGCTCATAAATTGGAAGAAATAATACTTTAAAATGTCCATATAACCCAAAGCAATCTACAATTTTTTGCAATCCCAATCAAAATGCCAATGACATTATTACAAAACTAGGAAAAATAATCCTAAAGTTTGTATGGAGCCACAAAAGACCCCAAAAAGCCAAGGGAATCTTGAGAAATAGAAACAAAACCAGAGATATCACACTTCTTGATTTCAAACCATACTACAAAGCTATACTAACCAAAACAGATGGTACTGCCATGAAAACAGACATATTCATGAATGGAAGAGAATAGAGAGCCCAGAAATAAACCAATGCATAGATGGTCAATTAATCTAAGACAAAGGAGGAAAAATAGACAATGTAGAAAAGACAGTCTCTTTAATAAATGGTGTTAGAAAAACAGAACAGCCCTAACCGGTTTGGCTCAGTGGATAGAGCATCGGCCTGCAAACTCAAGGGTCCCAGGTTCGATTCCAGTCAAGGGCATGTACCTTGGTTGCGGGCACATCCCCAGTGGGGAGTGTGCAGGAGGCAGCTGATCGATGTTTCTCTCTCATCAATGTTTCTAACTCTCTATCCCTCTCCCTTCCTCTCTGTTAAAAATCAATAAAATATATTTTTTTAAAAAAAAAAGAAAGAAAAACAGAACAGCTACATGCAAAAGAATGAAACTGGACCACCATCTTATAATAAATAAATTCACTAAAAATAAATTCAAAATGTATTGAAGATTTGAATGTAAGATCTGAAACCATAAAATTCCTGGAAGAAAATATAGACAGTAAGCTCTAACAAGCAATATTTTTCGGACCAGTCTCCTCAGGCAAAGGCAACAAAAGCAAAAATAAACAAATGGGATTATATCAAACTAAAAAGCTTTGCACAGAGAAGGAAACTATCAAGAAATCCACAGGCAACCTATTGAATAGGAGAAGATGTCTGCAAGTCATACATCTGACAAGAGGTTAATATCCAAAATTTATAAAGAACTTATACAACTTAATATTTTGAAAATTCAATTTTAAAATGGGCATAAGATTTCAACAGACATTTTTTCCCAAAGAAGACATACAGATGCCCAACAGGCAAATGAAACTATGTTCAACATTACTAATCATCAGAGAAAGACAAATACCATATGATTTTCCTAATTTGTGGAAACTAAAAAAAAAAATTAAACAAAACAGAAGTCAACTCATAGATACAGGAGTTGGAGGTGGTAAAATAAGTGAAGGAGATTAAGAGGTATAAAATTTAGTTATGAAATAAATAAGTTATGGGGACATAATGTACAGCATAAGGAATATAGTAAATAATATTATAACTTTTTTTCATTAAAGATGGTAACTAGACTTTGGTGATCATTTCATAATGTATATAAATATCAAATCACTATACATACACCTAAAACTAATAGGATATATTATGCCAATTATCTATACTAATAAAAGGGTAATATGCTAATTAGACCAGATGTCTTCTAGATGTCCTTCCTGACAAAGCTGGGGGCAAGGCAGGCCTGCAAACTGCCCCAGGCTCCTTGCCCAGGCTGCCCCCCCCAGCGGGGACCCCCACCCCGATTGGGGGTGTGGCTGGTCTGCAAACCCCTTGGTCCCTGCCCTGGTGGCCCCGTCCCCCAGCGGGGACCCCCACCCCAATCCAGGGACCCTTTCAGGGCAGGCCAGCTGGCTCCCACCCATGTACCAGGCCTCTATCATCATATATAATAAAAGGGTAATATGCGGAGAAACTAAGGTGGCGGCATAGATAAACACCGGGAAATTGCCGCCTCCCACAACAATTGAAAAATACCGCAAAGGACAGAGCGGATATCATCCAGAACAACAGGAAGGCTGGCTGAGTGTAAATTATACAACTAGAAGGAAAGAAAAGCACACTGGGAGCCAGAGGAGCTGCGGAGGTGAAGTGCAGAGGTCCGGCGGCTCGCGTGCGCGTGGAAAGGGGGTGGCACCTGAGGACGCGGCTGTCTTTTTGAATCACAAGCTCCCGACTGCTCTGAACTCCGGTTCCAGGAAGTCTCTGGGGACCCAGGACTCATACGGGGAGAAGCTGCACTGTCGGGCAGCGGGCGAACTTGAGGGCGGCTTTCCCTCAGAGATGCTTGCAGTAATTATCGGGTCACTGAGACGCGGGACTCCTTAGGGCTGGGCGGAGAATCAGCCATAGCGGCTTGCTCCGCCCTTTGATTCCCTGAGACCCCGCCCCACTCAGGCTGTGGCAGAGGCTTTTGCATGTGAATGTACCTAACTGCAGCCGAGCCAGGCAGACCTGGAACTTCCAAGAGAAGGCCCAAGGCCCCGCAGCAGCTTGCATTGCTTCACAGCTGAGCCTCTTCATGGCTCCTGCTGTGTGGCCTCAGGCAGAGGCTGAATTAGCACCTCCTTAGATCCAGGAGTCACTGCACCCAGTGGTCAGAGGGGGACCATCCAGATTGCAACTCCTCAGATCCATAAGGGACACGCTCAGGGAGCAGACTCAGTGAGCACCAAAGCCCCACTGAAGCAAGTCTTGCCCCAGAAGGGTGTCTTCAGCACAGAAGTTCTCCCACTTCAGACACAGCCGATTCTCACTGCCAATTGGCCTGGAGGTCAATTCCTCCCAGTGCTCCTACAACAACCAAGGCACCAAGAGTGCACCAAGAGTGTCCACCTCAGGTAACTGGGGAGGCTGAGCCACTGGGCCCTACAGGACACCTGGCACGCAGGGCCACTCTATCAACACAGGGAAGCAGCCAAAATGCGGAGACAAAGAAACAGGTCACAAATGGCAGAAATGGAGGAAAGCAAACGACTGGATATAGAGTTCAAGGCCACGTTTATAAGGTTTTTCAAGAATTTTATGGAAACCACCGATAAATTTAATGAATCCCTCAATAAGTATAGTGAGACCATGGAGGACATGAAAAAGGACCAATTAGAAATTAAGCATACACTGACTGAAATAAAGAATAATTTACAGAGATCCAACAGCAGACAAGAGGATCCCAAGAATCAAGTCAAAGATTTGAAATACAAAGAAACAAAAAATACCCAACCTAAAAAGAAAAAAGAAAAGAGATTCCAAAAATATGAAGATAGTGTAAGGAACCTCTGGGACAACTTCAAGCGTACCAACATCAGAATTATAGGGGTACCACAAGGAGAGAGAGGGCAAGATATTGAAAACCTTTTTGAAGAAATAATGACAGAAAACTTCCCCTACATGGTGAAAGAAATGGACTTACAAGTCCAGGAAGCGCAGAGAACCCCAAACAAAAGGAATCCAAAGAGGACCACACCAAGACACATCATAATTAAAATGCCAAGAGCAAAAGATAAAGAGAGAATCTTAAAAGCAGCAAGAGAAAGACAGTCAGTTACCTACAAGGGAGTACCCATACGACTGTCAGCTGATTTCTCAACAGAAACCATGCAGGCCAGAAGAGAGTGGCAAGAAATATTCAAAGTGATGAATGCCAAGAACCTGCAACCAAGATTACTTTATCCAGCAAAGCTATCATTCAGAATAGAAGGTCAGATAAAGAGCTTCACGGATAAGAAAAAGCTAAAGGAGTTCATCACCATCAAACCAGCATTATATGAAATGCTGAAAGGTATTCTTTAAGAAGAGGAAGAAGAAAAAGGAACTCTTACCATTTGCCACAGCATGGATGGAACTGGAGAGCGGATAAATACCACAGGATCTCACTCATTTGTGGAATATAATGAACAACATAAACTGATGAACAAGGACTGATCCAGAGATGGAGAGGCATTGATTGGACTGTCGGGCCTTGGAGGGAAGGTAGGGGAGGGTAGGGGTAAGGGGGAAAGATCAACCAAAGGACTTTTATGCAAGCATATAGGCCTAACCAATGGACACGGACAACGGGGGGGTGTGAGGGCATGAGCGGGGGGAGGGTGGTAGAGGGTAACGTGGGGACAAGGACACATATGTAATATCTTAATCAATAAAAAATATATTTAAAAAAATGGGTAATATGCAAATTGACCCTAACCGCAGAATGACCAAACAACTGCTGGACCAGTCACTATGAGGCGCACTGACTACCTCTTGGTTCCTTTCCCAGGCCATCGGGCACCAATCACCCGATGATGAATGGGGAACCAGGGGTGGGTGGTGGCAGGGCATGGAGCCGGCTGAGGGCAGCTGGGGAAGATGGCCCTGGTCGCAGGCCAGACCTAGGAACCATACCGGTGCACAAATTTCGTGCCTTGGGCCTCTAGTACTTCAATAAAAAGCGTTTTGCTAAGTGCTTACAGGGTTTCAGTCTAGGAAGATAAAACATTCTGGAGATGGAAAGTGGTGATGAATACTTAACCATATGAATGTATCTAATACCACCAAATTTTACACTTAAAAATTGTTAAAATGGAAAATTTTATTATGTGTATTTTACTACAATTACAAATAAAAATGAAACAAAAATCCATTTAATCTTGAAAACTGGGTTTATTTCTGGACTCTCCATTCTATTGCATTAGTCTATATGTCTATCTTTATGCTACTACCACAGCCTTAATTTTGGCTTTAAAGTAACTTTTGAAAACAAGAAGTGTTAGCTGTTCAAAACTATTAATTCTTTCTTAAGGTTTTTTTGTGCTTCTAGGCCCATTGAGTTTCCATATGAATTTTAATATCAAAAGCTAAGTAGTGCCCAGGTGGTGTGACTCAGTGGTTGAGCAGACCCATGAAACAGGAGGTCACTGGTTCAATTCCTCATCAGGGCACATGCCAAGGTTGCAGGCTTGATCCCCAGTAGGGGGCATGCAGGAAGCATCAGATTGTTGTTTATATCTCTCGATCCTTCTCCCTTCCTCTCCCTAAAATCAATAAAAACATTTTTTTAAAGCTAGGTAGGATTCTGATAGAGATTGTGTTAAATCTGTGGGTCAATTTGGGAACTATTGCCATTTTTAAAATATCAAGTCTTCCAATTTCTGAATATAGGATATCTTTCCAGTTATTTTGGTCTTAAATTTCTTTCAACCACGTTTTATAATTTACGGATCATATATTTTACACCTCTTTTGTTAAACTTATTTCCAAGGTTTTTATTCTTTTATATGCTATTATGAAAGGATGCCTTCCCAATAGAGATGACTTTAATGTAAATTTATTGCTTAAATGCACAAGCAAGAACTTCCAGGAAAATGTTGAATAGAAGTAGAGATACTGGCCATTCTTGTCTTATTTTTGATCTTAGGGGAAAGTGTTCAGTATTTCACCATTATGTATGACATTATCTGTGGGGTTTTTTTTAAAGATGCTCTTTATCAGATTGAGGGATACATCTTCTATTCCTAGCTTGTAGAATTTTTTTATCATATAGGTGTGCTGGATTTTCTTCTAATGCTTTTTCTGCATATTAAAAAGGTCATTAATCATTATTTCTTCAAGTACTCTTTTAGGCTTGCTCAGTGTCTCCTCTCTTCTTGGATTCTAACAACATAAATGTTATAGACATATAGGTTCCTGAGGTTATCTTCATTTATTTTCATTCCATTTTCTGTTTTTCAGAATGGGTAATTCTATTATTCTCTTTTCAAGTTTATTGATTCTTTCCTCTGCCTCCTCCATTCTTCTTTGATACTATCAATTCAGTTTTTATTCTAGCTTTTTGTATTTTTCATTTATAAAATTTCCCCCTTGTTCTTTTAAAATGTTTGTTTCTTTGCCCAGACTTTCTTTTTCTTTGCTGAAGCTTTCTATATTTTTATTTGTTTCAAGCCAGTTTGTAATTGCTCTGGGAAGAATATTTATGATGGTTGCTTTAAAACCATTGTCAGGTAATTAATCTTCTCTGTCATCTTGGTTTTGGCGTCTATGAGTTGTCTTTTATCATTAACTATATTCCTGATTCTTGGCAGGATGAGTGATTGTTTTTAAAAGAAACCTAGGTATTTTGGGTGTGATGTTATAAGAATCTGTATCTTATTAAAACTTCCTGTTTTTGCTGATTTTATCTGATAACCACTTGCCAAGGGACAGTAGGGTACTCTCTGGATACGATTAACTGGGAGTCAAATTCCAAGTTCCTCAATAGGTCCTCTTTTGACACTGACCATGGCTTCTCATAACTGGTGGATAGAGATGACTCCTCACATGTCCTCCAATGACACCACAGTGGTGGGAGAATGTGTGGCATTATTACTGCAGGGTAATAGTGAAAGTCTTGATTCTGCTCTAGACCTTTTATGATATGACTTCAGTGGAGAAGAAGCAGTGTACTTCATTAGTTCTTGGTGGGAGTAGAAGACTATGCTCCCAATGGTATACAGTGATATCATAAGGGAGTACAGAAAAGGGTGTGCCTCATTACTTCCCCATTCAGATCAAAGTCCTCACTCACCACTCAGCCTTCTCCTTAGTCTACTTCTCCCAGCGGAGAGTTTGGGATACCATATTGGAGCCCTAATGAAAGCAGAAGTCTAGGTTCTCCACTAAGTCTTTCCTGGTGTGGGTAGATACTGGGCCATAGTTTTTCTTTGGTGTTTGGCTGGAGTAGAGCGGTTACCAAGTAAATGATTTTTATATTGATTGCCCCCTTCCTGGCCCTTTAGCTCTAAATAACAGATTTAGGGGATAGGGGTTCTCTTTTTTTGGCTCTTGTTCATATTTTTTGGTTGTCATCTTCTTCTGTTTTAAGTTTGGCAGTTATGAGGAAAAAAGAAAACCCATGTTATTCCTTTAGTACTGAGGTCCCCAGTCAATATTTCTTCTTCTATCTTTCAGAGTATTCTTAAATTTATTTTACATATAATACTTAAGTGTTTCAGTTGTACTTAATAGGAGGAATATAGAAAAGTACAGCTACAGCATCTTTCCAGAAGCAGAAGACTACTCATCAAAACATTTTAAATAGTTATTCAACCAGCTACACATTCATTATTTAATCATTTCAATGCATTCATATGTTCATTTTTTCATTCAACAAATGATTATTGAGCATCTAGTATATGTGCTCAGAACTAATAATTAAGGCCCCATCTTTGCCCTCAAGAAATTCAGAGTCTAGTGAGAGGAGACAAGGGAACATTTGATAAAAATATATTTTCAAATGTGCAGTTGCCATGCAAAAAAGGGATACCTATATGATAGGCAAGATAAGAGATTGTTAATGTCTTGCCGAAATCTAGATATGTTATCCCTTCTGTTACCCCTTAACTACCAGTCTATCATCTAGTAACCCTTTTAACAAAGGTATTTAAATTAGCTTAACAATATTTATTTCAATTGAATGAAGGGTAACCTTTGTATTTATTATTATTTTTTGCTAAATGGTCATAAACATCTTTTTTAATATAAATATTGGTAAGTGATCAATGCAAAGATACCTCTTATCTACAATTGGAAGGATTTACATTTATCACATTTCTGAGAAAAAAAAGTGAATCAAAACAACATATTTGAATTGAAGAAAAATTTTCACAACTCCATTCTTTTGATAATTCTCTTATTCCTGTGATTTCTCAAAGGATTAGTGACAGAGGTTCCATAACTACATCTGGGATTTGTTCCATTTCCCTTACATAAAACTCATTTGGCCTGGAAGTTTAAAGCACTGAAAGAACATTAATGCTCTTTTACTATTCTTTCCCATGTATTGGCCCTCATCTCACTCCCAACCACCGTTATTTAATTGGTTCCAATAGGAAGGGATTTTTTTCTTCTAAGTGTTAGGCACAAAATAGACTTGAATCATTATATTTCTCTCTGTCATCTGTTAATATTATGTCTCTAGTAAAGGTCCCCCATTGTCCTAGTTTTTATTCTTACATTTAAAACAGCTACCAAAGCCCTTTTGTCTGTCCTAAGCATTTTTATAGGTCTCAGCATATTTTGTGCTTAACCTTTCTAATCATATTCTAACAGAAGATTTTATATTTGTCCTTGATTGTATGTATTTTCTTCTACATTTACACTTGTCTCTGAAGAATAATTTGAACTCATGAGAGATTTCCCAGTGCAGCTACATATTTTTCTTTAGTTGCCTCTACTGTTCAAAATGTTTTTTAAAATGTCTTATTTTTCTTGAGTCATTCTCTGTTTTAGAGTCTCAATCTTCCTATCTGGCCTGTGGAAATCATAAATATTTTTATTAATCCTCACTTAAGGATATTTTTCCACTGATTGTTTTCTTGTTAGAGAGAGTGGAAAGGAGGTGACAGAGAAAGTGAGAGACAGAAACATCCATGTGGGACAGACACATTGATTGGTGGCCTCCAAAAGAACCCTAACCCAAGCCTGGGATCAAGCCTGCAATCAAGGTACATGCCCTGGACTAGGAATTGAATCCCAACCCTACGGTCTGCAGGCTGATGCTCTAACCACTTAGCATCACTGGCTAGGGCTAGAAACCACCTGTTTAAAGTCAAGAAAAATTTTCAATATCCATTTCTTCCTTCCCCCCGCCCCCCACTTTTCAGTACTATTTCTGAGTCAGTATGTGCCAATAAAATACACAAGCACTTTTTTTCTAAAGCAATACTGCCAAATGCCTACTTAAACAAGTAAGACTTTTCCTCTCTACTCATCCCTTTTGGAGTGACAAAGAGTTCATATGATAACCTGTGGATGTGTGAATATGTGGATGTGTAGATGTAATCCCTGCCTCCTCCCATTTATATGAATATAAGATATCTAAAACAGATGTTTCTGTTTTTATGCCAATATATCTTTACATCAAATGATATTCTCCTAATGTATTTATGCTGACATTACCCACATTTAGCTAAAAAAAGGGGTTGTGTGAGGTAAGAGCAAAAGGGATCAGAGAGCAACTGTAAAAGCATTTCATATTTTAACCATATACATTTATCATGTTATTATGAAAAAAACGAAAATACAACCTCTTTCTCTCTCTCTCTTTCTCTCTCTCTCTCTCTCTCTCTCTCTCTCTCACACACACACACACACACACACACACACACACACACACACACACATCTATGTCTCTAGAAAAGCAAATCCATGTAATGGCCTTTTACATTCTGAAGTCCTACTTTATACATAACACGACCCTGCTACCATAGTCATATAACAAAGATGAAATCTGAAGTAGCTATTTTAATAGATTTAGTTATACAATGGGATTTTCAAGATGTACAAAGTGATGATTTAATATAGGTAAAAGTGATTTAAGCACTACTATTACAGTATTCTGAAGCTGACTATATATTGACCTTTACAAGTAAGTTTTATACTTTCTCTTTTTTCTTTTTATAGGGCCGACTGTTTGCATTGATTATGCCATTTATTTATTTATTTATTTATTTATTTATTTATTTATTCATTTATTTATAAATCTTCATTGTACTTTCATGTTTTTATGTTGTTATTTACTACCCTTTCATTTCAATTTGAAGAAAACCCTTTAGCATTTCTTATAAAGCAAGTCTAGTGGTGAAGAACTCTGGCTTTTGTTTGGGAATGTCTATTCCCTTTCTGAAGGAAAGCTTTCCCAAGCAGATTATTCTTGATTATCAGGTGTGGTGTGTTTTGTTTTGTTTTCCTTTCAGCACTCTGAATATGTCACCCACTCTCTCCTGGCCTGCAAGTTCCCTGCTATAGAATCTGCTGATGGCCTTATTTCAAATGACCTATCTTTGAGTTTTCAGATTCTTTTTTCTGCATGATAGAGTATACTTTTGAAGCTCTATTGAATTTTTCAGTTCCACCAATGTATTCTTCAGCACAAAGATTTCTGTTTGGGTTTTTATAGTTCTACTAGAGGCCCGGTGCACAAAAATTTGTGCACTCGGGGGGGAGGTTGTGGCCCCGCCCCCGCCACACACAGAGCTGCAGGGCCATCAGGGGGTTTGAGCGCTGCCCCCTGTCACGCTGATCCCGGTGCCGGGAGGCCTCTCAGCTCCGCTGATCCTGGTGCTGGGAGGCATATTACGCTTTTACTATATAGGATAGAGGTGTAGTGCATGGGTGGGGGACGGCTGGTTTGCCCTGAAGGGAGTCCTGGATCAGGGTGGGGATCCCCACTGGGGTGCCTGGCCAGCCTGGATGAGGGGATGATGGCTGTTTGCAGCTGGTCACACACCCTTCAGGATGGGGGTCCCCACTGGTGTGCCTGACCAGTCTGGGTGAGGGGCTGAGGGCTTTCAGACTGGCAGGTGACTGAAGCTCCCAACCGCTCCTTTTTTGCTTTTTTTTTTAATTCTGGGCCAGCTTTAGCTCTGAGGCTTGGCTCCAGCTCTTAGGCCTCAGCTGCTGAAAGCAGGTATCTGGTTTGTTTGGGTTCTATAATCGAAACACTGTCTCAACTCCAGCTCTGAGATCCCAGCTGGCTGAAAGCAGGTTTCTGGGGTTTTGTTTAGCTTCCATATTTGTAACAATGTTTCAAACTGCAAGCTCAGAGGCCGGCAGCGACAGGCGGGGAACGTTGGAGTCCTCCGTCACTGAAGCAAGCAAGCCTCATGATCGCTTCAAGCTGCCTGGCTGCCGGCCGCCATCTTGGCTGGCAGTTAATTTGTATATCGCCCTGATTAGCCAATGGGAAGGGTAGCAGAGGTACGGCTAATTACCATGTTTCTCTTTTATTAGATAGGATTTCTTTATTAAATTTCTCTTTTGTTCATGCATTGTTTTCTTGCTTTTATTTATTTGTCTAGGCTCACACATTTCATTAAGCTTCTTTAATATTCAGAAAACAAAGATACATTATGACCAAATGGGGCTTATCCTAGGTTAACTTAACATTCAAAAATCAAGTAATATAATATTCCATATTATAAATTATTCAAGATAAGTCATATGATCATTTCAATAAATACAGTAAAAAGATTTGACAAAATCCATTTCTGTCATACATTCTTAGAGAACCAGGAACATAAGGAAACTCCTTCATGCTAATAAAAGACACCTATGAAAACTTCAGAGTTAATTTACTTAATTGTAAATGATGGGATGCTTTCACTCTAATATTGGGATCAAGATTTGTATGTCTACTCTCACTACTTCTCAAAATTTCACATAGATAAATAACTATCTCAAAATAATTATGCTGAGTGAAAAAAGCCAGATAAAAAGAGTACATAATGCCGAAGCCGGTTTTGCTCAGTGGATGGCGCGTCGGCCTGCAGACTGGAGGGTCCCGGGTTTGATTCCGGTCAAGGGCATGTGCCTGGGTTGTGGGCACATCCCCAGTGGGGGGTGTGCAGGAGACAGCTGATCGATGTTTCTCTCTCGTCAGTGTTTCTGACTCTTTATCTCTCTCCCTTCCTCTCTGTAGAAAGTCAATAAAATATATTTTTTTAAAAAAGAGTACATACTATATGAGTTCATTTATATAAAGTTCTAGAAAATGTAATCTACAGTGACAGAAAGTAGGTCAGTGGATGCTAGAGAACATGAGGAAGAAATTACCAATGGACATGAAGCAACTTTTGTGGGTAATGAATATTTTATATGAATATATTTCTTTTTTAAAATGTTTTTATTGATTTCAGAAAGATGAAGGGAGAAGGATAGAAACATCAATGATGAAAGAGAATCATTGATTGGCTGCCTCCTGTATGTCCCCTAATGGGGAACATGCCTGCAACATGGGCATGTGCCCTGACCAGGAATCAAACCTGTGACCTTCTGGTTCATGGGTTGACACTCAACCACTGAGCCACACCGGCCAGGCTGTATGGATATATTTCTTGATTGTTGTGATGGTTTCATGTGTATACACATATGTCAAAACTTCTTAAACTATATACTTTAAATATGTCCAATTTCTTCCATGCCAGAAGTTTCAGGAGCACGTTTCCTCTTTCCTAATTAGCAAGAAAGACAGTCTGGTTCTCAAATAGCTCAAACACACATCTCAGAATTTAGGTTTATCTGCCCTGATAGGCATGACATTTGTCATGCCCATAGCCTTTAACCATTTACACTAGCTTGTAAATAGGATATATGGCTTGTACCAATTACAGCCTGTCCCTAGAGCATGAAATGGGGTTGATCCAACCCAATTACATGGTATCCAGGAGCCAGATCAGGTTGAGCTGTAAATAATTTGAAAACAAGAGTGGATTTTATTCTAAATGTGCCTATAAGCCATTGAGGATTTTGAACAAAGGTGTGATAAGAAAAGATTACTTTGATTGTAGGAGGGCATGAGAGGAAGCAGAAAGATTACTTAAGATACATTGCTATAGTCCAATAAAGAGAAACTACTAGTATGGTGGCTTACACTAGGATGAGAGGAGTGAAGGTGAGAATTTTAATTGGATTTGTGGTATATTGTACAGTAACAGCTGACACAACTTCCTGATACATATGATGTATAAACAAAAGAAAGAAATCAAGGATAACTATAAGTTTATGGTCTGAGCAACAAAGTGAATTGTTGTTATTAAAACAAGGAAAATCAAGGCAGGAATGAGTTGGGGGAGCAATCAAGAGTGATGTCTTGGCCATGAAAAGGATGAAATGCCTATTAGATATTCAATGAGAGACAGTGAGTAGGCAATTGAATAATTCTGGAACTAGTTACAAAAACTGAGAAAAAATATTGTATTCCTAGAAGAGGAATTCCTAGAGAACTGAAGGAAATAGCAGTGAACAAAAAGACAAAAATCTGACGCTCATAAAGTTTATGTTCTACTGACAATGGCCAACACTCCTATAATTAAGTTAACCATGTGCCAGGTACTGTTCTAAGTGTTTTGCATATAATAACATCTATAATAATAAAAGAGTAATATGCTAATTAGACCAGATGCCCTTCCGGACAACCTTCTGGATGAAGCCAGAGCTGTGAGGGAAGCCCGGGTCCCAGGTGCCAGAAGGATGCTGGTGCCGGCAGCTGGGGGAAGGAAGGCCTACTCTTGCACGATTTTCATATATCCGGTCTCTAGTCTATATATATAAAACCTAAGTGATGGGTCAACTAGTAACTATGACATGCACTGACCACCAGAGGGAAGACACTCAACACAGGAGCTGTCCCCTGGTGGTCAGTGCACTCCCACAGCAGAAATGCCACTCAGCTGAACAATGGGTGTCAGGCTCATGGCTCCTGGTCCCGGGATCGGGACTGATTGGGAAGAGCAAGGAGCGAGGCTGTGATGATGAGTGGTAGTTGCGTGGTCATGTGTGCGCCGGTATCACCCTAGGATGGGTGCAGAGACTGCAGCAGAGTGGCAGCGAGCCTACTGAGCGGTGGCAGCAGGCATAGCAGGGCCAGGATCAGCAGGAGTGGCACGGTGCCCAGCCCGGGCTGAGGCTCCTCCCCTGCCACCTGTTGCTTCACATACTACTTCATGCTGTGTGGGATGAACGCGTGGACAGCAGGCTGGACCCCAACGAGCTGGTGGGTAAGGCCAGGCTGCGGCGGTGTGGAGGTCCACTGATCCCCACAGGCCAGGCCAAGGGACCCCACAGGTGCACTGGGCCTTAGAATTTTAATATAAAATTCTAAGAGATAGGTGTTGCTATTATATTTATTTTTGGAATAAGGAAACTAAGGAACAAAAATGCTAAGAGACTTGCCAAAGGTCACACTGCTAGTAGGTGATAGAGTGGGGCTTCAGCTGAGTCTGATCATCAAGTCTGTGTTCTTAACTATCACATTATACTGTCCCATTCAAAGGAGCTATAATTCATATATAGATAAAGATGCAGTTATATACACTTGGAGATATAGTTTTATGTGACAGAGGTATACATCCTATGTCCTAAAATGGAGGAGAGAAAAAGAAACACATAGATACCTGGCTGGCGTGGCTCAGTGGTTGAGCCTCAACCTATGAACCAGGAGGTCCTGGTACAATTCCCAGTCAGGGCACTTGCCGGGTTGCAGGCTCGATCCCCAGTGTGGGGCATGCAGGAGGCAGCCAATCAATGATTCTCTCTCATCACTGAAGTTTATATATCTCTCTCCCCCTCTCCCTTCCTCTCTGAAATCAATAAAAATATTTTTTTAAAAAGAAACAGGTAATTATGCAGCAGGTGCTTTCAAATTAGCATATTTGTTCAGTTCCCATGACAACCCTAAATGCTAGATTATATTAATCTCATTTTCACATAGAAGACACACAGGTTGAAGGGGTTAGGTAGAGATATGTTTACAGGCTATAAATAGAAAAATTTAAACCTTAGGGTTATAACTTAATTATTAAGTAAATAATGATAGGTTATGCAAAATAAGTAAATATTGCTCAAAATGATGTGACAAAAGGCATAAAATTAAGTTTAACTCATAACTGCACCTCACTTGATACACAAACAAGGGGCTAATAAAGAGGTTTTTTTTACACTAGATCACAGTGTTTCTTTGTATTTTCATAACACTAACATTAACATATTTTGTTTAAAACAAGATCAGAAATACATGGGTTAACATTTTAAAATGTAAATAAAAGGAGGACATTCAGTATGGTTAACTTTATTTCAATTTCCTTCCCTGTCATTAGAATTATTATGATTATTTAGTAAAAAAAAAAAATCTAACTTCAATGGATAATTTGTCATTTACCTTTGCCTATATTTTTCATCATGACTTATCCAGAGCTATCTCTGGTTATTCTTTTATTAGTTTAATATGAAGGGGAAAATGTTTCTGATGATTTAGCTTTCCTCTGTAGTCTGACTATACACTGTCAAGGCATTCAACTTGAAATATATTTAGAAATACAGTGCAATCATATCCCAGCAATAGTTTGTGTTTTGGTTATCTTCTTTTACATTCTATAAACAAAGTTGCATTTATCCAGACAAATTAAATACAATGGAATAGATATAGTTTTACCATCAAGGTGATAAAATATATTAATGAACTTCAGTCAATCTAAGTCTCTATAGGACCCCCAAAATCAATCTGGGGGTTAAATTAATAGAAATGTTGTGATTTCATAAGTATCTAGCATCAGGTAACTTTAGGACCATTCTCTTATAGTATTTATTTGACCACTTCTGTGATTAAAAAACAATGAAAATGTCAGTGCATGTGTTTAAAATGTTATACTTTATATAACTTACACTAAATGTTTTTGTTTGTATTTTTAATAAACTTAATTAAGATATGTATATATCTTATCCTATATAACAAATAGGTAATATGCAAATTGACCCTCACTCCGTCACAAGATGGCTGAGCTCACAGCGGAGGCAGGGTTCCCATAACACAAGATGGCTGCGCCCACAGCAGAGGCAGAGTTCCCATAATGAGCCATAATGAGCTATCAGCAGGGACCTGAGGCTGCGTGGCGCTGGGCTAGGGCAGGAGACCTGAGGCTTCACCCTCCCCCCACCCAGTGGGGCTAGACAGGGGACCTCAGGCCGTGTCCCCCCACCCAGTTGGGCTTGACAGGGGACCTCAGGCCGCACTCCCCTTCCTGGTCGGGCTTGACAGGGGACCTTAGGCCACACCCCTGACCATGGTGCTGGGCTGGGGGACCACAAGCCACGCCCCCCCCACCTGGCAGGGCTTGACAGGGGGCCTCAGGCTGCACCCCTTGCCCTGGCACCAGGCCAGGGGACCTGAGGGTGCACCAGGAGACCTGAGGCTGCACCACACACCAGGCAGGGCTTGATGGGGTTGGGGCCAGCCAGGTCTGAATCTCGCCCAATGTGGGTGGAGTCAGCCGGGTATGTGTCTCGTGCAATTTCAAGGTGCACGCAGGTGGGCAGGGACATGACTCTGGGTCCCGTGGCGTGCCCCAGGCTCTGACAGAAGGAAGATTTTCATATACATTTTACTAATTTTCTTTCATCTCTGACACTTCTATTATAGAGAAAGGGCAAATAGCAATATTAAAATATTTCCTCTAATTAATCCCCTTTTAATGTGCACGAATTTCATGCACCGGGCCACTAGTCAACAATAAAAAAATATACAAAAATAACAGCTATTTTAAATATTCTCTAGTCCTCAAATGGCTCTGACATTTAAATAAATAAAAGAGATTCAAATTCTTTCCTAAGACACACACTTTTGCTACTATACTCCATTTGGAGTTTACTTTATACTGTTTTTAAGGTTTAACCAAGTGTGTTTGTAACAATCTGGATAATGCAACAAATACATGTTGTCCTAAATGCTATCTATGTCATTAAGAGGTGCTTTTATAGCTTTGCAAATCAGGAGTTCAAGGTAAATTAGACCCCTGGTACATACTTAAAAGCCTGTTTCAACCTAGACATCGCTGTATATTATTCCCATTATATTCATGGCAGATAACAATATCATAGGCATTTAGCAGAAGGAATAGATTAGCTAGGTCATCCTTGACTCATTATGCACATCTATAACTTCAACAATGCACGGCTCTTGTTAATATACAGGGAACTATGTAGATGAAATATCCCCACTAGAAATTATAGCCTCATGAGAGAAAATTGTGCTTTCTGGTTCCTAGGTTAACTAGAGAAGAAGGAAACAAGAGTAAGCACAAAGGCCTCTTCCTTTTTGAATAATACGATGTCTTTATTCAATATGCCTTGATCCAAGACCAATAGTATACACTTTCCAAATTATATAAAACAATAAAAACCATTTAAAAGTTTTACTAACACAAGAAACCTTTCAGCATGATATTTTTAAAGGAATTCTTGAAAAAAGGCTAGCACAGTACTCGGGCTTTTTTCCCCTTTACACATTGAGAGATTTTGGAAACTTTAAAGATCAAAGAGCTTTAATTTCATCACTGCCACATTTTTTAGTTTAACAAGTATATCCCCATTCAATGTTCTTGAACGTGTTCTACAGTAATCCGCACTTGAAAGCTAATCTGATTACATAGTTTAGCTCACTGGAGCTATAATACTTCACTTTTTCAGTGCAGTGGACAAATTTAGGGTAATTGTTTCACATAACTAAAATGGAAACTGAATGAATATGACCTATATTACTGATTTTATATGTTATTATTACTGTTACCCTTATTACAGTAATATGACATTTCAAAATTTCCTTTAAGCAACTTTTCACATCCTGAGACTTCTAAAGTATTAGCTTATTAATATCACTGCAATGTGAAAATATCTCTGACTTAATCAGTTTGGGCTTCTTTAACAAAGTGCCATAGACTGGATGGCTTATAAACAACATAAATTTATTTCCCACAGTTCTGGAGGCTGAGAGTCTAAGATGAGGGTTCCTGGATGGCCAGGTTTTGGTGGGACTCTCTTCCAAGACGCAGAGTGCAGAATTCTCCTTGTATCCTCACTTGGTAGAAAGAGAATGGGAGAGTACTAGGTCTCTTTTATAAGGGCACTAATTGCATTTATGTGGGCTCTATTCTCATGACCTAATTATTTGCCAAAATCCCCTCCTTGTAATAGCATCACATTGGGGGTCAGGATTTCAACATGAACGCTGAGGAAACACAAACATTCAGTCCACAGCAATCTCAAAAGCAGCAAGCTTTTAAATTTACAATGATTTCTTTGAAATTAGGATAGAATATGTTTTCTGAAATCAAAATTAATGAAATGTCCCCTATATAAGATTTATTAAATAAGTGTATTAAAATTCTAAGAAGCTAAACTCCGTTGTAGGTTAAGTGTGATATATTTCCAGCATTTATTTTATTATTGAAATATGTGTACATCTTTTGAGATTTTTGGTGTATTTGAAGAAATCACATACTGTAGTTGATAATTCAGTATTCTTGTACCATTAGTGAACCCAAACTTTTGGAAAGCCTTAGGTTCATGTAATGTTAGTGTTGACATCATTCAAATTCTTATAAATTTAGTATGCAGAATAATAAAAATGAAACATATTTGGGGGAAGCTGAAATATAGTCATTTACTGTCTGAAGAGAACTGCAAAGCAGTCATGCTAAAAATATATATATATATATATATATATATAGGATAATAGGCCTGTCTGTGGTGGCTCAGTGGATTGAGCATCGTCCCATGGACCAAGAGGTCTGGGGTTCAATTTCCAGTCAGGAAACATGCCCAGGTTGCAGGCTCAATCTCCAGTAGGGGGCATACAGGAGGCAGCAGATCAATGATTCTCATCATTGATGTTTCTCTCCCTCTCCCTTCCTCTCTGAAATCAATAAAGGCATATTATATATATAATAATAGGAGTAGAAAATTAGATGTGTTTATAATGTGATAAAAATAATAGAAAGACAAGTGCTGCCCTCACAATACAAGGTCTCCATTCAAGAGAAAGTAAGACATAGTTTCATCAAGCAGTAAATGAGGTATTGTCAGTACTCTAAAATGTGAATGAAAGAATTCTGATAGTGTTTCTTTGCAGTCTCGCCAGTAAAGAAACAAGTTGGTGATGACAAATGGTGGATTTCTGAAGTATTAAAAAAAAATTTCAGTGCATAATTTATGGAACATTGCTGTTATGCAACCCTCCAAAATATAGCACTTATCTAACTTTGGATACACATTGGAAATCCTTCTAAGAATATTTAGTTACCAGAAATTCCAACAAGAAAAAAAATCATTGCTCATTAATTGCTTTACTGTAGCCAAAATATTTGCAGGAATGAACGTGTTGTGAAAGACAGAGATTCACAGTGGTCCTCTATTTCAGTCAGTGTATGCTTAATTTCTAGTTGGTTCTTTAATACAACATTGAGGGTCTCATTAGATTTCTTGAGGATCTCACTACATTTATCGGCAGTTTCTAGAAAATTACTGAAAGACCTTAAAAGTGTGGTTTTGAGCTCTATATCTTCCATTTCTGACATTTGCGTCCTGTTTGTCTCCGCATTTTTTTATGTTTTCTTGGTGCACCCCCTAGTGGTCTTTGTGCGAAGTCTTGTTGTAGCTAAGCCTTGATTGTTGTAGGTAATACTAGGGGGGATTTGCCCTCCAGGCCAAGTGGCTGTGAGAATCAGCTGTGTCTGCAGTGAGAGAACTTCTTTCCTCTATGGAGGTGCTAATCTAGCCTTTGCCTGAGGCTATCTGGCAAATGCCTCTATGCAGTGCTTGGGCAGGGCGGGTCCCAGGGGATCTACAGGGCAGGCGGAGCAAGCAGTTATGGCTGCTCTCAGTCCCATCCCCAGGGGCTCTGCCTCTCAGAGTCCCAGCAACCGCTGCAAACCTCGGAGAGAAAGATGCCTTCGAGTTCCGACCGAAGCCAGACAGTCCCGCTTCTCCCATTTGAGTCTGGGTCCCTAGAGACTCGCCTGGATCTGGAGCTCAGAGTCTGAGACTCCCTCCCGATTGAAACAGACAACCACGCCCTCAGTCGCCAGCCCGCTCCGCACCTTTGTATTTTCCGCACTGCGCCTCCTCTGAGTCTCGGTATGCTTTCTCTTTCCTCCTAGTCGTAGAACTTCCACTCAGTCAGCCTTTCTGTGGTTCTGGATGATGTCCGTTTCATCTTTTAGTTGTATTTTTGAAGTGGTTGTTTGAGGCAGCAAACTCCGGCATTAACCTATGCCGCCATCTTGGTTTCTTGTTTTTCCCATTTTTAATTTTTTGAGGAAACACCATACTGTTTGCCAGAGTGGCTGTACCAGTCTGCATTCTCATCAGCAGTGCAAGAGGGTTCCTTTTTCTCCACATTCTCACCAGCACTTGTCATTTGTTGATTTATTGATAGCCATTCTGACAGGTGTGAGATGGTACCTCATTGTAGTTTTGATTTGCATCTCTTGGATGATTGGTGACTTTGAGCATGTTTTCATATGTCTTGTGGCCTTCTGTATGTCCTCTTATGAAAAGTGTCAATTTAGGTCCTTTGCCCATTTTTTGATTGGATTGTTTATCCTCCTTTTGTTGAGTTGTATGAGTTCCTTGTAAATTTCGGAGAT
Source organism: Myotis daubentonii (assembly GCF_963259705.1). Classification (NCBI taxonomy): domain Eukaryota; kingdom Metazoa; phylum Chordata; class Mammalia; order Chiroptera; family Vespertilionidae; genus Myotis; species Myotis daubentonii. The sequence goes on from NC_081861.1 coordinate 34,729,534, forward strand.
TAAACCCTTATCAAACATTGGCAAATATGTTCTCCCATGCAGTGGGCTTTCTGTTGTTTTGTTGATGGCTTCTTTCACTATGTAGAAGCTTTTCATTTTTATATCGTTCAATTTGTTTATTTTCTACTTTGTTTCCATTGCTCTAGAAGCTGAATTGGTAAATATTGCTACAACAAATATCTGCTATTTTCCTACCTATGGCTTCTTCTAGGATTTTTATGGTTTCCCATCTTACGTTTAAATCCTTTATCCATTTTGAGTTTATTTTTGTGTATGGTGTAAGTTGGTGGTCTAACTTCATTTTTTTGGATGTATCTGTCCAATTTTCCTAACAATATTTTTAAATAGAATGTCTTAACCCCATTGTAAGCTCCAGCCTCTTTTTTGTCAAATATTAATTGAGCATAATGGCTTGAGTCGGTCTCAGAGTTCTCTGTTCTGTTCCATTGGTCTATACCAGGGGTGGGCAAACTTTTTGACTCGAGGGCCACAATGGGTTCTTAAACTGGACCAGAGGCCCGGAACAAAAGCACGGATGGAGTGTTTGTGTAAACTAATATAAATTCAAAGTAAACATCATTACATAAAAGGGTACGGTCTATTTTTTCAAAAGTTTTATTCATTTCAAACGGGCCGGATCTGGCCCACAGGCCGTAGTTTACCCACGGCTGGTCTATACTCTATATGTCTGTTCTTGTGCCAGTACCAGGCAATTTTGAGAATAATAGCTTTGTAGTATAGCTTGATATCTGGTATTGTGATCCCTATAACTTTCTTCTTTCTTTCTCAAGATTGCTGCAGCTATTTGCGGTCTTTTTTATTCCAGATGAATTTTTGGAGAGTTTCTTCTAGGTCTTTGAAATAGGCTGTTGGTATTTTAATGGGAATTGCATTGAATCTATAGATTGCTTTTGGTAGTATGGACATTTAAATGATGTTGATTCTACCGATCCATGAACATGGTATATTTTTCCATCTGTTTATGTGTTCCTCTATCTCTTTTTTCAGGGGCCTGTAATTTTCTGAGTACAGGTCCTTTACCTCCTTAGTTAAATTTATTCCTAGGTATCTTAATTTTTTTGTCACAATGGTAAATGGGATTTGTTTTTCCAGTTTCTCTTTCTGTGAGTCCATTATTGATATATAAAAAAGCCATAGATTTCTGCGTGTCAATTTTGTATCCAGCTACATTGCCAAATTAATTTATTAGTTCTAGTAGTTTTTTTATGGAATCTTTAGGGTTTTCTAGGTACAATATCAGGTCATCTGCATATAATGACTATTTCACTATGACAATTTTACTTCTTCTTTTCCAATTAGGATGCCTCTAATTTCCTCTTCTTGTCTGATTGCTATGACTAGCACTTCCAGTACTATGTAGAACAGGAGTGGTGAGAGTGGGCATCCCTGTCTTGTTCCCATTCTTAGAGGAAATGGTTTTAGTTTTTGCCCATTGAGTATTATGTTGGTTGTAGGTTTGTCATATAAGGCTTTTATTATGTTGAGATATTATCCCTCTATTCTCACTTTGCTGAGAGTTTCTATCAGGAAAGGGTGATGGATTATATCAAATGCCTTTCTGAATCAATTATGTGATTTCTTTCTCTCAATTTGTTTATGTGATGTATCACATTTATTGATTTTCACATATTGTACCAGCCTTGCATCCCTGGAATAAATCCCGCTTGGTCATGGTACATGATCTTTCTAATGTAATGCTGGATCTGATTTGCTAGAATTTTGTTGAAGATTTAGTATCTATGTTAATCAGAGATATTGGCCTGTAATTCTTTCTTTGTAGTGTCTTTATCTGGTTCGGGGGTTAGAGTAATGCTGGCTTCATAAAAAGACCTTGGAAGTGTGCCTTCCTCTTGAATTTTTTGGAATAGCCTCAGAAGGACAGGTTTGAATTCTTCATTGAATGCTTGGTAGAACTCCGTTGTGAAGCCATCTGGCACTGGGTTTTTGTTTACGGGAAGCTTTTAGATGATTGCTTCAATTTCCTCCATAGTATTGGCCTGTTGAGATTTTTTTATTCTTCTTGAGTTTTGGAAGATCATATTTTTCTAGAAATATGTCCATTTCCTCTATGTTGTTTAATTTGTTGGAGTAGGGTTGTTATAGTATTTTTTTACAATCTTTTGTATTTCTCTGGGGTCTGCTGTTATTTTGCCTCTTTCATTTCTGATTTTGTTTATTTGGGTCCTCTCTGTGCTTCATGGTGAGCCTGGCTAGAGGTTCATTAATCTTGTTTATCCTTTCAAAAACCTCTTGGTTTCATTGATCTTTTGTATTGTTTTTTGTTTGTTTGTTTTATTTTGTTTTTGTTACGCTATTTCATTCATTTCTGCTCTGATCTTTATTATCTCTTTCCTTCTGCTCACTCTGGGCTTTTCTTGTTGCTCTCTTTCTAATTCCTTAAGTTTTAGAGTTTGATAATTTATTACCAGTTTTTCAAGTTTTTTGAGGTAGGCCTGTAATGCTATGTACTTCCCTCTCAGGACTGCTTTCCCTGTGTTCCATATGTTTTCAATTGTTATGTTTTCATTGTCATTCGTTTCCAGTATGTTTTTAATTTCTTCTTTGACCTCTTTGGTAACCCAAATCATTCTTTAATAGCATGCTATTCAGCCTCAAAGTGTTTGAATTATTTTGATTGGTTTTTTTTGTAGTTGAGTTCTAATATTATGCCACTGTGATTTTAGACGACGCTTGATAGGTTTTCAATCTTCTTGAATTTGGAGAGACTTTGCCTGTGACCCAATATGTGGTCTACCTTTGAAAATGTCCCATGTGCACTTGAGAAGAATGTATATTTTGTAGCTTTGGGGTGGAATGTTCTGAAGATGTCAAGTCCATCTGATCTAGTGAGTCATTTAGGATTGCTCTATTTTTGCTGACTTTTTTGTATAGAGGATTTATCCAGTGATGTTAGGGGGGTATTAAAGTCTCCTACTATGATCATGTTGCTGTCAAGCTCTCCCTTGATACCTTCCAGAACTTTTGTTATGTATTTGCGTACTCCTGTATTGGGTGCATATATGTTTACCAGAGTTATATCCTCTTGTTGTATTGATCCCTTTAGTTATGAAGTGGCCTTCCTTATCTCTTGTTATGGCATTCACACTGAGGACTATTTTGTCAGGTATAAGTATTGCTATCACAGCTTTTTTTTGTCATTTCCATTTGCCTGAAAAATATTTTTCCATCCCTTCACTTTCAGTCTGTGTGAGTCCCTTGTTCTGAGGTGGGTCTCTTGTAGACAGCATATATATATGGGTCATGTTTTCTTATCCATTCAGCCACTCTATATCTTTTGATTGGAGCATTTAAGCCATTTATGTTTAAAGTTATTATTGCTAGGTACATGTTTGCAACCATTTTTATTTTTTGTGCCTGTGTTCCTTCTTCCCTTTTTTATCTTCTTTTTACAACAGTCCCTTTAGCATTTCATGCATTGCTGGCTTGGTAGTGATAAACTCCCTTAACCTTTTTTTGTCTGTGAAGCTCCTGATTTCCCCTTCAATTTTGAATGATAGTTTTGCTGGATAGAGTATTCTTGGATTCAATCTCTTGCTTTGCAACACATTGTATACTTCTTTCCATTCCTTTCTGGCCTGATATGTTTCCGTTGAGAAATCATTTGATAATCTAATGTGAGATCCCTTGTAGGTAACTTTCTGCATCTCTCTTGCAGCCTTTATGATTCTCTGTCATTAACGTTTGCCATGGTAATTATGATGTGTCTTGGTGTGGGTCTTTTTGTGTTCATCTTGTTTGGGACTCTGCTTTTGCCACTTTTTTCTTCCCCAAATCAGTTAAGTTTTCTGACATTTCTTCAAATAGGTTTTCTAACCCTTACTCTTCTTCTTGTCTTTCTGGTACCTCTATTATACATATGTTGTTTCGTTTCATATTGTCCCAAAGCTCCCTAAGGCTCTCCTCCTGTCTTTTGATTTTTTTCCTCCAATTGCAGTTCAGATTGGGTGTGTTTTGCTTCCCTGTCTTCTAATTCACTAATTTAGTCCTCTGCTTCTTCTAGTCTACTGTTGAAAGCTTCCATACTGTTTTTTTTTTATTGTAACTATATCACTCTTTATTTCCTCCTGATTCTTACATAGGTTGTTGATTTTCTCATCCATCCAATTTATGAACTGTATTATGCTTATTCTGAATTATTTTTTCTGACATATTGCATGCATCCATTTCATTTAGTTTCTTTTCTGGTGATTTCTCCTTTTCTTTCCTTTGGGGATTGTTGTTCTGTCTACCCATTTTTGCTCTCACCAAAGGATGTAGGTGTCAAGTCACACGGGGCCTGGGGCTGCAGCAGTGGGCTTGGTGGCATGTCACATGGCCGCAGATGGCAGCTGCTCCTCGAGGTCGCGGGGTGGCTGCTCCTCGCATGGTCGCTGGTCGTGTCTCCTCCTCGGGCTGTCATGGGCGATGGTTGCTCATGGTGCAGCTGCTCCTTGGGTGGCTGTGGGTGGCAGCTGCTCCTTGGGGTGGGGGGGTCACAGGGCATCTGCTCCTCATGCGGTCACAGGCAGTTGTTGCTCCTCTGACAGTTGCTGGCAGTGGCTGCTCACATGGTTGGTGGAGTGGTTGTGGAACCCGGGGCTGCTACATAAGTCTCAGCTGTTTGCACATGGTCAGGGAGCCCGGGGTTGCTGCATGAGGCTTGGTTGTTTGCCCAGGGCTAAAGCGTCAGGCTGGTGGGAAGGGAGTGCCCACTGGAACTCACAGGAGTGCCGGGAGCCGGTCCATCCTTGCTGTTTCAAGGGACCTGGCATATATGGCATACTGTTCTTAATATGTTTGCTCACCTTCTTGGCACTATGTGTTTTAACTAAGGTCACCTCTCTGAGAAAGGTTGTTTCCCCAGGTAGGGATTTCCCCCCGAAGTTAGGGAGGGAATAAAACCCCTTAACTAAGTGCCAGGCGGGTAATCACTTTAACTACGAACAATCATGCTTAAGCTACATAATCTTTACTCCCTGGAATGGAGATAAGAAACGCCCTAACCTTTGGATAAGGGATTGATAGGATTGAATCAACTGGTATAAATACAGATGTAACAAGACAACAGAAGACAGAACTTAGATGAAGATCCTAGAGACAGAACTTAGAAGACATCACTGGAGAGAACACAGAACCTAGACACAGAACCTAGACACAGAACCTACACAGAACCTAGAGACAGAAGAACTTCGCTGGAGAGAACATGGCAAAAAATCCTGGACAGAAACTGGCCACAGAACCTAGAGACAGAACCTGGCTACAGAACCTGTATAGAACATGGCAAGAGAACCTGACTAGAACCTGGTGACTGAACCTGGCTGGAGCTCCTAGACAGAACTTGGCTGGAGAACTGGCTACAGAACCTGGCTGGAGACCCTGACAAGAGAACCCGGCTATGATGATCACCTGAACGCTGCCTCTGTGTCATTCCTTCTTCACCGACTCCGTCCACACCTTTGGGGACCCCTGGACCTTCTGGGGTTGGACCCCAGCACAGGAGCCCTCAATTTGGGAGGCTGGAGTCTCAGTGTCCGTGGGTCAGCAGCTGAGGTAGCAGGTCCCTGGCAGGGATGGCTGTGGGATCCTGGGTAATGTCTTTGAGCACACTGGGTGGAGCTATGTTGGGATCCCAGTCACAGAAGCTCCCCCCTTAAAAATGGCACCTCTTCAGCAGAGCTGTAGCTTAGGGAGAAATTACAGCAATAGCAGAGGCTGCCCAGCTATGCAAGCCAGGTCCACCAGCCCTGAAAGTCCTGAGAGATCTAGCTGACCCTTACACACACACACACACACACACACACACACACACACCATGTCAACACCCTCCCCTTTCGCTCCCTCACTCAGTCACACTCTCCCCCTCATGGCCGCCATCTTTGAATATCACAAGGGTATCATTTTAGATCCATACGAACACAATGAGATACTGAGAATGAAAGTAGAACATTAATGTTTTCATTTTTCAATTAATCATTCATTTTGAGTTCATTTTATATCTAAGAAAATTATGTCATTAAGGCATTTACACTGAACACTTCCCTCCAGTCTAAAATGCTGCCTATAGTAGATCCACAAATACTTCAATCTCTGTTGACAGAAATAACTGTTATTGGCACAATTTGAGATGGTGGCCACTCATTAGTCATATATTGTAGTTATATGTTAATGTTAATATACTAAGTGACATATTATGTTCTGCATATATGGACAACCAGTCATTAAAACATAGACTGTGGCAAAGTTAATATTATGTCTGCAGCTATTCTTTTGCTGCTTCTACACTTATTTCATTTAATCCTTAAATGATTTTATTCAGCATCTTTCAGTATCCCATTTTACAGAATAGGAATTTGAGGCTTACCAAGGCTAACTAAGTTCCCTACAGTCGCACAACTAATTAATGCTTAGCCTGAATTTGAAAGAGATCCAATCTGAACTATGCTCTTTGGCCTTGATGTAAAAACCAAATACAAATAATCTATTTTAACCTTTCCGTCGTAGTCATCTGATACAAATCATCTATAGGCAATAGGTGTACAGATATGTCAGTTATCAAAGTCTTAAGTAGCCCTATATTCTTATGGGTTTACACTCCATGTGTTTTAATGGGATTTCAGGGGTGTGTGTGTGTGTGTGTGTGTGTGTGTGTGTGTGTGTTAATTTCTTGAAAATAATTCATTTTCTCTTATTTTTCTTCATATTTTTTAAATTTTCATTTACTTTGAATTTTTAAAAGTATATTGCACATATAACATTGTGAAAATTTAAGGAGTATAACTGATTTTACATATTTATATATTGTTAATATTATTGTCATTATAGCAATAATTAGTTAGCAACTCTATTATTCAGGGAAAAGAAGTCTATGGGGCAGTTTATGAGAGGACCTAGCATTTGAATAGAGAAATGTGTAGTATAATTGTTTGAACTCAGTTACCTTTTGGATGAGATTTTCTGCCTTGAACCTTTCTTTCTCTTTTCTTTCCTCACGTTTGACCCTACTGACCTGTTGCACTGGGTAATTCTCCATTCTGTGAAGAATGCCTGTGCATTTTAGGATGTTTAGCAGCATCCTTGGCCTCTGCCCAATAGATGCCAGTAGCAACTCCTTCCCCAATCATGGCAACTAAAAATTCCTCCAGAAATTGGCAAAAGAAATATCCCCTAAGAGGCAAATCACCTTCTGATGAAAACCACAGGTTTATGACATCACCACAGAAGAAAAAGAGCAGGTAAGCATTCTTTAAGTATAACTTTATTCAACCCAGAAAGAAGGCACAATCATGGAGATTGCTTTTCTGACCAACTTGAGAATTACAGATTTGCCTATTGAATGAAAAAAGTTTTGAATACATAATTAGAGGCATAATTTATTTTCATCAATTGTTCATTATAATTCAACATATTTTATTTAAAAAATTTTATATAGATGAGTACACCTTGGAAAAAAACACAAGAAAATCACCAGGTATTTGGTGTTTTTTAAATGATTACTAAAAATAATAAATAAATAAATAAATAATCTTATATAATAAAGAGGGATATGCAAATTGACCATCACACCATAATGGTCAAGATGGCTGTGCCCATAGCAGAGGCAGGGATTCTGTAACACAAGATGGTTGCCCCCACAGCAGATGCCGAGTTCCATAACGAGCCTTAATGAGCAATCAGCAGGGACCTGAGGCTGCATGGAGCTGGGCCAGGGCAGGGGACCTGAGGTCGTTCCCCCCGCCTTGTGGGGCTTGACATGGGACCTCAGGCCGTGCCCCCCACCCCGGCACCAGGCTGGGGGACCTCAGGCCATGTCCCCTTCCCAGCAGGGCTTCACGGGGGACCTCAGGCCACACCCCTCACCCCGGCACCAGGCTGGAGGACATGAGGCTGCAATCCCCACCCCAGAGCCAGGCCAAGGGGCCTGAGGCTGCGCCCCTCACCATGCGGGGCTTGACGGGGTACCTCAGGCCTCACGCCCTGGCCTGGGCCAGGGGACCTGAAAGTGCATCCCCAGTCTGGGCTGGGGGACCTCAGACTGTGCTCCCAACCCAGCGGGGCTTGATGGGGTTGAGGCCGGCCAGGTCTGGAGCTAGCCCAATGGGGGTGGGGCTGGCCAGGTATGGGTCTCACGTGATTTCGAGGTGCACGCGGATGGGCATGGACTTGAATCTGATTCCTGTGGTGTACCCCAGTCTCTGACAGGAAGAAGATTTTCATATACATTTTACTAATTTTCTTTCATCTCTGACACTTCTATTATAGAGAAAGGGCTAATAGCAATATTAAAATATTTCCTCTAATTAATTCCCTTTTAATGTACATGAATTTCATGCACCAGGTCACTAGTAAAATATAAAAGCCAGACCAGAGTGGCAGGACTGTGCCTTGATCCCCAGACAGGGAGCATATGGAAGGCAACCAATTGATTTTTCTCTCTCACATCACCTCTCTCTCTCTCTCTCTCTGCATGTCCTAGGGTAAGGCTTTAAAAATAAATAAATAAACAAACAAATAAATAAATAATAAAGCAATAAATAAAATTATTATTGTTATAATAATACAATCAGTTGTGGAGATTTATATTGCAGAGATTTCCCTACCTTGTGCTCCTGGGAGATGGACTCTATGCTTGGCCTATCAAGATATTTTCTTACATTAAATATTATAAAATAAAGAAGAAATATGTAAATATAATATTACCCAAAGTATAAAAATTAATTTTCAACACAGATGGGTTTTAGGAGGTTTAATGCCAAAGATTTAAAAAATCTTGTGCTGGGGGGACTTTGTTTGCAACTGAGAAGAAATGTTTCCTGTATTGCCCTTATAAAATGATGAGCTTCATTCCCAAAGCAGACATTTGAAGGGTCATTTGAAATAAAGTAAAAAGCATTAAATATCCAATTCCTTCAGTCTCAACAGTATTATTAATGAATCTGTCCTGCCCCCCAAAATGGAAAGATGGAATGGTAGGCAGAAAGGTGGGTAAAATGCTTTATGATATGGTTTTTTTCCCAAAGAGAAATTAATCACAGAAGAATAATTCTGCAGTTTTTATTAAGTGACAACCTTATATGAACTCATGGGAGTTGAATCTAAACAAGGACAAGGCTAATTCCCATTCCATATGGTGAATTAACACCAATGAAGTCTTCCATATTTAGCCAACAACACTTTCTGAATATCATCAAATGATGCATTTCTTTGCAAGCCTTCGCTTGTCAATAAATAGCCCTAGACAATTTTGCTCAGTGATTAGAGCATCAGCCTACAGACTGAAGGGTTTCAGGTTGGATTCTGGTCATGGGCACGTACCTCAGTTGCAGGCTAAATCCACAGCCCTGCCAAGGTGCGTGTGGGAGGCAATGAATAGATGTGTTTCTCTCACATCAATGACTTTCTCTCTGTCTCTCCTCCTCCCTTCCACTCTCTCAAAAATCAATGCAAAAAATATCCTCAGGTGAGGATTAACAAAAAACCAAAAAAATTAAAAATAAATAAATAAACTGCAGTGCATGGAAGGTTACCTATTAAATAATGGATCTAGTTAGTCATTACTGTCAAATAACTATTGCTAGGCATAAAATGTAGTTAGGACAGAGACATAGGGAACTATTAGAAATACATAATTATACTTTTCCCCCATGAACATACAATGTTCAATGAACTAAGCTGAGAGAAGTTACATGACTTAGAAAACAAACTGAATTGTTCTAGGAAGACATACCTATTTTTAAAAAGCTACAAATGCTCTAAAATTCTTAAAATCTTCTTGAGAAATTCTTCAGGAAATCTCAAGAGGTTCCATTTGATTATTCAAAATGTATGGTTTGGGCTAACAGGTAAGTTGAGAAAGCATATTTACTGCCACCATAAATCTCAAAATTTCTGTAAGTGTCCAGTACTAACCATAAATTTACTCAAATTTGTCCCAAGTTTTGGTAAAGAAAGCTTGCTCAAAATAAGTACTTTATTCTTGAATGCAAATCCCAAGTTATCCCTCTATTGTGGCTTTGTCATTTTTTCAAATGATTCTCTGTGTAAGTGTTCCTCGATACCTTAATTTGTAGTTGGATTTATATTGACAAGTTTTAGGGAAGCTTTTCTTTATAAATGTCCCAACTGTGGCAATATGGCTAATCTGGGAGACTCACTTCCAATTTAGAATATATGAAAGGAGATAGTTTATGGCTAAACTCAAAGGTCCTAAGTAGACCTTGTTAGAAGTTGCTCTGAAGGTTCTAGTTTCTTCTCATTAGTAAAGGAGTTTGGATGATCCCAACATGCTTAAGCCACCTGATTCCTAGACTAATTAAAGGTTATTATTTTGTACTACAGTATCAAAATAATTTGTCGACTGATCATGATATTTAGCAGTGAAATTGTTATGCATGCATAATTATTTGTAAAATGTATATGTTATCATAACTTATTTTAGATGGAAGTTGTATCATAAAAAAAAATACTCTACATAAAAGTTTCAGTCAACTCAAACAAAAATGCTAAGCTTGTATATGTACCTCAAAGGAAATCTCTATAGGGATAACACCATTGTATAAAATGTCAAAGGACACTAGAAATGTCAAGTTTTTAAGTGATAAAATTTAATTATTACCAAAAAGTACATTTAAAATGCTGTGTTGCCGAAACCGGTTTGGCTCAGTGGATAGAGCATCAGCTTGTGGACTGAAAGGTCCCAGGTTTGATTCCAGTCAAGGGCATGTACCTGGGTTGCGGGCACATCCCCAGTAGGAGATATGCAGGAGGCAGTTGATCGATGTTTCTCTCTCATCGATGTTTCTAACTCTCTCTCTCTCCCTTCCTCTCTGTAAAAAATCAATAAAATATATTTTTTAAAAAATGCTGTGCAAAATACATTGTGAATGAAATGTTTTTTAAACTGATAAATATGTCTAATACTCTCTTCAGAGAACATAACAACAGACACTTACATTTAAAGTGACATAAGGGATTAAATGCACCATGATTATATTAGTTTACTGTGATCCTACAAATGTCTACTTTTTACTGAAGCCTAAGGTTCATATTTAAATATCCTATATAATCCTATATAATAAAAGGCTAATATGCAAATTCACCAATCAGCAGAATGACCAGTCCCTATGACACACAGACCACCAAGGGGCAGACGCTCAATGTAGGAGCTTCCACCTGGTGATAAGTACGCTCCCATAGGGGGAGCGCTGCTCAGCCAGAAGCCGCAGCAGCGCTAAGGATGTCTGACTGATGGCGTAGGCCTGGGGAGCAAGCCGTCAGTCAGACATCCCCAAGGGCTCCAGGACTGCAGGAGGGTGCAGGCTGGGCTGAGGAACCGCCCCCCCACCCTGAGTGCAGGAATTTCATGCACCAGGCCTCTAGTATATAATAAAGTGTACATTGTCCAATATGATAGTCACTAGTCACATCTTTTATATTTAAAGTTAAATTATTCAATGATGAATAAAATTTTAAATTTAGCCACATATCCATCATTACAGAGAATGTTATTGTCAATTCTGCTATGTAGAGTATAGATAATGTTATGAGAAATATATGTATCTTGAAATATTTAAGGATTTCAAGAAATTTTATATTTTTCCCATTTGTAGAGACCTTTGACTTTTAGAGAAAGGCCCTGTAAACACTGATCACCTCTAACCAATTATACAATACTTCTATCAATCATTCTAATTAAAGCCAAGAAATATTAAATTAAAACTTTTCTACTACATGCATTTTTTAAAATAACTTTCCTAATTTAATTGACTAATTATTGACCAAACTGATGACAAGGCTAAATAGTACAAAGAGATGATTGCCCTATATAAAAAAAAGCTAATATGCAAATAGACATAATGGTGGAACAACCAAACAACCAAACTGGTCGCTATTATGTGCACTGACCACCAGGGGATGCACACAGAATATGTCGTGCATCAGCAGCAGGAGGCAGAACATAGAACATGGTGGACATTAGCCGCTGCAAGATGGTGGAGCAGGTGAGTGGGGCAGGCGGGGTGCTAGTCGCTGTCATTGGGGTGAGCTACTTGTGGTTACTGAAAATTCTTTGCTCCTGTGCACCACAATCCCACCCAGTGCTTTCACCCACTGCCGTCAGTGGGTGTGAGTGGTGGCTGCTGGCCCTGATCATCCCTGAGGGCTTCTCCACCTCCCCCTTCTCCTGAGGGGTGATTGGGGCAGCAGCCACCACTCGCACCTGCTCACAGCGCTGGCCCAAATCACTCCACGCTGTCAGCAGGTGCGAATGGGGCTGGTGCTGTCAGCACATGGGAGCAGCAGCGGTGGGAGTGGGATTCCAGCAGATGGGACCAGGGGCTGTGGCAGGAGGGGCTGGGCAGGGGCATGAAGGATGGGCCAAGACCCAACCCTGTGCCCACCGCAGCCTCGAGGCCCACAGTTCCTTTCAAGGTGCACGAAATCATGCACTGGGCCCTAGTCTATTTACATATAAAGCCAGCAACCAGAACACTGTAATGACTGGTCGCTATCACACCCACTGTGGCCAGCGAACCGTCCAATAGGGCGGTGGGGCCTCCCACAGCTCCACCCCCCAGCCAGCGTGGCCCTGATTGGGGCCCTGATCGGGACGGGCCACCTGGCCAATCTCCGGCCATCTCCTTGTCCCAACAGGCCCAGCCCTGATCCACCCTGATTGGGGCCGGGCCGGCCGGACCCTACTGTGCAAAAATTCGTGCATTGGGCCTCTAGTTATGTATAATTTTACTGACTGCCCCCACTATTATCATTATTTTCTACTTAGTTTTAACTCCACTTAAAAATGGAGTAAGGATGGCCCTGGCCAGTGTGGCTCAGTTAGTTGAGCGTCATCTTGTTATGGGAGACAACCAATCGATGTTTCACTCTCACGTCAATAGTTTCTCTCTCTCTCTCTCTCTCTCTCTCTCTCTCTCTCACTCTCTCCCCACCCCGACCCTCCCTCCCTTCTTCTCTCTTTAAAATCAATGAAAATATTTTTTTAAATGGAGTAAGGATGATCTATCAGTCAAAATCCTCCAGAGAAACTACAGCAATAGGCATATATACAAATATATTATTTATGTCTAAGGAATTGGCTCACTTTATTGTGGGAGCTGGAAAGTATGAAAGCTGTAAGGCAGGACAGCAGACTGGAAACTCAGGCAGGAGTTAATTCTGCAATCTTGAGGTAGAATTTCTTCTTCTCTGGGAAACCTCAGTTTTTGCTCTTAAGGCCTCATACCTGTATTATTGAATATAATCTCCTTTACTTAAAATCAACTGTTTATAGATATTAATTAACCATATGGAAAAAATACCTACACAGCACCACCTAGATCCGTAATTAATTAAATAACTGGCCACAGCCAACTTGACACAAAATAACCATCGGATCTAGTAATGAGGTCATCTGAATTCTCTAAAAAGGACTGGGATGGGAGGGAAGTCTCTTTCCATAGCCAAATGTATCCAAGTACCTGCAGGAATTTCTATCTACCACTTTAAACGTGGGTGAAAGACTAAACAACCCCTTTTATGATTATGATCTAGACAAGAGGCTCTTCAAGAATGTGATTAAATGGGTACACTGTAAGGATTTCCCTTCTTTGCAACTTTGGTGAAGTGTCTGTAGTTTTCTGCCTTTTTTTCCTGTGGACAGTTTCTGGAAGAGTGACGAGTTTTGATTTATTTCCTTTGTCAAAACTCAGTGAAAATAACACTAAACACCTGTGTCCTGGTCTCTCTCTTCCCAACTTGATACTTTATTCCCACGATCGCGGACTTCTTTCAGCCTCTTTCCTTTTTCTCCTTGTTCTAACCTCAGTTTATTTCAAGAACTTCAATATAGATCCACTTTATGAATAAATTTTTAAATACTGTATTCTAAACACTGTATTCTGTATTAAATGCTATAATTTTGGACATTTGAAACTAGTATGAATTAGGATAAAATCATAAGGAATTATTGTTATAACAATTTATGTGTGTATGCCCTAAACTCTGGGTTTAAGAGAATACATTCTGCATTTCTTGTTGACAATCTTTAATTTTTACTTTTGGTTTTAGAATGAAGCTGAACATTTTAGTCTCAAAACAAATATACATGCTTCATGTGTATATGCTTATGATCTCAAATGTGAGAATGTTAAATAATGTACTTTGTGGTAAGATTCTGTAGAACATGGAAAATCATACATCCACAGGATTCTAGGTTATAAGCTTTGATAAATCCAAATAAGAACATTTAAATTTACAACTTGGAACAGCAACTGCATTATAATATAAAAGATGGATAGTGAATAAATAAAAGGTTGTAATTATTCACTGAGAAGACCCTTGCTGACATAAAACATGGCAGCACAGCTTGAACTGCTTTCGTATGTAATTTTTGCTATTAAGAACTTTCAACTTTTCTTTCTTCCTTAGACCACTTCTGAGTTTTTGCCTAGCTGCATTTCCAGTTTGCAAACTCCAAAAACGCTTGAATAAATCACTATCATTTATTTCTAGAAAAGCCTCCAGACACTTTTTGAGTTTGTTCAACAAAGTATAGACTTTATTCAAATCTTATCAATTTTTCCTCTGTGTACTTTTCCTATTCCAGGATCCCATCCAAGATATCATTGTCTGTAGTTTCCATGTCTCTTTAGCCTTCTCTGGTTTTTGACAGTTTCTCTGAGTCTCTCCTTATTCTTTATTTGAGGAGAACTGGTTATGTATTTTGTAGAATGTATCTTCACATGGGTTTTCTGATTTTCCTTTCCTCCAGATTAGGCTACGATTATGAATTTAGGGGAAGAATACTACCAAGGTGAAGTGCCCTTTTAATGACATCATATGAAGAGGTACAGTGTCCATGTGACATCAATGACTCACTTTTTTAAGGTAGTGTTTTCCAGGCTGCTCTATTATAAAGTTAGTATGTCACAACTTTCATATTCTATTTCTATAAAACAAGTCAACATGTCTGGTCCACACTAGGAGAAAAAGATTAATCACCTCCTAGAGGTGAAAGTATTCACATATACTTTTGGAATTTTGCAAATAGTGCATGTTTAATATGGCTCTACTACTTAGTAGAGGAGATTTCAACAAAAGACTGAATACATGATGATCAGCTGTAGAGATTCAAAGGATAGAGCTTGTGGTTCATCTTTGCTTATATATCACTAGGGGCCCGGTGCACGAAATTCGTGCACTGGGTGTGTGTGTGTGTGGGAGTGTCCCTCAGCCCAGCCTGCCCCCTCTCACATACTGGGAGCCCTCAGGCGTTGACCCCCATCACCCTCCAATCGCAGGATCGGCCCCTTGCCCAGGCCGGACACCTCTGGCTGAGGCGTCTGGCCCGGGCAGCGGGGACCCGCAGCTGCAGCGGCCCCACAATCGTGGGCTTCGCTTTAGGCCCTAGCTCCTGGGACTGCCAGCTTCGACCATGCCCAGCTCCCATCGCTGGCTCCACCCCTACTTCCTGCTATCATTGGCCAGGGCGGAAAAGGCACCTGATTCTCCGATCATGGCTGGGGGGCAGGGCAAGGGCGGCCCCAGGGCCGCCTTTGCCCTGCCCCCCAGCTCTTAGCTCCCCCCTGGGTTTCCGATCACTGTCAGTGGCAGGGGGCTTCTTCCTGCTTTCCCTTTCGCCTCCCTGCATTGTGCCTACATATGCAAATTAACCGCCATCTTGTTGGCAGTTAACTGCCAATCTTAGTCAGCAGTTAACTGCCAATCTTAGTTGGCAGTTAACTGCCAATCTTAGTTGGCAGTTAATTTGCATATAGCCCTGATTAGCCAATGAAAAGGGTAGCTCGTATGCCAATTACCATTTTTCTCTTTTATTAGTGTTGATATCATGTTCCTGGTAATACTTTCTGGGGTTTATAGGTACTAAAACATTACAAGGCCATGTTTTCTTCTCTAGGAACTCTCTAATGTTCCACATACCAGTGGAAGATAGGAGAGAGAAACACAGACTGAAATTTAATTCCTGTCTCTTGGTACTTCATTTCAATTTCTGGCAATATTGGTCCCTTTGCTCCTGATATTTACTTGAAGTGTTGATCTCCCATCATTGTAATGGGAATTAATTTTAAAAATCACATAAATGCTGAACACATTGTGAAGGTTATTAAATGTGTTTAGCTCTAGCTATTTAAAAATATTATGTTATCATTGAAAAATATTTCTGATTGTTGTCATCCATGGGTTTTGTTTCTTTATAAGATTCACTATAATATAACTCCTTGTATGAGTCCTATCATAGATGAGCATATCCTACTATTCTCTATGCTGTGTTAAGCAACCAACTTTTTTCCCTGAAATACATCAATATGTGCATTTGAACTTTGTCATTTTGTTACCAATTCAAATATACATTTTGTCTTCTAACCCTAATTTTCAAAAAATCAGCCATATCACTGAGCACTGTTCACTGATTAATGATGGTAAAGAAAATACAACATGATTTCTACCTTAATAATAAATATTTTGTATTGCCTTGTAGTTTATAGAGCGTTTTCATATATGTTCTTGCATGTGACCATATGATCTACCTCTAAAATCTCAGGAGGAAGACATAACTGGAAACCATAATTTTCAAACAAAAAAACTAAGACACATAGAAGTCAATGGTGTGCCCTTACTGCTCATGAAACTTAGGGGCATATACAGAACACATGTTGTCTGAAGATGTTTCAATCAGATTAAATGAGTTTAGGCTGTGTACCAATATCCCAGGAGCTTAACACATCTCATTCAAACTAAGTTAACTATGAGTCTGGGAGATTCCCCAGGGCATCTGACTTCTATTTGGTCATTCAAAATTCCAAGCTGCTTTGGTCTTTCTTCCACTTTTCACCCCAATATGAAAAACACAATCCTCCACAATTATTATGGCAAGGGAGGAGAGCATGGAGAATCTCACACCAGCCCTTAAATACTTCTACACAGAAATGGCACAGGCCATTTCATTGGATAAACCAAGTAGTATGACTTTTTATCTAACTTCAAGGAGGCATGTGAGCAAAAGCAGAGAATCAGAGACCTTGGTGAACTTTTGTATGTCTACCACAGATTATTTGTTTGATTCCCTTCCATAAGAGCTTACTGCCTCAACTCGGAATGTTCATGAGTAGGGTCAATAATGACCAATAATGACGAATCATCTAATGAACTGTCCTTCCGGACCTAGAGTTTAAACAATTTTATGACTCTAAGTCATGTTTTTAATCTACATTAGGCACTATGACCTAATAGTCAAGAGCATGAAGTCTGAAATCACAACTTTGATTCAAACCCAGCTCAGTAGACTATCTTTGAGACCTGGAACAAGATATTTAACAATTCCAAATGAAAAAGACATAAAAATTGTATCTGTCTCACAGATTTCTTTTGAGCATTAAGAAAGATAGTGCATGAAAGCACAGAGCTTGGCATATAGTGATCCCTCAACCAATTTGTGTAACTTCCCTTAGTCTGTAGGCCACTGTAATTATAATAGAGACAGACTCTAGATTTTCAAGGACAGTTCCAGTGTTGTCTAATCTTCTCTTATCCTATATGTATTGAATTTGGTGCAAAAAACATTGCTACAACTATAATCTACAAGATAAATTTGAAATATTAGAGAAAAATATATCTAAAAACATTTTTGTATGAATAATACACTAGGCTAATATTTGTGGAAGAGTGGCAAGAATATAAAACCTGTTTTACTTTCATTCTATTTAATAAGGTCATTTTTCAGAGGAAAACATTTGTGTTCTAATATGAGTGATTCTTCTAATATGAATAATTCCATGTTGTGTTTACTATATTATTCTAAAGTCTTACAGATATATGACTGTTTAGTGTTTATAGCCATGAACTACTAGGATACAGCAGTTTTACAAATTAGAAAGCTAGGAACACAATTAAAACATAAGATCCTTCTCAACGAGGTATAGTTTACTGTATCACGAACGGCACAGAAATATATTTTTATCACTATAAGCACTAGCATAACAGAAATACGTAATTTCTTTGGTATTTCTGAAAGGCCTAATGCTATGTTAACGCTTGTTATTATCAATTAATGTGCTTGCAAACACTAGCTTTCACCAACATTAGTAGAATCCCATAAAACAGGACACTTCCTATTTATTCACTTTATATAAATAACATTCTGAGTTTACAACAGTACCAGATAAGAAACTATTTAGATAAACTCCTAATCAAAATCAGGCTCATCTAATTGCTGATCAGAAAGGAATTTCTGAATTTTTGAAGTCTAGCCATCCATAATACTAACAACTTTGTGTTTTGTGTGTGTCCCTGTGTGATGCATGAATCTATCCTTAAAGTTACACTGAAATAATCTGCTAACCTCTTTTGTATAAATCAACAAACATATATACAAATGGAAGGAAACTGTCAATGTGAGGCCACAAAATTATGACTTTATCTCCAACTCTATGCCAGTTGATAAGAACTTACTAAAATAATATTCTTTACACAGAGAAATATATTTTCTAACACTTTCCTGATCCCAATATAATTCTTTATAAAAGTGTTTACTATTTATTAATGACAATTTTCCCTATTTCCCACTTTTCAAAGTATAAGTAAATCTTTGAAATCTGACCGAAATGAATTACAAATGACAGAGTTTGTCCTCCTTCTCAGAAAGTTAAATTTCTTTTAAAATCCACTTTCCTATAATCACCCACACACGAGTTTCCCAGATTGTCTCAGTAAGGTCAGGTTTCCTTGTTAGTTTACACTAAGTGAATTTTGTACCCTACACGAGGGGAATGACATCCAACTAAATTGCTAAATTACCATCAGATCTGCATTCTAACTTTATACCAGGTATTTTGGACACTCACATTTTCCAAGGTCAGTAATAAAATATTTTCTATACACTTGTTCATAATTAGAAAAGAGATATTTGTAACTATTCCAGAAAATTCAGAAAAGGGCTAAAAATAATAATCTGGAGTGAATAACTATTATCTTATAGGAGCATTATTCTTCTGAACATGTATTGAGAAATACTGATCTAGACAGAATGCTGCTCAAGGGCAGTGACCATGATTTCTTTTTCTATGCAATTTTCCCAGTACCTAGCTTAGTGATAGTGTCTAATAAATGTTTAATAAATGGATGGATAGATAGATGGATGGATGGATGGAAGAGTGAATGAATTAACAAATAAAATGACTTCTGATCAATAGTTGAAATAGGTCACAGACTTCACTTTATGAGGTCAAAATTTCTTTGCCCCAAGAAAAATTCTTTTTGTACTCTATTAAATGGCCTTTTAAGATTTGAACTTGACATTATCATCAAATCAGTAGATACATTTCAAGAAATAATACATGATTTTGACCTTTTTTTATTGTAGTCACCACATCATCAGTCTGCTTGATTAACTTGTCAGCTCTGTCCTCTCCAGACAGTGAGCCAAGCCCTATGCACTGAAAGCTTTTAAAATGGCTAAAGAATCCATGATAAGGTCAGGATATATCAATAGAGAAAGATTTTTTATTTCGTTTTATTTTTATAAGATGAAAATGACTGAAAATTGATTAGTGGCTGTCTCAGACACTTCACTTATTCATGTTTTTTATGCAAGTGGTACACGGGTTTTCTCACAGTAAAGACTTTGAAAATAATTTAAGGTATATTTCTATTTTAAGACCACATAAACTGAAAGTTCTTTATAGAACTGCAACCTGAGCTGCATTTTCAGGAAGTATCTTATTTATTAAACAAACAACAGGAAAATACTCTGAACTAAGCAGAGAGAAATAACACTACATTTCCAAAGACTAGTTTTTATCAATGTCAATCAACATTTTTAATGATCCCATTTGACACAAAGCACTGTAGTATGCATTATGAAGGAGTTAAAAAAATATGTCTTCTAAATACCTAATAACGATGTAGTTTTTGTCAAGACAGAAAACAGTCATACATGACTCAACCTAAAACCATTTAAAACTTTGTTATAAAAACATACAATTTTAAGTAATCAGAAGAAATAATATGCAGAGGACACCATAGTGAAGGATTAAGATGGTGGTTTAGAATGAATCAGCTAAGTCAGTGGTTCTCAACTGGGGGAGATTTTGACCCCAAAGATATTTGACAATATCTGGAGACATTTTTGTTTATCACAGTTGGGGGATGTGCAACTAACATCTACTTAGTCAAGACCATGAATACTGCTAAAAACCCTACAATGCACAAGATAATCCCCAACAACAAAGAAAATAGCTCAAAACATCAGTAGTGCAGAGGTGGAGAAACCCTGACTAAACTAAATTCTGGTAAGACAAATTCATATTAGCCTTGGTGTTCAACTTTCATTATCTTCCCACATTATTAGGTTACTAAGTTTGCACTAAAGCAATCAATATTTGGATGCACACATTGCTCTAACAATTATGTGATCTAAGTCTATTTTCCTACTTTAATGTGATGACACTTGACCCTTATGCATCAACATGATTTTAGTGGTGGACATAAACAATATTATTGTTTGTTATGGTATGAGATAAGATTATTTGATTTCCAATGGCTATTTTCAGAGAGGGAGAAGAGTGAATCAGCAAAGAGTTAATAACAACTATTATAACATGTCTCATCTTGAAGGTAAAAAAATTAAAATAGAACTATCCATAATGACCATAAATCATATAATTAGCACTGATGATTTAGATTTGAAATGACACACTTGCTCAAGTGTTTTTGCCTCTAAGAGATGCCAGTTTACTAATGGTATCAGACCTTAGTCCATATCCTCATTTTCCTCATCAGAGTCTTTCATTGTACTTAGTGAGAAACATGTTTTTTAAAAGTTTAAATATTGGTGAAATTAACTTTTTTATAAGGCAAACTTTTACTGCCAAATGTTTCTCTCACTTTTGTCAGTGAAAAGTATCTAGTATATAAATGAAAATAACTTGAACATGATTTTCTCAGCTCTCCCTGTCTTTGGCTGAGGATTGCTACGCTGTTTGCCTTGTGTCCTAAAAGAAATGCAACAATCTCAGCAATAGCTTAAAATTTTTAGGGCTCCATTTCACATTTGGTAATATGAGCAGATGAAACAATTTTCAAATAACCTTAGGCAAGAGGTGTTAAACAATGTCCTAAACTTTTATTTTAGACAATTAAATTCAGAATAGAAAAAGGTTTTAGCAAAACTTCTGAGTATAGCTTATATAGTAATCCTACCTATCTCTGGAACCTTGGTGCATCCATAATGCTCCTCAATACCTAGTATCCTTTACTACAGTGTTTCCATTCTTCCCTCCCTTGCTTGGGTGAAGTTCCGTATCCGGAACTTATATAGTCCTGCTTTCTTCAGCAGATGTTCCACTTGATCACTGACAGGTAATCAAAATAACCAATCCATATTAATCATCACCAAAGTATAATTTATCCAAGATACTACATCTGCATTTTAATATGGACCTTTTAGAAATACAATGCCTAACATGAAAACAGCGATTCCAAAGCAACATTAGCAGATTACCATACTGATTGCATTTTTGGCCTAATAGATTTATTAATATGTGAAAGATGTAATTCAACAAAATGATAACTGAAACAATGAATTCATAAACATAAGAAAATAAAATACAAAATAATTGAGAGATGGGTATCTCTGACAGAAAGTGACCTTGATCATAATAAAATATACATATGCATATTCAGTGATTGCAGAAAAGGAATCAAATCAATCCTGTATAATATTAATATACTTTGGTGACAGACTCTGTAGTTTGTCTATTTTTATAAATGTGAATCTAAAAGATTATTCTAAAAATAATGTATTTCTTTCTTACAGTTGTCATTCCAGGTTATTTTAATTTAAAACAATCAAAAGAATACAGAGTTCACAACTGTTGTTGTTTTCTAAATATGTTTTTATTATTTTCAGAGAGAGAGAGTGAGAGAGAGATAGAAACATCAATGATGAGAGAGAATAATTGATTGGCTGCCTCCTGCATGCCCCCTACTGGCGATCTAGCCCACAACCCAGGCATGTGCCCTGACCAGAATCGAACCATGACCTCCTGGTTCATAGGTCGATGCCCAACCATTGAGCCACCAGCTGAGCAACAACTGTTTATTTCGATACTAATTCTAGAAAAGTCAATGATTGTATTTTACAAATGAACACAATAAATGGGGGATATAGAAAGATAGAGATTCTATTAGACTAGGACTATATGTAACTTAGCTTGAAATCTATTTTCTGTGACACAAGTGAGTGAGATATTCCTCTGTATTATCAGTCAAAATCCAAGAAAACATAGATAAATAATGGCTGAACTCCCACAGCCTAACAAGTAGGTTAAGATGCATGCCATTGTGACAAACTATAAAGCTGGGAAGGAGTAAGTCTGGATGTTACAGTTGAGAACATTAGGTGAAATGATAGATTGAAAATGATGGTTACACCAGAGGTGGAGAGAGTTTCATCACAGGAGGAAAATATATATATATAAAAGCCTAAGTGACTGTTAGATCAGACAACCGGCCAATATCTATGACACGCACTAACCACCAGGGAGAAGAAACTCAATGCAGGAACTGCCCCCTGGTGGTTAGTGCGCTAGTACAGCCAACCTCCCGTGGCCGGCCAACGTCCCATGGTCCACGCCCTCCCCATCCCCCCCACCCCCACTCCCGCCAACCGGCTGGCCTTGATCAGGACTGGGTGAGACAGCCCTGATCAGCAGCTAGGCCAAGAGAACCCACCCGTGTATGAATTCATGCCCCAGGGCCTCTAGTAACATGATGAAAAGGTACAGAAGAAAGGTCATAAAATAACAAATTGCTGAAGGAAAATAAAGTAATATAAGAAAAATCAAGAAAATGTTATAATCACTGTTTACTAAAATATATTTTTAAAAGAATATAAAAACAGCCTATTAGTTTTAGAAGAAAGTATAGAAAGCATCTAGTCCATCGCAAACATTTTGAAAATAAAGAGACTGAGGTCAATATATATAAAAGTTGTCTAAAAAAACCACAAAATAAATCAATGACACATTAGTAACAACATTCTATAGTATAATAAAAGTATCACTCCATTGCTGCAGATAATTTGTTTATTTGAATTAGAGCCCAAACTCTCCCATACTAATTCTTCAAAGAAGAAGAAATATCCAATGGGGATTTTCTCTCACTTATCTCTTAGCACAAAATTGCTGATCATTTGAGATTGGTTTTATCTATGTTGAAAAATAATTAGCATGTATTTATTGCTTACTGTATCAAACTATACATGTTTTTTATCTCATTTAATTTTTATAGCAATTCTATGAGGAAGGCACATTTAGTGTTCTCATTTTCAGATGAAAAAAAAAAATGTAGGCTTAACAGGGAAGTAGCTTGCCCAAACTCTCACAAAGAAAAATAGAAGGACCAGGATTTTTAATCCAAGCAGTGTAGCTTTGGATGCCTCCAGGCTTTACTGCCTCCAAAAGGTGAAACTTGCCCCTAATGCCTAGTATGTCAAAGTCTGCAAGGTAACAAAATGAACAATACTAAACACTCTTGAATATTCAGTGAAGCAACATACAAATAAAGTAACAAATAAAAAAACAAACAGAGAGTTGATTGGGACCTAAGCAAATTTCATTGCAACCAAAATTTTTTTTAATCTTCAAGAATAATACCTCTTAATTGGAGAAATTTTATTTGTACACGATGTCTATTAATCAGGATAGAAGCTTAGAATGAGTGAACAGAAGCAGAGAGGTTGGCAATACAAAAGAGAGGGAATAATCCCACAAAGATGAAAAAGGATGGGACTCAGATCATAACTGTAAAAGAGGGGAAAGAAGAAGACATGGGGTGTGGATGCAGATATGATTTTTGGTTTGGTAGCAGTGAAATAAATAAGAGGTAACCAACTGTAGACGGTTGGGGGTTTAAAGAGAATGAAAAAGTACTGAAATAGCCATCATGGACAATGAAAGAGAGCTGACGGGAAAGAGAGTATTAATGTAAGGTAGCATTAAGGGCCCCTCTAAAGAAGGAACTGGCCTGGCCGGTGTTGCTCAGTAGTTGAGTATTGACCCATGAACCAAGAGGCCTCTAGTTCGATTCCTAGACAGGTCAGGGCACAAGCCCAAGTTGCAGGCTAGATCACCAGTAGAGGGCATGCAAGAGGCAGCCAATTGATGATGTCTCTCTCATAGATGTTTCTCTCTATCTCCCAACTCTCATCTCTCTCTCTCAAAAAAAAATCAATAAAAATTAAAAAACACTTGAAAACTAAGATGGCGGCATAGATAAACACCGGAAAATTGCCGCCTCCCACAACAATTGAAAAATACCGCAAAGGACAGAGTGGACATCATCCAGAACAACAGGAAGGCTGGCTGCGTGTAAATTCTACAACTAGAAGGAAAGAAAAGCACACGGAGAGCCAGAGGAGCTGCGGAGGTGAAGTGCAGAGGTACGGCGGCTCGCGCGCCCACGGAAAGGGGGTGGCACCTGAGGACGCGGCTGTCTTTTTGAATCACAAGCTCCCGACTGCTCTGAACTCCGGTTCCAGGAAGTCTCTGGGGACCCAGGACTCATACGGGGAGAAGCTGCACTGTCGGGCAGCAGGCGAACTTGAGGGCGGCTTTCCCTCAGAGATGCTTGCAGTAATTATCGGGTCACTGAGACGCGGGACTCCTTAGGGCTGGGCGGAGAATCAGCCATAGCGGCTTGCTCCGCCCTTTGATTCCCTGAGACCCCGCCCCACTCAGGCTGTGGCAGAGGCTTTTGCATGTGAATGTACCTAACTGCAGCCGAGCCAGGCAGACCTGGAACTTCCAAGAGAAGGCCCAAGGCCCCGCAGCAGCTTGCATTGCTTCACAGCTGAGCCTCTTCATGGCT
This sequence comes from Myotis daubentonii, assembly GCF_963259705.1. NCBI lineage: Eukaryota > Metazoa > Chordata > Mammalia > Chiroptera > Vespertilionidae > Myotis > Myotis daubentonii. The sequence continues at coordinate 34,754,434 of NC_081861.1, forward strand.
CCTGCTGTGTGGCCTCAGGCAGAGGCTGAATTAGCACCTCCTTAGATCCAGGAGTCACTGCACCCAGTGGTCAGAGGGGGACATCCAGATTGCAACTCCTCAGATCCATAAGGGACATACTCAGGGAGCAGACTCAGTGAGCACCAAAGCCCCACTGAAGCAAGTCTTGCCCCAGAAGGGTGTCTTCAGCACAGAAGTTCTCCCACTTCAGACACAGCTGATTCTCACAGCCAATTGGTCTGGAGGTCAATTCCTCCCAGTGATCCAACAAACAAGGCACCAAGAGTGCACCAAGAGTGTCCACCTCAGGTAACTGGGGAGGCTGAGCCACTGGGCCCTACAGGACACCTGGTGCGCAGGGCCACTCTATCAACACAGGGAAGCAGCCAAAATGCGGAGACAAAGAAACAGGTCACAAATGGCAGAAATGGAGGAAAGCAAATGACTGGATATAGAGTTCAAGGCCACGTTTATAAGGTTTTTCAAGAATTTTATGGAAACCGCCGATAAATTTAATGAATCCCTCAATAAGTATAGTGAGACCATGGAGGACATGAAAAAGGACCAATTAGAAATTAAGCATACACTGACTGAAATAAAGAATAATTTACAGAGATCCAACAGCAGACAAGAGGATCCCAAGAATCAAGTCAAAGATTTGAAATACAAAGAAACAAAAAATACCCAACCTAAAAAGAAAAAAGAAAAGAGATTCCAAAAATATGAAGATAGTGTAAGGAACCTCTGGGACAACTTCAAGCGTACCAACATCAGAATTATAGGGGTACCACAAGGAGAGAGAGGGCAAGAAATTGAAAACCTTTTTGAAGAAATAATGACAGAAAACTTCCCCTACATGGTGAAAGAAATGGACTTACAAGTCCAGGAAGCGCAGAGAACCCCAAACAAAAGGAATCCAAAGAGGACCACACCAAGACACATCATAATTAAAATGCCAAGAGCAAAAGATAAAGAGAGAATCTTAAAAGCAGCAAGAGAAAGACAGTCAGTTACCTACAAGGGAGTACCCATACGACTGTCAGCTGATTTCTCAACAGAAACCATGCAGGCCAGAAGAGAGTGGCAAGAAATATTCAAAGTGATGAATGCCAAGAACCTGCAACCAAGATTACTTTATCCAGCAAAGCTATCATTCAGAATAGAAGGTCAGATAAAGAGCTTCACGGATAAGAAAAAGCTAAAGGAGTTCATCACCATCAAACCAGCATTATATGAAATGCTGAAAGGTATTCTTTAAGAAGAGGAAGAAGAAAAAGGAACTCTTACCATTTGCCACAGCATGGATGGAACTGGAGAGCGGATAAATACCACAGGATCTCACTCATTTGTGGAATATAATGAACAACATAAACTGATGAACAAGGACTGATCCAGAGACAGAGAGGCATTGATTGGACTGTCGGGCCTTGGAGGGAAGGTAGGGGAGGGTAGGGGTAAGGGGGAAAGATCAACCAAAGGACTTATATGCAAGCATATAGGCCTAATCAATGGACACGGACAATGGGGGGGGGGGTGAGGGCATGAGTGGGGGGGGGTAGAGGGTAACGTGGGGACAAGGACACATAAGTAATATCTTAATCAATAAAAAATATATTAAAAAAATTAAAAAACACTTAAAATGAAGGAAGTGACTGATTGATGTAAATATTTTATTGTGAAATATATTTGTGGTGGTTAATTTTATGTATCAAATTGGCTGGGCTACCCAGATATTTAGTCAACCATCCTTCAGGATGGTTTTGGATAAGATTTACATTTAAATAAGTGGACTTGAAGTAAAGCAACTGCCCTCCATAATGTGTATGGGCCTCATTCAATCAATTTAAGGAATGAATAGAACAAAAGGATGATTTTCCTCTGAGCAAGAGAGAATTCTCCAGCAAACTGTCTTCAGACTTCATCTACAACATCAGATCTTCCCTGGGTCTCCAGCCATACTGCCTTTGGACTTAAACTGCAACTTTTTCTTGAAATTCTAGCCTGCCAGCCACTCCATCAGATTTTGAATTCACTAAACTTCCCCAATTGCACTTCCTTAAAATAAATCTCTACCTATATAATTATACATCCTATTGGTTGTGTTTCTCTGGAGAACCTTGATTAATACATCACCTACACAGAAAAGTGAATTAAACATAAATACGTAATGGAAAATTAAAATTATAAACACTGGTGCTTAAGGTTCAAGAAATAAAGCATTCCCAATGCTCTGAGAGCTTATGTACCCCGTCCTGATCCCACTGTCTCCCAAGAACATACTCTAAAATTGACAACAGTATACACAATTCTATCTTTTTTTTCCTTAACCGATTTCAGCATCACTCTGTAGATTCCATAAAGGTAGATAGATAAATAAAGCAAAGTTGTGTTTAACAAAATGGTAAAATATAAGAAACACTAGATAAAAAAAAAAAAGAATGTAAACAGAGTGTCATTGATGGAATGGGCCATATAGGACAAGAGGTTAAGTTGAAATGTCATAAGGGAAAGAGAAAACTGGAAACCTATGGAATATGGTCTTAACAGATACCTGGTAAGAGCTGCTGCTAGCTAATGACTGCCAAAAAGAATGTCTTCCAGTATTCCAAACTTACTTATAACTAGAGGTCCAGTGCACAAAAATTTGTGCACTCGGGAGGGTCCCTCAGCCCGGCCTGTGCCCTCTCGCAGTCTGGGACCCCTCCAGGGAAGACCACCTGCTGGCTTAGGCCTGCTCCCCAGGGGTTAGGCCTAAATTGGCAGTCAGACATCCCTCTGGCAGCCTGGGAGCCCTCGGGGGATGTCCACTTGCCAGCGGGGGAGCAGGCCTAGCTGCAGTCAGACATCCTTAGCACTGCTGAGGAGGCGGGAGAGGCTCCCACCACCACTGCTGTACTGGCAGCCATCAGCCTGGCTTGTGGCTGAGCAGAGCTCCCCCTGTGGGAGTACACTGACCACCAGGGGGCAGCTCCTGCATTGAGTGTCTGCCCCCTGATGGTCAGTGTGTCATAATGGCCAGTGATTCCCAGTCGCTCTGCTGTTAGGGTCAATTTGCATACTACCCTTTTATTATATAGGATAGAGGCCTGGTGCATGGGTGGGGGCTGGCTTGTTTGCCCTGAAGGGTGTCCCAGATCAGGATGGGAGTCCCGCTGGGGTGCCTGGCCAGCCTGGGTGAGGGGCTGATGGCTGTTTTCAGGCTGGCCACAGCCCCTTCAAGGTGAAGGTCCCCGCTGGGGTTCCTGGCCAGCCTGGGTGAGGGGCTGATGGCTGTTTGCAGGCTGGCAACAGCCCCTTCGGGGGGGCGGGGCCCTGCTGGGATGCCTGGCCAGCCTGGGTGAGGGGCTGATGACTGTTTGCAGGCTGGCCACAGCCCCTTCAGGGGGGGGTCCCCCCTGGGGTGTCTGGCCAGTCTGGGTGAGGGGCTTATGGCCAGAGGGTGGGTGTCCTGCTGGGGTGCCTGGCCTGTGTGGGTGAGGGGCTGATGGCTGTTTGCAGGCTGGCAACAGCCCCTTCAGGGTGGGGGTCCCCCCTGGGGTGCCTGGCCAGCCTGGGTGAGGGGCTGATGGCTGTTTGTAGGCTGGTCAAGCACCCCAGCAGGGACCCTCACCCCATGAGGGTGTGGCCATCCTGGGTGAGGGGCTGATGGCTGTTTGCAGGCTGGCCACGGCCCCCAGCCACCCAAGCTCCCAGTGGAGGCTGGCTGGAAGCAGGTATCTGGGATTTATTTAGCTTCTATAATTGAAACTTTGTTGCCTTTTGCGGAGGCCACAGCCAGCCAGGGCAGGCGGGAAGCTTGGCCTCCTCCATCACCAGGGCAACCAAGGCTCCTGCTTGCTCCAGCTCCATGGCTGCCGGCCGCCATCTTGGTTGGGTTAATTTGCATATAATCGCTCCAATTGGCTGGTGGGTGTGGCTTGGGCGTAGCAAAGGTACAGTCAATTAGCATCTTTGTCTTTTATTAGTGTAGATTTTTAGTAAATATCCTCTAACATTCAACGGACTTATAAGTGATAAAACTATCTCCTGAGTTAATCTATTTTGATCCCTTGCTATATATTTGCAACCAACTTATAGAAAAAGGTTAATTAGAGAATTATGTTGCTTGATTTTAGATGTATTATAGGTGATTTACTGAGATTTCCTTCTTCCAAATGAGAATTGTTGCATGTAGCATCAAGCTTTTGGACTTTAGTTATCTGTTTATCTGTGTACCAAAGAAGAACTCAAAGCAAAATATACTGACTTTGCCAATTCTCAGCCCACCTCTATAGAAATGAAAGGGTATTATTTTCTAATGTATACTCTCATTGGGCTTCTTTACTTGATACTAAGTCATTTCTATGCCAGGATGATGTTTGAAGTTTATGTATCTATACTCAGCCATTACCAAACTTCATATTATATACCACAGACCTATTTCAAATCAATATGAATTTTTAAAATTAAGTGAAACAGGCTTTTTAGAGGATTGCCTAAACATTCTGCAAACCATTTCTTTCTCTATTCACCGAAAATTTGTCCTTGGATTAAGCTAAATCAGCAGGGAGTTATATACTTGAATCATACTGTTTAGGACTCATAGAGTTATTTTATTGATGTCATTGTCTGATCTTGAAGAAGCCTATAAGGAAAAAATCTCATGAAATGCTTAATTGTATTTACTGTAAAGCGATTGTGGAGGACATTGTTCATCATATTATATAATATATTCCTTATAATAGTGCATTGGGAAATTTTCCCTTATGTCTTAGTACCAGGTATAATTGCATTTCTTCAATAAAACTGGCTTATTTTTACCTCATGTTTACTGAGAAGCATGTGTCTATCCTTATATTAAATTGTTAGGAAGCTCAGCGGTAAATGCCTACTTCTAGCATGTATACTGACAATATGGCACTAATTCTGTGTATTTATATCTTCCTTGGCTTTGCTTTATTTTTGTATGTTTATTTTTATTTTGCCCTGATTGATCTAACCCTTTTTTTCGTTTCAATGCTTTTGTGATGTGTGAATTTTATAAACCATCTCCAATGCTTTTCAACAAGATAGGGCATAAATCAGTAAATAAACTATGAATTATGGACAAAGAGGGAAGCATAGACTAGTGGAAAAAAACAAATACTAAAGTCACTTAACTGGCTTCTGTTTTCTAATTAAAAAAATGCGTAAGTTACACTTTTCCCTATCACTCAAAATATGTGTGAAAAGAAATTAAGATAATATATATGAAAATACTTTAAACAGCAGACTAATTCTTAAATGCAAAACAACCATAGTAATGTCATCTTTCAAGCAGAATATAATTGATATTTGTACAAATATATATATATATATATATATATATATATATATATCCCTAATATGCAAATAGACCAAACAGCGGAACAACTGAACAACCAAACAACCAAACAACTGGTCACTATGATGTGTGATGACCAGAGGGTGCGCATGGAATATGGCGGGCGTTGGCCACAGTGGGATGGTGGAGCAGCTGAGTGGGGGTGCCAGACCAAGGCAGGGCACCGGTCGCTATCATTGGGGAGAACCTCTGGTGGTTACTGAAAATTCTTTGCTCCCTTGCACCGCAGTCCCAGCAGGCGCTTGCACCTGCTGCTGGCACCAGCCCCACTCGCACCCGCAGCCGGCACCCGGCACTGGCCCTGATTGCTCAGCGCTGTCAGTGGGTGTGGCAGCTGCCAGCCTCAATCGCCCCTCAGGGCTTCTCCACCTCGCCCTGCTCCTGAGGGGTGATCTGGGCTTGCAGCCGGCTCTTGCACCCACTGCTGGCAATGGCCCTGCTCGCACCCACTGCCAGTGCCGGCCCCACTCACACCTACAGCCAGCGCCAGAGCTGCCGCTCGCACCTGCTGCAAACACCCAGCGCCGGTCCCGACTGCTTAGCACCCTCAGCGGGTGCAAGTGGCTGCTGCTGGCCCTGATCGCCCCTGAGGGCTTCTCCATCTCCCCCTGTTCCTGAGGGGCAATTGGGGCAGCAGCAGCCGCTCACACCCACTGATGGTGCCAGCCCCACTCGCGCCCACTGCTGGCACCAGCTACAATAACTCCATGCTGTCAGCGAGTGCAAGCAGGGCCGGCGCCATCAGCACATGGGAGCTGCAGCAGCAGGAGTGGGGCTTATGGCAGACAGAGGACCAGGGTCCTTGGTGGGAGGGGCCAAGACCCATGCCTGTGCCCACCGCAGCCTGGTGGCCCACAGTTCCTTTTAAGATGCACAAATTTGTGCATTGGGCCCCTAGTTTAAATAAGAATCATGTCCCCTAATCACATTGAAAAGAATAATAAACCATCTAAAAGAGACTCTTTGGCCAATATTAGTGGTTTTATCCTGAGTCTTCATGACAATCTGAAAATTTGGCATTATCATCAGCTACTTAAAATTATTTATTACCTCCTTTGTGCACAAAATGTTCTGCTACAATCGACAGAGCTCTTTATCTTAGACTGGTGACCCAGTGCATGGATTCATGCACATTGAAAGGAAATTAATTAGAAGGTGGCCAGCGGGGCAGGACTGGGTGAGATGGGCTAGACACGCCCTGGAGCCAACCTCCTACAGTCCCTCCCAGGCATCTGCAGAGTGAGCAGGGTCTCTCTGGCAGGTGGGGTCCCTTGGCCTGGCCTGCAGGGATCAGGCCAAAACCGGCTGTTCATTCCCAGAGGAGTCCTGGAGTGTGAGAGGGCACTCTGCGAAGTTGCTGTCGTACAGGATGTGGAATGCAAACGCAATTGTGCAGTGAACCAGATTCGGGGCCAATAGTGCCCCAGCAACAACATAACCCTCGGCCAAAGGTGGAATTGCACAGCCCTGCGAGGAATCGGGCTCCCTCCTCTCTGGTTTCAGGGTGTGCCACGGCCAAATCACTGCAGCTCAGCAGCTCCTGCATTGAGCGTCTGCCCCCTAATCATTAACTTTATTAAACATTTATTTTCAGAACTGACTGCTAAAGGTTAAATGCTCTCCTTGTCCTTTTGTGTTATATATAATACTAGAGTCCCGGTGCACAAAATTTGTGTATCTGGCGTGGGGGGATCCCCTCAGACCAGCTTGCACCCTCTCCAATCTGGGACCCCTCAGGGGATGCCCAACTGCCGGTTTAGGGGATCAGGCCTAAACCGGCAGGTGGACATCCCTCCACAATCCAAGACCATTGGTTCCTAACTGCTCACCTGCGTGCCTGCCTGATCACCCCTAACTGTCCCCCCTGCTGGCCTGGTCAACCCCAACTGCTCTCCCCCCTGCCGTCCTGGTCGCCCTTAATTGCCCCCCTGCTGGTCTGGTCACCCTTTACAGCCCGCCCCCCGCCAGCCTGGTCACCCCTCCCTGCCCCCCTCTGCCGCCTAATTGCCCCTCAACTGCCCCTCCACCAGCCTAGTTGCCCTTTACTGTGCCCCCTGCCAGCCTGGTCACCCCCAACTGCCCCAACACCTGGTGGCCCCTTACTGCCCCCCCTGCCAGCCTGGTCACCCCACGCAGCCTGCTGCTCAGCTGTTTGGTCACCCCTCACTGCCCCACCTGCCAGCCTGGTTGCCCGCAACTGCCTCCCCTGTCGGCCTGGTCACCGCATGCAGCCTGTTGTTCAGTTGTTTGTTCGCTCCTCACTAACCCCCCTGCCAGCCTGGTCACCCCACGCAGCCTGCTGCTCAGTCATTTGGCCGCCCCTCACTGCCCCCCGCCCCCGCCAGCCTGGTCATCCCCAACTACCCCTCCTGCGGGCCTGGTCGCTCCACACAGCCTGCTGTTTGGTCATTTGGTCATCCCTCACTAACCCTCCTGCTGGCCTGGTCGCCCCACGCAGCCTGCTTGTTCAGTCGTTTGGTTGTCCCTCACTAACGCCCCTGCCAGCCTAGTTGCCCCACGCAGCCTGTTCAGTCATCCGTTCAGTTGCAATGGTCACTTAGACTTTTATTATTATAGATAGCCTCCCACTCAATACCTAGGTATAATCTATAGTGATATCATAAAAGATGTTAGTGGAACATAAAAACACTGGTAGAACTGAGGAAATGTCATATTCAACATCCACATTAGGAGTCAAACACAGATAAGATAAAAACATTTCCTGGAAAATAGATATAGGTAACTGTTTTGAATGCAGCTCGGAACATCCAGGAAAGAGCATTACAAAGTCTACTCACTTACTGGAGTGATCCCTTTGTAAGTTATATAAATGTCCAATCTCAATGTTGTATTCCTGAAACTAATACAGGAGCGAGCAAAGGTAGGTTTACAGTGAGTATGGAAAACAGTTTTTTCTTCTTTATTTTTTATTATTGTATTATTTATTACAAACAACTATAAACCTATTGTTTTCTGCCCCTACATAATATTACATGTCAACTGTAATCAAAAGAAATTTTAATCTATTTAAAAGCACACTTAAAAAGTATCCTATCTAATAAAGGAGAATATGCTAATTGACCCTCACACCATCGCAAAGACGGTGGCACACACAGCCAATAAGGAGGGAATATGCTAACTGACTGCCCTGCCCTCAAAGATGGCAGTGCCCACAGCCAATAAGAAGGAAATATGCTAATTTAAAGCCATGAGCAGTTGTGGGCAACTAAGCCAGCAGGGAAGGGCAGTTGGGGGCAACCAGGCCTGCAGGGGAGGGCAGTTGGAGGCGACTGGGCCGGCAGGGGAGGGCAGTTGGAGGTGATCAGACCGGCAGGGGAGGAGAGCAGCTGGGGGCAATTGGGCCGGCAGGGGAGCAGTTAGGCATTGATTGGGCTGGCAGGGGAGTGGTTAGTGGGTGATCAGGCTGGCAGGCAGAAGCGGTTAGGGGCAATCAGGCAGGCAGGCAGGTGAGCGGTTGGGAGCCAGCAGTCACAGATTGTGGAAGGGATGTCTGACTGCCTAAATTGACAGTCGGACATCCCCCAAGGGGTCCCAGATTGGAGAGGGTGAAGGCTGGACTTAGGGACACCCCCTGTGCACAAATTTCATGTACCAGGCCTCTAGTACAATAATATTGAGATATTAAAGAGACTGTAGGAAAAATCTACAGGTACCTACTACTATAGCTGCCATTGACCACTCAGAAATACTGGGTGATTGCCATTCAGGCGGCTTTCTTAATGACTATGAGGAATGACTAAGAGGAACAGTGACTATAATGTGGTGGTTTTAACATATGACTACAAACTCTTAGATGCTCCTCCCTTTAAGAGGCAGAGCCTAATATCCCACCTCAAGTGTGAACTGGGCTTAATGATGCACTTCTAACAAACAGAATAAAACACTGTGTGACTTCAGAGATTCGTTCACAAAAAGCACTTAATCTCAATCAATCAATCAATCTCTCTCTCTCTCTCTCTCTCTCTCTCTCTCTCTCTCTCTCTCTCTCTCTCTCTCTCTCTGCCTCATCATTCCTAGATGCTGTCAGGAAGACACTCATTTATCCAGAGACCTGTGTTGTAAGAAGCTGAGGTCTTCAGCCAGTGAATAACTTGAGGACTCCTAACAACAGCCACGTGAGTGAATCCTCCAGGCTCTCAACTCCTCAGATTACTGCAGTCCTAGATGACATCTTGTCTATACATCATGGAAGATCCTGAGGTAGACTCACCCAACGAAGCTTCTCCCAAATTATTGACTCAAAGAAACTGTGAGATAATGTTTGTTGTTTTAATCCACCAAGTTCGCAGTTAACTTGTTATGCAACAATATATAACTCAAACAAATAAGGAACACAATCCTAGATATAGCAAGTATATGAATTCATGGAAAAGAGAGAGAACTTGAATTGGTTGGTGGATAATTGAGAACACCTAACAAGTTAACATACCTTTGTGTATCAATGGATGTGGAGTCATCTATGTAAGTTAAGTTATTCAAGTGTGAGAGGTTTTTAATATATTTTGAAACCAGTTTTCAAAATTTAGTCTTTTAATACTGTTTTACTAGTGACTCTAAAGAAACTTTTCCATATGAAAGAAGCTTTGTTCGTTCCAAATAGGGTGTGCTTCCTTCTACTCCTTCCTTCCATTTTAGACACGGTGATTATTTCTAACCCCCACTAGACTAACAATCAATTTGAAAGCATTTGGCATGTCTTATGATGGCTAGAATCATAACCATTACTAGGAGTTTAGAAACCAAAGAAAAATGCATTTAAATATCACAGAGGCATAACATTACCTATCTGTAAACAAACCTGAAAAAATGCAGATAATCACTCTCTCAAACATATGCTACTTAAAATGCACCCTCCCTCCATTTTGATTGCCCTCATCATTTTTCAAGATGACAAACCAGAAAGCTGGACCTTTTTCTTTCCCTTCGGCTATTGTATTTATTCAAAGTGAACCATGAACAGGCTTAGAAAAGGTAAATTTAGCTGACAAGGTGACAGTTAGGAAATTATATAAAATACAACACCAGCCTTCACCCACCTCACTTTCAAACTTCCCTGGTGCTCTCATGTTGTACACTTTTACTCCTTGATTCTTATACATACAAGTAGAAGAAGCCTTTCCATCTCATTTTCATTAGATAAAAAAGAATACTGCCCTGGCCGGTGTGCTAAGTGGTTAGAGCATTGGCCAGTGCACTGAAAGGTCCTGGGTTCAGTTCCTGATCAAGGGCATGTACCTGGGTTGTGGGTTCACTCCCTGCCCTGAGTCGGGGCCCCTGTGGGAGGCAACCAGTCTATGTGTCTCTGTCACATCTCTCTCTCTCTCTCTCCCTCTCCCTCCCCCCCCCCTCTCTCTCTCTCTTTCCTCCCTCCCTCCCCTTCTACTCTATCTAAAATTCAATGGAAAAAATATCCTTGGATGAGGATTAACAAAAATAAATAAATAAATACACTGAAAAGTTCACACAGTACATTTCATTGATTAATGCACTAAATTATCATAACAAGATTTGCTGTATAGAAACTTTTCCTATTTCCATCCAAATACACACTGAAATACTAAAGACCTCATTATGAGGCTGTTTGGTCTTTGATAGCCTCAAGAAAGACAGCAAGGCTATAGGAAAATGCCAGCGTGTTTACTTAACTTCATCAAAACTATGCCAGGATGAGTACTAAGAATGTTAGTTGAAAATAACGGGATATCAATATGAGTTCTCAAGTTTGATTTTTTATTTAAAAAAACATTTACTTTGAGTAACACTGCAAATCATTGAAATCAGTCTGCATTTATAACGTTTTAAAATTGAAATAAAACTTGATGCTGTTAGAATAGATCATGGATCTCTGATACGGGCTCAACAGATGATACTACCACCAATACTGCTGCTCTCATTTTTTAAAAATAATTTTTATTGATTTTAGAAAGAGAGGAAAGGAGAGGGATAGAGAGGTAGAAACATCAATGAGAAGGAAACACTGATCAGCTGCCTCCTGCACCCACCCACCCAGCAACTGGAGATTGAGCCCAAAACCCAAGCATGTGCCCTGACCAGGAATCGAACTATGACCTCCTGGTTCATAGGTCAATGCTCAAGCACTAAGTCACATCAGCAGGGTGCTGCTCTCATTTTTATTAAAAGTGGTAACAGTGGCAATAATAATCCAGCAGCTTGATAAGAGTACCCTGCTACCCTCCCTCTTCTTATAAGTGCATTTTTTCCAAAAGGGAATATTATATTAATTATAGAAGGGTCAGTCATTAAAACACACTACCAAGATGACCATTAAGTCCCTTTACTACATATAATCAGGAGAAAGGGACCAGATAGTATGCAAGACAATGAAAGACCCAAGTAAGAATTGGAAGGAAGGAAAACTGGATAATTATACCTAACATTAGCAAAGAAAGAAAAGCCCATATTTTAGCTACTGACACAAGCAGTAATACTAATGCATTGTGGGATCTACTGCTATGAGTTGCAAAAGATATCGCCACTATAAAATCCACAGAACAAAGAGGAGAAAAAGAAAAATAATTATAATCATTGTCTTACAATATGAAGACATATACAGAAAGAAAGCGAGTAATAACTGAAGATAAGTTTACTAACTGGAAAATCATCTTGACAGGAAGGACAGACAAAATGTGGACCTCTCCTCCAAAGCTTAGTATTTTACAGTCCCAGGCATTTACCCAGTCTAATTTTTGTAAGAAGGTGACTCTGGTCCTAACTTCTTTATAGAAGTTGAATTTATAGAGGACATTACAGAGTTCTAAGAAAGGCAACTTAAGATAAGCTTGTAAGTAGATATTTGGGTTAAGGGATTGTAAATCCTGGGGGAACTCCAGTTCAGACACTGAATTACGTTGAGTCCTCCTGTAAATCACTTAGCCACTCGACCCTACTGTTTTACCTAGTTAAGATGTCTCTTTTCTAAGGTCTAAACAATGTACATTCCTATATCAGTCATGATAAAAGCTCCTTAGAAATGCAAAATAAATTTTAGCTGTTATAATTTCTTTTGAAATTAAAAGCTCTGGTTTTATCTAAGATCAGAAAGAGAGACTGAGGAGGAAGTGCCAGTGGAATTTAGAGTACAAGATATTTATTGTTCTCTATCCTCAGCACTTCTGAAGAGTTCACAGAAATACTAATACCTGTTGTTTAGTATTATTATTAGTTGGTTGAAGGGTCGTCCTGTGCACTGGAGGGTCACAGGTTCGATTCCTGGTCAGGGTACATACCTAGCTTGCAGGTTCCTTTCCTGGTCCAGGTGAGTACAGAGGCAGCCAATCTCAATCAATCTCTCTCCCCTCTCCCCTCTCCCCTTTACTCTCTCCTCTCTCCTCTCCCTCTCTCTCCTCTCTCCTCTCTCTCTCTCTCCTCTCTCCTCTCTCTCTCTCCCCTCCCTTTCTTTCTCCTCTCCCCTCCCTCCCCCCTTTCTAAAAAATCAATAAAATACCTTTTATTTTTATTACAGTTATTGGGGTGGCATTGGTTAATATGATCATATAGGTTTCAGGTGTGGGTTTCTATGTTACAAGATCTGTATATTGCACTGTGTGCCCACCACCCAAAGTCAAATATTCCCCCACCACCATATACTAAAAAAACAAAAAGGAGGAGAGAGGGAGCAGTGGGGGATGGATAATAAAAAAGAACTGGATTTCATATTTACTTCATTTCTCAAAGCTCTTTCAAAACACTTAACATGGTAATGAGTTAAATGTCAACAGCAGTGAGCATAGGTAAATGGAGATAATTTGCACTTGGCAATAAATTACACAGAGGCTTTGGAGACTCAGATATGGCGCCCCCTGCAGGCTCTATGGGGGGGAGGGTTCAGCAAAGGCACAATGACCTCTGCCAGCACTTTTGTCTGGGAGAAAGCTAACAGCCCAGCTCTCACCCTGATTTCAGTTCCTCCCTGTATGTCTCTGGAGGCTTTCCAGCTGCTGCCCCAGTGCTGAAGTTCTGGAATGTGTCTGAGTTAAGAGACCATTAATGATGTACCTGTGTATTTTCAAGGGAGCTCATAAAGAACTTCTTCCCAAAATTGTTAATAAGCTGTTAAATATGAAATTAAGTGAAACAGAAGATGGCAAGACTGTCTTTATATTGGATCTGCCTGGACATATTCTTATCCCTCAAGCCACCATTGGGGGGAGAGTAAAAGTAATATGCAGTATCACTCTAGCTCTGGAAAAGAAGAAGGGTTAGAACGTTATTCCCAATTTATAACTCTATGTGAAAAAGAATTAGCTGCTAACAACAAATGTGCTGAAGCTGGGGTTGTGGTGGAACATGGCACTTATGGGAACAGGCAGATTTTAAAGCTGCATACCAACGGTCATACATACACCTCATTGAGTTTTGAAAAATTAAAAGTTAGTTTCTACAATTGTTTTCTGGTATAAAATGATCTGGACTATAATTAGATTCTTCCCCTTCTTCTTGAATATATAAACCTACAGCATTTTGATACAAGAAAACCCTGGGTTCCATCCATAACTCTGCAACCTGCTAATTGAATGACCTTACCAGTCACCTAAACTCTGGATCTTGGTCACCTTTCATTCTGCTTTCCCCTACACTCCAACTTGAAATTTTGAGAATTGCTTCCTATTCACTTTAGGTCATTGTGGAAATGTTCTTAGAGAGCTGTATGTCTTTTGCAATGAAGAGTTTTGTGCAATCAAGAAAAATATATTTCTTATATCTTCAAAAGTATGTAGTATGTAATAAAAATAACTGTAATAAAATCCAGCACAAACTGATTATAATTTTGTCAATTTTGTTTTACTATTCAGTTTTCTATATTTTGAATGAAAGAATATGCAATTTACTATTCTTTTTTATTTTCTTAAATCTTCACCAGGGGATATGTTTATTGCTTTATTTTTTTTTAAGAGAGAGGAAGGGAGAAAGAGGGAACAACCCCATCTATGTGAGAGAAAGAACAGTTGCCTTCTGTACACACTCCAACCAGGGACTGAATCCTCAACCTAGGTATGTGCCCTGACCAAGTATTGAACCCGCAAACTTGGTGCATGGGACAATACTCCAACCAACTGAGCCACCCAGCATGACTATTCATTTTAATATCTATGGTAATCCTATATAATAAAGAGGTAATATGCCACCCCCATGTGGTCAAAGATGGCTGCCCCCATATGGTCACAAGATGGCCACCAGAAGATGGCAGCAGGGGAGGACAGTTGTGGGCGACCGGGCCTGTAGGGGAGGGAGGGCAGTTGGGGAGGACCAGGCCTGCAGGGGAGGGCAGTTGGGGAGGACCAGGCCTGCAGGGGAGGGCAGCTGGGGCAATCAGGCCGCCAGGGGAGGGCAGTTAGGGGCAATCAGGCTGGCAGGGGAGGACAGTTAGACATCAATCAGGCTGGCAAGGGAGTGGTTGGGAGGTGATCAGGCTGGCAGGGAGAAGCAGTTAGGGGCAGTAAGGCAGGCATGCAGGCAGGCAGGCAGTTAGGAGCCAGCAATCCAGGATTGTGAGAGGGATATCCAACTGACTGGCAGTTGGACATCCCCTGAGGGGTCCCAGATTGAAAAGGGTGCAGGATGGGCTGAGGGACACACCCCCATGCATGAATTTCATGCACTGGGCCACTATTATAATATAAACATGTTGTGGTTATGATATTACTTTCTAAGGATATCCAAGTGTTTTTAAATTAATTCAAGAATCTTTAGTTGATACAGGAATAAGGTATGGGGGCTTAAAAGATGTTTTCATTTAATATACCAATGGGTTGCTATTCTGCTTCTCAGTTTTTTACCAAAACAACATATGTCTCATTTTTTGTCTTTCTTTTTTAAAAGTTACTGCTTAATGAAACTAGTATTAGTTTGTAATTTTTTAGGGATTCCTTTCTTGCTGAATCACACTGCTATAAAGGGAAGAAAAGGGAAGCTTTCTACTGAATTTGAAAAAAAGTTCATTTGTTCATTTCCATATTATATACTTAACTAGAGGCCCAGTGCACAAAAATTTGTGCACTTGGGGGGGAGGGAGGGGTACCTCAGCCCGGCCTGTGCCCTCTCGCAGTCTGGGACCCCTCGGGAGATAACGACCTGCTGGCTTAGGCCTGTTCCCGGGTGGCAGAGGGCAGGCCCAATCCCTACCTGCAGCCCCTAGTCAGGCTCAGAGCAGGGCAGATTGGGGAGTTGGGGCGCCGCCCCCTGTCATGCACAGAGCAGGGTGGACCGGGAGGTTGCGATGCCACCCTCAGTCACGCTCAGGGTAGGGCCGATTGGGGGGTTGGGGCACCTCTCCCTGTCACACTCAAGGCAGGGTTGATGGGGAGGTTGCGGCGCCACCCCCTGTCACGCACAGAGCAGGGCCCATCAGGGGGTTGGGGCGCTGCCCCCTGTCATGCACAGAGCAGGGCACATCAAGGGGGTTTGGGAGCTCCCCCCTGTCACACACAGAGCAGGGCAGATCAGGGTATTGAGGTGCCGCCCCCTATCACCCACAGAGCAGGGCCGATCAGGGGGTTGGGGCGCCACCACTCTCAAACCCAGGGCAGGGCCGATGGGGAGGTTATGGCTCTGCCCCGTCACACAAAGAGCAGGGCCCCTGGGGGGGGGGGGGCGGTTGAGGCACGGCACTCTGTCACACACAGAGCAGGGCAGATCAGGGGGTTGGGGCGCTGCCCCCTGTCAGGCACAGAGCAGGGCCGATCAGGGGGTTGGGGAGCTCACCTCTGTCATGCACAGAGCAGGGCCCATCAGGGGGTTGGGGAGCTCCCCCCTGTCATGCACAGAGCAGGGCCCATCAGGGGGTTGGAGAGCTCCCCCCTTTCACACACAGAGTAGGGCCGATAGGGGAGTTTGCGCACAGTCCCCTGTCACACACAGAGTAGGGCCAATCAGGGGGTTGGGGCCCCGCCCTCTATCACCCACAGAGCAGGGCCAATCAGGGGGTTGGGGTGCCGCCACTGTCACACTCAGGGCAGGGCCGATAGGGAGGTTATGGCTCTACCCCATCACACACAGAGCAGGGCCCGTGGGGTGGGGGGGTTGGGGCGCCACATCCTGTCAAACACAGAGCCACAGGGTGATCAGGGGTTTGGGGAGCTCCCCCCTATCAGGCACAGAGCAGGGCCGATCAGGGGGTTGGGGCGCCTTCCCCTGTCACGAACAGAGCAGGGCCCATAGGGAGGTTGTGGCCCCACCCCCATCACACACAGAGCCGCAGAGCCATCAGGGGGCTTGGGCGATACCCCCTGTCACGCTGATCCCGGTGCCGGGAGGCCTCTCAGCTAGGCTGCTGATCAACTGAACACTGTCTCCGTGTCCTTCCTTCTTCGCCGACTCCGTCTACACCTTTGGGAACCCCTGGACCTGCTGGGGTTGGACCCCAGCAGGTGGGGGCCAACTGGTTTGCCCTGAAGGGTGTGCTGGATCAGGGTGGGGGTCCCCACTGGGGTGCCTGGCCAGCCTGGATGAGAGGATGATGGCTGTTTGCAGCTGGTCACACACCCTTCATGATGGGGGTCCCCACTGGGGTGCCTGGCCAGTCTGGGTGAGGGGCTGAGGGCTGTTTTCCGGCTGGGACTGAAGCTCCCAACTGCTCCTTTTTTTCTTTTTCTTTTTTTTTTTTTTTTTTTTTTTAAATATATTTTATTGATTTTTTACAGAGAGGAAGGGAGAGAGATAGAGAGTTAGAAACATCGATGAGAGAGAAACATCGATCAGCTGCCTCCTGCACATCTCCTACTGGGGATATGCCCGCAACCCAGGTACATGCCCTTGACCGGAATCGAACCTGGGACCTTTCAGTCCGCAGGCCGACGCTCTATCCACTGAGCCAAACCGGTTTCGGCTCTTTTTCTTTTTTTATTCTGGGCCAGCTTTAGCTCTGAGGCTTGGCTCCAGCTCTGAGGTCTCTGCTGCTGAAAGAAGGTATCTGGTTTGTTTAGGTTCTATAATCAAAACTCTGTATCAACTCCAGCTCTGAGATCCCAGCTCTCTGAAAGCTGGTTTCTGGGGTTTTGTTTAGCTTCTATATTTGTTACAATGTTTTTTAAACTGCAAGCTCAGAGGCTGGCAAGGCAGGCGGGGAACATTGCAGTCCTCCGTGACTGAAGCAAGCAAGCCTCATGTTCAGTTTAAAGCTGCCTGGCTGCCGGCCGCCATCTTGGCTGGCAGTTAATTTGCATATCGCCCTGATTAGCCAATGGGAAGGGTAGCGGTCATACGCCAATTACCATGTTTCTCTTTTATTAGATAGGATGGTTTAAAGCCAGTATATATATTTTTTCTATTAATGAATCTCTCTACCTCATCTATCCACTCCAAAAAATTTATATGTTGAAGTTCCCCAATATGATGGTATTTAGAGATGGGGCCTTTGGAGGAATTAAGGCTAATAAGGTCATGAAAGTGGAACCTTCATGATGGAATTAACATGCTCATAAGAGCTACCAGAGAGTTTTCACTGATACCACGTAAAGATGCAGTGAGAAGGGGGCCATTTACAAGCCAGAAAGAGAACCCTTACCAGAAACTGACCATGATGACACCTTGATCTAATACTTCTAACCTTCTGAACTCTTACCATTTGCAACGTCATGGATGGAACTGGAGAGCATTATGCTAAGTGAAATAAGCCAGTCAATAAAGGAAAAATACCACATGATCTCACTCATTCATGGACAATAGAGACCATTATAAACTTTTGAACAATAATAGATACAGAGGCAGAGCTGCCTCAAACAGATTGTCAAACTGCAGCGGGTAGGCCGAGGAGGGTTGGGGGGCAGGAGGTAGGGGGGTAAGAGATCAACTAAAGGACTTGTATGCATGCATATAAGCATAACCAATGGACATAAGACACTGGGGAATAGGGGAGGCTAGGGGACTGTCTAGGGCGGGGGGATAAAATGGACACATATGTAATACCCTAAAAAAAAAATAAATAAATAAATAAATAAATAAATAAATAAATAAATAAATAAAACAATTTAAACTGTCAAAAAAAAACAAAAAAAAACAAAATATTAAATTATTTCAAAATATTAAAAAAAATAATACTTCTAACCTTCAAAACTGCGAGAAAATAAATTTCTGTTTAAGAAAAAGAAATTACCCATAAACTTGGAGGAGAGAACTGACTTTACTTAAAATGGGGGCATTTGATGGGATGCAAAGTTCTGCTATTGCTGTTCTTCCTGTTGAACAAGCACTTGTACAACATAGTATGTTATCAACTGCCTACAATAATTTTTATTAGCTATTGTTGGTAGACACCTAAAGAGGTGAGCCAATGTTAGTTATCCCATTTTCAGATAAGAACACTGGCATACTTATATTTTTCAAGTAGTTATTACCTGAATCATTCATTGACAAAAAGCTTTTCAAAAGTGGTTTACCCAAACAGGTAGAAGTTCCAGTTAGGAGATATTCTTACAATCACTAGGACTTTAACTACAATTACATTTGTGTCTATTCAATCTAAATTTTTTCTTAGCCGAAACCGGTTTGGCTCAGTGGATAGAGCGTCGGCCTGCGGACTGAGGGGTCCCAGGTTCGATTCCGGTCAAGGGCATGTACCTGGGTTGCGGGCACATCCCCAGTGGGAGATGTGCAGGAGGCGGCTGATCAATGTTTCTC
This sequence comes from Myotis daubentonii, assembly GCF_963259705.1. Classification (NCBI taxonomy): domain Eukaryota; kingdom Metazoa; phylum Chordata; class Mammalia; order Chiroptera; family Vespertilionidae; genus Myotis; species Myotis daubentonii. Next base: position 34,773,452 of record NC_081861.1, read on the forward strand.
TCCCATCGATGTTTCTATCTCTCTCCCTTCCTCTCTGTAAAAAATCAATAAAATATATTTTTAAAAAATAAAATAAAAATAAATAAATTTTTTCTTAAAATGTATATTAATACTTTAAACTCAAAATTCCATGGATACAGACAATAGAGTGGTGATGGCCTGGGAGGGCTAGGTGCAGGGTGGAAGGGGTCAAAGAGAAAAAAAAATAAAGGGGACATCTGTAATACTTTCAACAATAAAGAACTTTTTAAAACTTCATTTAAAAACACAATAATATAAAGAGAACTAAATCCAAACTAGATAATGGAATATACAGTTTGCTGAGTACTCATTTAAGCATAGACATTATACAATGAAAAACAAATATCAAACAATCCCTTTTCATGGTCTCTGGACTATGCCATACTTTCTGATCTGTCACTATTTTAGGCCTCTGCTGAACCACAAAAGGCTTACCTAATATGCTATCTAATAAAGAGGGAGTATGCAAATTGACCATCACATCATCACAAAGATGGAGGTGCCCAAGCACCCACAGTGGAGGAGGGGTTTCCATAACACAAGATGTCTGTGACCACAGCAGAGGTGGGGGTTTCCATAACACAAGACGGCTGAACCCACAGCAGAGGCCGAGTTCCCATAACGAGCCTTAAGGAGCAATCAGCAGGGACCTGAAGCTGCGTGGCATTGGGCCAGGGCAGAGGACCTAAGCCTGCACCCCCCCTCCACCTGGTGGGGCTTGACAGGAGACCTTACGCCACGCCCCCCACCCCTGGTTTCAGGCTGGGGGATCTCAGGCCACACCGCCCCCCCGGGCATCAGGGCAGGGGACCTCAGACCGCACCCCCACCCCGGCACCAGGCCAGGGGACCTGAGGCCATGCCCCCCACCCAGCGCGGCTTGACAGGGGACCTCAAGGTAAGCCTCCTGCCCTGGTGCTGGGCCAGGGAACCTCAGGCTGCTCTCCCCCCCACCCCCACCCCCACCCCGGGAGACCTCAGGCCACACCCCCCTCCCAGGAGGGCTTGACGTGGGACCTGAGGCTGCACCCCCCCACTTGGCGGGGCTTGACTGGGGACCTGAGGCTGCGCCTCCCACCTGGCAGGGCTTGAAGGGGGACCTGAGGCTATTCACCCTACCAGGCAGGGCTTGACGAGGGCCCTGAGGCTGCACCCCCCCACCCAGTGGGGCTTGATGGGGGTGGGGTCGTCAGGGTCTGGATCTCACCCAGCGGGGATGGGACCATCTGGGTCTGGGTTTCGCACGATTTTGAGGCACCACAGGTAGGCAGGGACTTGACTCTGGGTCCCGTGGCACACCACAGACTCTGACAGGAGGAAGATTTTCATATACATTTTACTAATTTTCTTTCATCTCTCACACATCTATTATAGAGAAAGGGCATATACCAATATTAAAATATTTCCTCTACTCCCCTTTTAATGTGCATGAATTTCATGCACTGGGCCACTAGTTTGATATAATAATTGTAGACTTTTTATTCTTTCAGAAAGTATTCAAAGTTCAGACTTTAGATTACTCAAAGGTCTTTTCCTCTTATCCAGTTTCTTAAAACTGTATACTAAAGAAGCTAGAATTAAAAGCTGATTCCTGGCAACAATAAAAAAAAAATTCTATTTTACCCAGCCTGCGTGGCTCAGTGGTTGAGCATCAACTTATGAACCAGGAGGTCACAGTTCGATTCTAGGTCAGGGCACATACCCAGGTTGCCAGCTCAATCCTCAGTGAGGGGCATGCAGGAGAGAGTTGATCAATTATTCTCTCTCATCATTGATGTTTCTATCTCTCTCTCCCTCTCCCTACCTCTCTCTGAAATCAATAACAAAATATATATTTTTAATGCTATTTTGCTGAGTTTTTTCCATTCAACTATTTCATGCCCTTGACCTGTGGGTCACAAATATAATTCTCTGTTCCTGTCTTTCTATTCAGTTGCTTAACAAGCTGAATAAAATATTTTACTACTTTCAACACCTGAATAATCATTGCTATTTGACCAAGAAATGACTACTGGGGGGAAATAAAACTGCACGGGAAAGGAAATAGATAATTGGCATTATTCTAGTACTGCAGTCTACCAACATTATCCTTGTGAATTTTAACAGAATCGGTGAGTTCCTAAAAAATATATTTCTGTTCATAAAAACCTAATTTTTCCTCTGACTTACATTTTTTAAATTAGTGGAATATTCCTGTGGTGATTCAGCAGGAGAAAAAGAATCTAACTAAATTCTGAATTTTAAAATTTCATTTAAAAACTGTGTAAGCCATTTAAAACTGCCGGGGTCTTTTCCACATCTACAAGGGTTCAGGAATCTGGAGAAGGGCTGTGCATAAATGAATGAAAAGACTAGAGAAGAAATATAAATTTGGAAGGCATTTTGGGGTGCCAGATGGAAACTTAGTTGTAGTGACTAAGCTCTCCAAATCTCCAGACTCCTGACTTTTTATTTCCACATTTTGCCCTATGGCAAAGCAGATATACATATCAAAGGTAAGTTTTGGTAAACAATAAAAAGTATTACCAGATTGGGGGAACTGCCCTCAGGTGTCTGGGAGCAGGCAATAATATATGCAGATCTTCAGCCCTGCTGAAGCCCCAAGGTTCATCAGCCTTCCAATGAACTTTTTGAATAATTATAACCTGCTGGAATTTGCTTCCAGCACAAAACTCTACTTTTAAGGAATTATTTAACTCTTTATTTCATTAATATGAATACTCAAAATAATGAGTAATTATTATCATATCTTTATATACAGTTGGTGATCAAAAGGGGTTTAATGCATGTCAAAATATCACCACATAATCTTGCATAATCTTGCTGGAAATAAATCCCTTAGGGCACTGAATTAACATGAAATAATATATATACCCTTTGAAAGTTCAAAGGTATGTAGAAAGCAGACAGAAAGAACAGATATGACTCATTCCTAATAGTCCAATAAATGCACTGTACACCAACTAAACATTCTTTTTAACTGTAGTGCTTACTATTGAGTTGGTAAGCTACTACTAAAAGTTGCTGGATTAAATTACAATATCTTAATTACTCCATTTATTAATATTTCTAAGTGGGTTTGTTAATTTCTGAATTAATATGAGAATGGAAAGGAAGTATTTCCTTTCATTTGTGAACAAGGCAGCACTATCCTTCTTAGCAGACGTGTCTCCATGTATTAGAATAATTAACAATCTTTTTATTACTTTCATAAAATAATTATTCTTTTGGATATCTTTTAAGTGCAGTGCATAATATCTTACATATACATGCCCCTTCCCCAACAAAAAAAGTCTGCATTTGGTTTGGTTGAGTAATACCCCCATCCCACACAGCAATTTTTGTCAATGTTCTTTATGATTTCACCTTGCCATAAACAATTGTAGACTTCATTTACTTTACACCATTGTCTTGTCAGTATAAGATCAATTCTTCTATGCAGAAGTCACAACATGTAAGTGGAGCTAATGCCCTACCGAGATATATTTTTTTAAGTTTTTCAAGTGTTGAATTAGAAAAGCAACATAGAGACAGAATATAATCAGACACAGTGGATCAAAAAATAATCTGAATAACCCCATTCTAAATCACTGGCACACAGAATCACTTGTCTGCAAATAAAACAAAGACTCATCAGAAGGAAAAATCTAAGATTTAACCAGAGGAGTCTAGAGCCGTGGTCGGCAAACTGCGGCTCGCGAGCCACATGCGGCTCTTTGGCCCCTTGAGTGTGGCTCTTCCACAAAATACCACAAAATACCACAAAATACCACATGCAGGCGCGCACGTACAGTGCGACTGAAACTTTGTGGCCCATGCACATTAGTCTGTATTTTGTGGAAGAGCCACACTCAAGGGGCCAAAGAGCCGCATGTGGCTCACGAGCCGCAGTTTGCCGAGCCACAGTTTGCCAACCACTGGTCTAAAGAATTTAACTAGAGACATTTTTCTTCTATATAAGAGTAGGGGGGGGGGAGGGATTTGAGTTTCAACTTGCTGACCTCTTCCTGTCCACCTACTGATAATATTCAATAGCCATGGGCTGAAAGGATAAGAGAAAACAGAAGAATGATTGGATTTTCAATCCATGAACACAAGAAAGTGAATGGTACTGAAAGATGGGTTTCTTCTTTCATCTTGTGTTAGTGATTGTGCTTCACCTTGTACTTATGTTTTCTTCCCCATTCACTAAATTTCTCACAAACATTTGCCTTTTAGAAATATATTTTAATGTATTTTATTTTACTTTTTAAAATATATAAATTTTGTTAATTTCAGAGACGAAGGGAAAGGGAGATATAAACATCAATGATGAGAGAGAATCATTATCTCTCTCCTTCATGCCCCCTACTGGGGATCCAGCCTACAACCCGGGCATGTGGCCTTGACCAGAATCGAACCCAGGACTTTTCAGTCTGCAAGCCTATGCTCTATCCATTGAGCCAAACCAGCTAGGGCATACTTTAACATATTTTAAAATACTGGTTGTTGAATACTTGATACTAGGATTGGGCCATGAAATGAGTGAGGTTATCCTATCCTAGCTGCCAAGAGAAGTCAATCTTCACTTGAACCTGTGACTTGGTTCAAGTTCAGAGACAGATTTGCATCAGGGAATTTTTTCACACAATTCCATAGTGAAGAGAAAGCATTTGACAGATTATCACACAATTCATTACTAGCTGGTATTCTGGTAAAGCAGGAAAGCCAATTGTTTGTCCTCAGGTTATGTACTTGTAATTGAGGCTGTGCAGCATCACTACTATAGCTGTTGACCTTTCACATGTGCATAGAGCATCTGCACAGTTCAGTCACAGTGATCAGTTTTAGTAAAAGAAAAAGATGAGAGAGAAGGAGGAGGAGGAAAGAAGGAGAGAGCAAAGCAGAGGGTGAGAGGAGAGAGGGGAGAGAAGAAATTATAATGGAGCAGAATTTGTACCCTCATATTTGTTCTGTAGTGAACAGACTTTCATGTAGCCTCCATGATACTTGCCTCCTGGTGTTTATGTATAATCCTTCCCTTTGAGTGTAGGTGGAACTGGTGACTTTCTTCTAAGTAATAAAATATGTCAAAGGTAATAGAATGTCACTCCCATCATTGTATTATGTTATATAAAACACTATCTTGCTATAAGACTTGCTCTAGGACAGGGGTGGGCAAACTTTTTGACTCGAGGGCCACAATGGGTTCTTAAACTGGACCGGAGGGCCAGAACAAAAGCATGGATGGAGTGTTTGTGTGAACGAATATAAATTCAAAGTAAACATCATTACATAAAAGGGTACGGTCTTTTTTTTTTTTTTTTTAGTTTTATTCATTTCAAATGGGCCAGATCTGGCCCGTGGGCCGTAGTTTGCCCACGGCTGCTCTAGGACCTTGTTCTCTTTGCTGGCTTTGAAGCAGCAAGCTGCAGAGTCCTCCAGCCAAGAGGAAATGAATTCTGCCAATAACCTGAGAGAGCTTGGAAGCAGACATGTCCTCAGACCTCCAAATGAAAATCCAGCCCTGGCTGACACCTTGATTACAGCCTTGCTAAGAATACATATAAGCTGAATTTCTAGCCCCCAGAAATTATAAAAAACTGGAGGCCCAGTGCACGAAATTCGTGCATGGGGGGGTGTCCCTCAGCCCAGCCTGCACCCTCTCCAATCTGGGACCCCTCAGCCGGACATCCCCTGAGGGGCCAGCAGTCAGACATCCCTCTCACAATCGGGGACCACTGGTCCTAACCACTCACTTGCCTGCCTGCCTGATTGCCCCTAACCACTCTGCCTGCCAGCCTGCTCGCCCCCAACTGCCCCCCCTGCTGGCCTGCTCGCTCCCAATTTCCCTCCCCTGCCGGCCTCATTGCCCCTAACCTCCTCTGCCTCGACCCCACCACCGTGGCTTTGTCCAGAAGGTCTCCTGGTCTAATTAGCATATTACCCTTTTATTAGTAGAGATGTGTGTGTGTGTGTGTGTGTGCGTGTGTGTTTAAAGCCATTAATTTTGTGATAACCTGTTTTTGCAGCATATAAAACTAATACATCTTTTGATAACATGGATGTATATTCCAAATTAACATCCTACTTATTGGGGTTTTTTTCTGAATAAATTAAATGGTCTGGCATAATATTTTGAAGCTTTCATATTTCTTCTATAATTGAGATGTGAATGCCAACTAGTGATAACATAAATATTTGTTTTGCTCAAAGCAAAACTATAAAATACTTGGAAAAAACAGAAAATCAGTTTTTACTACTGTCCACAGGTATCAATTCACAATAACTGAAACGTGTATATGAAGCAGTAAGTGCTACATTTCAGCTACTCAGTTATTGTCAATATTAAGATGATTTGAATAAAATCATAAATGTAATAGAAGCGTAAAGGACCTTAGAGATGTTTAAATCCAAATTATTTTTTGAGATGAGGAAGTTGAAACCTAGGAAGGTGAAGCGACTAAGGTAACTTAGCTAGTTAGTGGCAGAATAGGAAATAGGAACTTGGACACCTAATACTTTGTACAGTCTAGCTTTACTCCTAATAATTGTACTGTTATTTTAAGAGAAATGATAGCACATTCAAATGAATATTATCTATTCAGAATATAACTGTTTAATTATACAGGTAAGAATTTTAGGTGCCTACTATATTCCTGGGCTTTCTTTATTATTACAAGAAATGGTGTGGTATTACATTCACGAAGTCATGACATATCTTTTTCCATCACATTGTCTTTCTATATTAGTGCCAAAGTGGTAGAGGTCAATCCATTCTTGCTCTTACTGATTTGAGGCAGAGTTACATATGATTATTATTGAAAGACATAACATTTAAATTGTATAGTAGAATATTTCACTATATTGATTAAAATTTGCAGTTTCTGTAAGTGGTTCCTAAATTGTTGAATCAATACTGAAGCACAATAATTCTCATACTTGCAGCTAACTCAAAATGTTTCTATATCAATCTGCCATATATTAAAGACCATCTGGTACTACATTCTGTATTATAACATTTCTATTTGGGATTTTTTAAAACAAATTTTCTTTTCTTTTTTTTAAAAATGTGTTTGCTAGTCATTTTATTTTCATTCTAGAACATCATGAAGCAACTAAGTCAGCAAATGTTCCTTAGTCACAGTTTCCATAAATGAAACAATTCAATTAAGTAACCTTTCAAACTATAATATTTGTTATAGGGAACATCAAGTAATCCCTTTCAAGATGTTCTGGTGGGGAAAAAAATAATAGAAACATATACTGTCCACATTCAAAACATTCCACAGTCTTAACCTTATATTTATTTTATAAAGTCTTATTGCCCAATATATTTCTATACTCTATAGCCCTGAATGCCTCCCAGGGAAGGAAGTAAAAGCAGAGAAAGTGGAGTGAAAAATAACAATGCACAAAGAAAAGAGTGGTAGACAACCACTGAAAACTGTCTCAGATCATCCAAAATTCCATACCTTCTTCTGGGTTATAACCTAGTTTATTTTTTAAACTTTCAACACATACATACATACACACTTTGATGTGACCCCCGCTGAACAATAAACAGAAGAAAACTGAGGCAGTTTATATGGAGGATAGCTCATCTTGGCATTAATCCTTTGGTAAATGCATCCCCCCAAATAAGTCAATTGTCCATTATTGTCTATGAGTAGTTTATGAAACAGAAAGTCACTACTGTGTAGGGTTGTGCCAAGCAATAAGCAGCACAGGGTTTCGGAGCCAACTCAAAGGGATCAGATCATCCTCACGTTCCAGGATTGCTCAGAAATTAAGGGAGACCCTTTATCAATGCCTTGTCATTACTTGGGAACTACATGATTGACTCCATCCACTTCTTTTCATTTTCATTTTCATTTTTCCAAATATACTGTAGATAATAGATACATTGTGGTGGTCCAGTGTAATAAAAGTTGTTAAACTGGTGCTCTTAAACAATATTTAAAATGACATTTTTATTAACTTGGCATGAACCATGTTGCTAAATTGCTTTTAATATGATAATGTTTGCAGTTTACTATGCCATAAGTGCAGTTTGGCAGTGGAGTGTACATGAATATTTCATCCAGTTAAGTCCAGGATTTTGTAATTATAAATAGACCTGTTCCAACAGACATAGACAGATGCTTGTGTTTCAAAGTGAATGTTCTAAAGTATGAGTAGCTGGTTAAAGACTTGGGGCAAAGCAGAGGTATGTGGTGTGTGTACATGCATGCACATGAATGCACACGGGCATACGTGTGCACACCCAGGTGTAAGTTTAATCTGTAGAAGTGATTATTTTAAGCACTGGCACAGCTGAGAAGGCAGCAGTAATGTCAGCCATAGCTGTGACTCAGGCTATGTTACCTCTATAGCACCCCATTGTATTTTTTTGCTTCTCTTGTGCTGCTTTCATATATAAAAAGAGTTTCTGTCTTTTCCTCCAAGTACACCTCTAAATTGTATGGAGATCACCAAAGGGCTTAAGCAGGTTGTATGCTCTATGTTTTGCCACAAGCAAATTAATCAGCTAATGCAATTTTTTTTCTTTCTTCAACATTATCACATGATATATATTGGGTATCAATGTCGCAAAGATGAAATGACATATTGTATCAAAATGAATTAAGAGCAAATATTGTCCTTCTTGTGTACACGTCTAGTGAACACGAAGCAGTCTGAAATTTTCACTGCTCTACCCATTCAAAAATGGCTGTTAAAGACATGCACTGCTTGCCACATTTTTGTGTTAATTTTGTGTTTCTTTTCCCTATGTTTGATTTGATGAAGGTAATAGATTACAGGTGGTTAGAATAGATCAGGTAATTGATTATATTAGATAATAGGTAATAGAATACATGTGGATAGAATAGGTTAGGTAATAGGCAATAGATTCTACTTTATGGCAATTTTTCTAAAAGACTAAATCCTCACCAATACATCCAAAAGGGACTCTTTCAGAATATCTCAGGAACTAAAAGGAGTCTCGGATATATTAATACAACCTCCATTCACAGATGTAGAAAATAAGGCCCTGAATAGAAGGGAAAATGGTCTACAGCCTTGGAAAAAGAAAGAGTCTCTCTGAACCTGGTAACTGGTCAATAAGAAAATTTAGTCTGAATGAGTTTGTATTTGAATGAAAAACAATGTTTTGAGAAGGGGTGTAAATTGTCACAGAGTTATATAAATTACTCACCATTCCCTTGCTTTAGCAAAAAATAAAATCACTGGCAGTCAGAAAATATAACACCATCCTATATAATAAAAGGGTAATATGCAAATTGACCAAACAGTGGCACGGCTGGTTGCTATGATGCGCACTGACCATCAGGAGGCAGACACTCACTGCAGGAGCTGCCCCCTAGTGGTCAGTGCGCTCCCACAGAGGGAGCGCTCAGCCACAAGCCGGGCTGATGGCTGGTGAATGCAGCAGCCCACCTCCACGACAGCGATAAGGATGTCCAGATAAGGATGTCCAACTGCAGCTTAGGCCCCTCCCCACGGGACATCCCCCAAGGGCTCCCGACTGTGAAAGGGCACAGGCTGGGCTGAGGGATGCCCCTGTGAGTGCACGAATGTCATGCACCAGGCCTCTAGTTTAATAATTTCTTTATGAAATTATTTTTCAAATACTATTGGATTAATAATGAAGGTAAACTATAAATTTTTCATGTAATAATTCATGCACTTAACATCTATGAGATAAGTTTATAATAGTAAATGTTTTCCTTGAATATTTTATGTTCATTTATCAGTAATCTTCATAGTTTGTATTGTTTCCTTAGCCAGTGAATATTAGATGGATATAGTCCACATGAAATAGAAAAAAAAAATTTGGAAAACTGTAAAGTACTTTCTTAGAGGATAAGTGTCCTTTCATGCTGGTTGGTTTTTTTAAAATATATTTTATTGATTTTTTACAGAGAGGAAGGGAGAGAGATAGAGAGTTAGAAACATCGATGAGAGAGAAACATTGATCAGCTGCCTCCTGCACACCCCCTACTGGGGATGTGCCCGCAACCAAGGTATATGCCCTTGACCAGAATCGAAACTGGGACCCTTCAGTCTATAGGCTGACGCTCTATCCACTGAGCCAAACCAGTCAGGGCTGGTTTTGGTTTAAGTTTCTGTTTATTTTATATTTGTCTCTGAAAAAGTTATGCATTTGCATTGTGCCTTTGTTCATTCTGCTCCAATCACAGGGTTCCTTTGCTCCATTACAAATTTCTTTTCTGTAAAATCAAAAGGAATCTGGCATAGAATGTATCATGTTTTCCAGTGTGCCTAAACTAATCTCATCCTTTGAAAATGTCCCTGCATACCTAGTTTTCTTTGAAAGTGCAATTCAACTTGAAGCAGATTTTAAAAGTTTCTTAATGAAACTAGACATTTTTTTCCTCTAGGTTATATAGAAAGGAAAACATTATTCAACTAGTTTGGGTAACTTGGGGCACGACTTAGGTTAAATTATGTATTTTTATTTCACACGGTATAACTAAATATAATATTAAGGTTTCGCATTAGAAATTGTCTAAAAATAAATTCCTAATACAATATAACTAATGTATCACCGTGGCTAATAATTGTTCATAGTTCCATCTCTGTATATCTCCACCTCTTTTATAATGCAGATCAAACATGTCTGTTCTTGTTCCTTTTCTTATTCTGCTTCATATTCCTCTCCTACTTTTATTATTTAGCTTAAAGTTTTATTGCCTATCTTTGTAAGATGCTCTATGTTGCAATTTGTTTGATGGATACCATAATAAAAAAAAATTGGAGAGTATTATATTCATACACCAGTTTTCATCTAAAGGGATCCTAAATCACTTCAGAAAGTATATAATAAGCTAAAATCTACAACCAGTCCATGAACCATCTCCTATTCACTGGGAATTCTGTATCAAAAAAACAATTACAAGATCACATATCCTGAATAAACACTTTAATCATGTCACCCTTCACTGAAATGCAGTCACCTCTGGGCTTGGACCCAACAAGGTATTTGAGAGTATAGTACAACACTCCACAAATTTAGAATACGAAATGATATTGCTGATATCCAAAATATTAGTCGCAGGAAGGATGTGTTTAGTTATTCTTTGATTCATAAATGCACCCAATAGCATAAATAGCCTCTGGGCATATATACAATATTTATGGGAAAATTTAAATACTATTCACAAAAGAGAGGGAAGCAGTTGGGTAAAAATAAGTGATTTACTTATAGCTGAACTTATTTATAAATAAATAAATTCCTTTTGGGGTAATTTCATTCTTTCCTTCCTGGCTAATCCAAGTTAAAGTAAAGACACTAAGAACTTTTTAAAAACAGCAATTGAGACCAGCCAATGTGGCGCAGTGGTTGAGTGTCAACCTATGAACCAGGAGGTCATGGTTGGGTTCCCTGTCAGGGCACATGCCCAGGTTGGGGCCTTGATTCCCAGTGTGGGGTGTACAGAACTGATGTTTCTATCTCCCTTTCATTTCCTCACTGAAATCAATAAAAATATATTTTTAAAAATAAAAATAAAAACAGCAATTGAAATTAGAAAGGAGAAGTTATTCTAACATTAGACTCTCAAAAAAATTTGTGGTGAAAATGAAGATCAAGGAGACATAGTACCTGAAGGAATCCTCAACAAGGCCTCAACATATTTTCTTAAGATAATCTGTATAGTTAAGGGGCTCTAAGCCCAATTGCAGCTAATAACAATCACACCAAGTCCCTATACAAAAAACAAACACAAATTCAAATGTTGTTCTGACACTCTTTTTCCTTCACTAAGCTTGAAAGGATTGTTTTCTATATCTTCTACAATTTGGATTGGTTTTTTAAATACTTTCTGAAGCTTTTCACATTACTTATGGTAAACACAATGCCCCCCCTTCCCTACATGCAAAAACATTCATATAAGGGAAGAAAATTTGTTCCTAACAAGTAAAAGCATAAAAGCAGAAAGAAGATATATGACATGTTATAGATCACACAGCCCAATAGTGACAGATCCAGGACCAAGTTTCCTATATCTTACTTGGTTTAATCAACCAGCTCTACCAGAACATACTTGTTTCTCATCAGGGGGAGTTATTGAATTTTATTTAAAACTAGAGGCCTGGTGCATGAAATTCATGCACTAGAGGTGGGTATCCCTCAGCCCAGCCTGCACCCTCTCCAATCTGGGACCCCTCAGGGGATGTTCAACTGCAGGATTAGGCCCGATCCCACATGATATCCCTCTCACAATCCAGAACTGCTGGCTCACAACCACTCGCCTGCCTGCCTGCCTGATCGCCCCCTAACCACTCCCCTGCCAGCCTGATCGACTCCTAACTGCTCCCCTGCCAACCTGATTGCCCCCAACTGCCCTCCCCTGCTGGTCCAGTCACCCCTAACGACACTCCCCTGCTGGCCTGGCCCCCCCAACTGCCCTCCCCTGCAAACCTGGTCCCCCCAACTGCCCTCCCCTGCTAACCCAATTGCCCCCAACTGCCCTCCCCTGCTGGTCCAGTCGCCCCTAACGACACTCCCATGCTGGCCTGGCCCCCCGCAAATGCCCTCCCCTGCAGGCCCGGTAGCCCCAAACTGCCCTCCCCTACAGGCTTGGTTGCCCCCAACTGCCCTCCCCTGCTAACCCGGTCACCCACAAGTGCCCTCCCCTGCCGGCCTGGTCCCCTACAACTGCTCTCCCCTGCAGGCCCAGTCGCTCCCAACACCTCTCCCCTGCAAACCTGGTCCCCCCCAACTGCCCTCCCCTGCAGGCCTGGTTGACACCAACTGCCCTCCCGTGCAGGCTTGGTCCCCAACTGCCCTCCCCTGGAGGCCTGGTCACCCCCAACTGCCCTCCCCTGCCGCCCTGGTCACCCCCAACTGCCCTCCTCTGCCAGCCATCTTGTGACGATGTGGTGGCGGCCACCGTGTGATGACATGAGGGTGTTAGGGTCAATTTTGCATATTATCTCGTTATTATATAGGACTAGAGGCCCAGTGCACCAAAATTTGTGCAGGGGGGGGGGGCAATCAGCACGGCCTGTGCCCTCTCGCAGTCTGGGACCCCTTGGGGGATGACCACTTGCTGGCTGGGGCCTGCTCCCCGGGGGATTGGGCCTAAGATGGCAATCAGACATCCCTCTGGCAGCCCGGCAGCCCTCGGGGGATGGCCACTTGCCAGCGGGGAGCAGACCTAAGCTGCAGTCGGACATCCCTAGCGCTGCTGAGGAGGCGGGAGAGGCTACCACCACCACCGCTGTACTGGCAGCCATCAGCCTGGTTTGTGGCTGAGCAGAGCTCCCCCATGTGGGAGCGCACTGACCACCAGAGGGCAGCTCCTGCATTGAGCGTCTGCCCCCTGGTGGTCAGTGTGTGTCATAGTGACCAGTCATTCCCAGTCTTTCTGCTGTTAGGGTCAGTTTGCATAATACCCTTTTACTATATAGGATAGAGGCCTGGTGCACAGGTTGGGGCTGGCTGGTTTGCCCTGAAGGGTGTCCTAGATCAGGGTGGGAGTCCCGGCTGGGTGCCTGGCCAGCTTGGGTGAGGGGCTGATGGCTGTTTGCAGCTGGTCACACACCCTTCAGGGTGGGGGTCCCCACTGGGGTGCCTGGCCAGCCTGGATGAGGGGATGATGGCTGTTTTCAGGCTGGCCACACCCCCTTCAGGGTGGGGGTCCCCACTGGGGTGCCTGGCCAGTCTGGGTGAGGGGCTGAGGGCCGTTTTCAGGCTGGCCTGCTACTGAAGCTCCCAGCCTCTCCTTTTTTACTTTCTTTTTTTTTAATTCTGGGATTTATTTACCTTCTATAATTGAAACTCTGTTGCCTTCACTGGTACTCCCAGCTCTGAGGCCCCAGCTGACTGAAATCAGGTATCTGGGGTTTGTTTGTCTTCTATAATTGAAACTTTGTTGCTGTCCTGCTCACTCCATCTCTGAGGCTGCGGCTGGCTGAAAACAGGTATCTGGGGTTTGTTTAGCTTCTATAATTGAAACTTTGTTGCTTTTGGAGCTGTTGCTTTCGGAGCTTAGAGCAGGCCGCGGCAGGTGGGGTACCTTGGCTTCCTCCATCACTGGAGCAAGCAAGCTTCCTGCTTGCTTCAGCTGCGTGGCTACCGGACACCATCTCTGTTGGCAGTTAATTTGCATATCGCCCTGATTAGCCAATGGGAAGGGTAGCAGAGGTATGGTTAATTACCCTTCTTGTCTTTTATTAGATAGGATTATATAGGATATGAATCCTAAATATGTTTCTACCTGATTTAAGAATTCCCTCTAAAATTTTATTTTTCATTGTTTTTATTGAGGTAAATTTCACATAACATAAAGTTTTCCATTAACCATTTAAAGTGTATAATTCAGTGCCATTTAGTACATTCTCAATGTTGTGCAATTGCCACCTCTATTTCCAAAATCTTTCCATAATTCCAAAAAGAAACCCTGTACCCAGTAGCAATCACTCCCTATTCCTCCCTACTTCCAGCCCTCAGCAATCACTAATCTATTTTCTGTCTCTGCCTATTCTGGATGTTTCATATAAATGTAATTAAACAATAATGTGACCTTTTGTGACTGGCTTATTTCACTTAGCATAATGTTCTCAGTGTTCATCCATAAACTGTATTTTATTCCTTTTTATGACTGAATAGTATTCTATTGTATGGGTATACCACATCTGTTTATTCACCAGTTGATGGACATTTGGATGGTTTTCATTTTGGGGAGATTATATATATATATATATAAAAGGCTAATATGCTAAGTGTCTGACCATTGGACCAGTTGCTATGATGTGCACTAACCATCAGGGAGCAGACGCTCAATACAGGAGCTGTTGTGCCGTGCACCGTGGACCTGGCGCCAACAAAGCAACACTTGGCTTCCCCCAAGTGGGACACAGGCCCAACCACCACCCTGGAGAAACACCCCACCAAATCGCAGCCAACGCTGCTAAGACCCCATGGAGCAAAATGCGGCCCACAGCTCAGCATAGCTCAGAAATAGTGGCTATGTGCACTGGGTAATTACGTCACATAGCAACGCCTGGCTTCCTCTCCTAGTGACTAGCCTCCTTGCAGTTTCTTCAGCCTAGGAACATGACTTGCTTTATAGCCAGGTGGAAACATTTTACACTTTATCCAAATGTCTGTGAAGCATTTTCCCATGCCTCATCTCATTTGATCCTCACAGAAGTCCTGGAGTAAGTAGATAGGGGACTTGGTGGAATCCTATTTTCTTTTAATTAGCCAGAAAACAAAGATTTAGAAAGTTTACAAACTTTACCCAACTGAAAATAAGAAATGGTGGACCTTGAAAATGACTTCAGGTTTTCTCACTGTACAGAATATAGTCAAACACTGCTCCAGTTCAATATTTTACCCTTTGTTCTCCCTGTGTTATCTACAATAATAATCTGCTTCATGTTGATATTTACTGCTGTGTTGCTGACAATTACCTGAAAGAGAAGTTGGGGTGCTTCACTGGGCTGGAAAAAATTTAGCTACATCAGAAAGCAGATCTAAGTAAGCAAGTTTATTATATATCTATAAAAGGCTAAGTTGACTCACACATGCATGACACATATAAAGCTCTCGCTGGTGCCAATCACACACATGTGTTTTGATCTTCCATTGTAGATTGTGAATTTGGTTGACACTCAATTATAGAGAAAGGGTGAATAGTGATATTAAAATATTTCTTCTCATTAATTTCCCTTCAGTGTGCACAAATTCGTGCACCAGGCCACTAGTTATGAATAATAAGCACATTCATGTACAATTTTTGTGCAGACATGTACATATTTTCAATGCTCTTGAGTATACATATAAAGACTGAGACTGAGAACTGGTAGTTCTATATTTAACCTATTAAGGAACTGCCAAACTTTTTCCACAGTAGCTGAAACATTTTACATTCCCAAAAATATTACCTTTGGGTTCGAATTAACCCACATCCTAGCCACCCTATTGGGTATGAAGTGGTATTTAGTGGTTTAATTTCCATTTCCCTAATGACTAATAATGCTGAACATCTTTACATGTGTTAGTTGGCCATTTGTATATGTTTTTTGGAGAAACATCTAATTAAATCCCTTCTGCATTTTTAAAAATTGGGTTGTTTTTTGTTGTTGAATTGTAACTGATCTTTATACATTTTGGATATTAGACCTGAATCGTGTGTGTGTGTGTGTGTATGTGTGTGTGTGTGTGTGTATTAGCAAATATCCCATTCTATAGGTTGTATCTTCACTTATTGATAGTATTCTTTGACAAACAAAAGTTTTTTCTTTTTACCTATAAAATTTTTTTATATTATATTTATTTAATTAAATATTTATTGTTCAGATTATTACAGTTGTTCCTCTTTTTTCCCCCCATAGCTCTCCTCCCCCCAGTTCCCACCCCACCCTCTGTCCTTACCCCTCACACTGTCCTCATCCATACGTATATGATTTTTGTCCAGTCTCTTCCTACACCCCCTCACCCCTTTCCCCCCAAGAATTGTCAGTCCACTCCTTTTCTATGCCCCTGGTTCTATTACATTCACCAGTTTACTCTGTTCATCATATTTTTTATTCAATTGATTTTTTAGATTCACTTGTGTGTGTTTTTCGTTTGTTTTTTGGTTTTTGGTTTTTTTATTTTTAATTAAATCTTTATTGTTCGGATTATTACATTTGTTCCTCTTTTTTCCTCCCATAACTCCCCTCCACCTAGTTCCCACCCCACCCTTCTCCCTCACTCCCGATCCACTGTCCTCATCCATATTTGCACGATTTTTGTCCAGTCTCTTCCCGCATCCCCCTCACTTCTTTCCCTCCCAAGAATAGCCAGTCCAATCCCTTTCTATACCCTTGATTCTATAATAATCACCAGTTCATTCTGTTCATCAGATTATTCACTTGATTTTCAGATTCACTAGTTGACAGATGTGTATTTGTTGTTCATAATTTGTATCTTTACCTTTTTCTTCTTCTTCCTCTTCTTAAAGGATACCTTTCAGCATTTCATATAATACTGGTTTGGTGGTGATGAACTCCCTTAGCTTTTTCTTGTCTGTGAAGCTCTTTATCTGACCTTCAATTCTGAATGATAGCTTTGCTGGATAAAGTAATCTTGGTTGTAGGTTCTTGGCATTCATCACTTTGAATATTTCCTGCCCCTCCATCGAGGCCTGCAAAGTTTCTGTTGAGAAATCAGCTGACAGTCGAATGGGTACTCCCTTGTAGGTAACTGACTGTCTTTCTCTTGCTGCTTTTAAGATTCTCTCTTTGTCTTTTGCTCTTGCTATTTTAATTATGATGTGTCTTGGTGTGGTCCTCTTTGGATTCCTTTTGTTTAGGGTTCTCTGCGCTTCCTGGACTTGTAAATCTATTTCTTTCACGAGGTAAGGGAAGTCTTCTGTCATTATTTCTTCAAATAGGTTTTCAATATCTTGCTCTCTCTCTTCTTCTGGCACCCCCATAATTCAGATGTTGGTATGCTTAAAGTTGTCCCAGAGGCTCCTTACCCTACCTTCATATTTTGGGGTTCTTTTTTCTTTTTGCTTTTCTGGTTGGGTATTTTTGCTTCGTCAGATTTCAAGTCTTTGACTTGATTCTTGGGATCCTCTTGTCTGCTGTCGGATCTCTGTATATTATTCTTTATTTCAGTCAGTGTATGCTTAATTTCTAGTTGGTCTTTTTTCATATCCTCCATGGTCTCCCTAAATTTATTGGCAGTTTCTAGAAAATTCTTGAAAAACCTTAAAAGTGTGGTTTTGAACTCTATATCCAGTAGTTTGCTTTCATGCATTTCTGTCATTAGTGACCTGTTTCTTTGTCTCCGCATTTTTTATGCTTCCCTGCGTTGGTAGAGTGGCTTTGTGTGCTAGGTGTCCTCTAGGGCCCAGTGGCTCAGCCTCCCCAATTACCTGAGGTGGACACTCTTGGTGTACCCCTTTGTGGGCTTTGTGCAGAGTCTTGATTGTTGTAGGTATCACTGGGAGGAATTGACCTCCAGGCCAATTGGCTGTGAGAATCAGCTGTGTCTACAGTGGAAGAACTTCTGTGCTGAAGACACCCTTATGGGGCAAGACTTGCTTCAGTGGAGCTTTGGTGCTCAGTGAGTCTGCCCCCTGAGTGTGTCCCTTATGGATCTGAGGAGTTGTGATCTGGATGGTCCCACTCTGACCACTGAGTACACTGGCTCTGGGATCTGAGGAGGTGCTAATTTAGCCTCTGCCTGAGGCTACCCAGCAGGAGCTACAAAGAGATCTGAAGATTCCCCTTCCTTGTCTGGGGTTTGGAGTTGCCCAGATGAGCCCCAGCTGTGAAGCAATGCAAGCTGCTGTGGGGCCTTGGGCCTTCTCTTGGAAGTTCTGGGTCTGTCTGGCCCAGCTGTACTTTGTTAGGTAATTTTCAGATTGCAAAGGGCCAGGGCATTCATATGCAAAAGCCTCTGCCACAGCTTGGGTGGGGCGGGGTTTCAGGGAATCAACAGGGTGGAGCAAACAGCTATGATCCTCAGCCCTGCCCAAGGAGGCCCCATGTCTCAGTGTCCCGGTAACCACTGCAAGCACCTCTGGGAGAAATCCACCCTCGAATTCCGAGTTCTGCCCGCTGCCAGACAGTCCAGTTTCTCCTTGTTTGAGTCTAGGTCCCCAGAGACTTCCCAGAACTGGAGTTCAGAGCAGTCAGGGGCTTGTGACTCCCTCCAGATTCAAAAAGACAGCCGCGTCCTCAGTTGCCAGCCCTTGCCGCATGCGCCTCCACACCTCTGCACTTACTTCTGCACCTCCTCTGAGTCTCAGTGTGCTTTTCTCTTTCCTTCTAGTTGTAGAATGTCCACTCAGCCAGCCTTTCTGTAGTACTGGATGATGTCCGTTTTGTCTTTTAGTTGTATTTTTGAAGTTGTTGTGGGAGGCAGCAATTTCCGGTGTTTACCTATGCCTCCATCTTGGTTTCTCCTACCTATAAACTTTTAGCTACAAATTTTCTCATAGCATTTTGGGTGTTTCAGGTGCTGATACATATTTTACCTTTGTAGCAATTTTTATTGCATTCTTTCATAACCATTCCAGTAATAATATACCACTATTGTCTACATTCCCTTGACAGATGGGTTTTGTTCTGTCATACTTTTACTAAAGCTATAAGTCACAATAAAAATGAATAAAAATTAATGACTTCAGTTATTTTATCATTCTGTTTCAATTAAATGGCTGACAGTTGTTTCCCATAAAATTTTTATAAAATTAGATAAAATCAGAATATTATTGTACTTCCTTAAAAATGTATTCTTTTTCAAGTCATGGTGCCTTTCCCCCCACAGCTTTATGTGATAAGGATTTAATTTTTAAAAGTCCATTTAGAAAATAAATTATTACAATTTATTTCAGTTTTACAGAGTGTCTCTGTTTTGTTATATTGCATTTAATATACTTTTAAGGTATTCATAATGTGTTTTTCAAAGAATAAAAATATTGCCTCATGTTTTCTAGCATTTATTAATTCCAGAGAATGATTAGCAATCATTACATTTAACTTAGATTTTCATGAGATAATAAATAATTTTTCAATGTACTCAAAATAATGCTTTGATACAATTGCCAAATACCTTAACATTAGCACAGAAGCTAGTAGAAAACTCCCTGCAGAAAGACAATGGTGAGTGCTATTCTAAAATAGTTATAATTCATGAAGAAATATACTAATATTTTCATCACAGCACAGTTTTTTTCACATCAGCAGGAAAAATGAATCTTTTTTACTTGAATCCAAAGTAAACAGTCAGTACAAAACAGGGCACTTTTGGCATATGCAATAAGAGATTCTGGTATGGTGGGAATGCAGACTGGTGCAGCCACTATGGAAGACAGTATGGAGTTTCCTTAAAAAACTGAAAATGGAACTCCCATTTGACCCTGTGATCCCACTTCTAGGAATATATCCCAAGAAACCAGAAACACCAATCAGAAAGGATATATGCACCCCTATGTTCATAGCAGCACAATTCACCATAGCTAAGATCTGGAAACAGCCTAAGTGCCCATCAGTAGATGAATGGATTAGAAAACTGTGGTACATCTACACGATGGAATACTATGCTGCTGTAAAAAGGAAGGAACTCTTACCATTTGCAACGTCATGGATGGAACTGGAGAGCATTATGCTAAGTGAAATAAGCCAGTCAATAAAGGAAAAATACCACATGATCTCACTCATTCATGGACAATAGAGACCATTATAAACTTTTGAATAATAATAGATACAGAGGCAGAGCTGCCTCAAACAGATTGTCAAACTGCACGGGGAAGGCCGGGGAGGGTTGGGGGGCAGGAGGTAGGGGGGTAAGAGATCAACTAAAGGACTTGTATGCATGCATATAAGCATAACCAATGGACATAAGACACTGGGTGATAGGGGAGGCTAGGGGACTGTCTAGGGCGGGGGGATAAAATGGATACATATGTAATACCCTTTGTAATACTTTAAGCAATAAAAAAAAATAATAAAAAAAAGAAAAATCTAACATTTGTACAGAATTAGCGAAAGAGTATTCATCATTTTAAAAGTGACAATCTCAGGGAAAATATAGTATTCTCAGGGTGGGTACTAATAAATCAATAAAAAATATGGCCAATGTAGTATTTTTTGTGTTTTTTACAACAAATGTCAAGAATTATAGAAAAATAGAAGGAATACAAGGCCTAGCATGAAACAAGTTATAGCATATCCATTCTGATTCTGGGACAAAGTGTAATAATAGGTATTTAAGGTTCTTCCATTTCTTTCAGTGGTTCACAGCACATTTCTTTTTAGCACTATATAATATTCCACTGTCCAGATGTACTACAGTTTATAACCAGACAATGAGTCATTTCAAGTTGTGGGCTATTCTGAATAAAGTTGCTATTAAAATTCAAGTACAATTTATACATTCACCTAATGAAGGATATCTTGGCTGCTTCCAAGTTTTGGACATTATGAATAAAGCTGATGTAAGTATTTATGTGCAAATTTTGTTTGCATAAAAGTTTGCAACACACACACAAAAAAAGTTTGCAACACATTTGAGTAAATACCAAGGAATGGTAAGAGTATATTTAATTTTGTAAGCCAAATTGTCTTCCAGTGAGACTACCATTTTGCATTTCAACTAGCAAGGGGTCAGAGTTGCTGCACATCCTCACCTGAATTTGGTATTGTCACTGTTCCATATTTTTGCCATTCTAATAAATGTTGAATGCTTAATAATGTCTTATTAGATTATTTCTCTGTAAAATAATCTTTATGCCTTTCTAAACAATATCCATAACACATACAACATAGGATAGCATATATATGCTCTCAGTAATAAAAAGTCCTCAGATTTTTCCCCTTGTGCTGGCTGTCCCCTCTTCAATAATGCTCAACCTGAGGATAAGAAAGTTGTGGGACATTTACACTATGGAATACTATGCAGCTATAATAAAGAGGGACCTCTTACCTGTGGGACAGCATGGATGGACCTGGAAAATACTATGCTAAGTAAAATAAGCCAATCTGAGAAAGACAAATATCACATGATCTCACTTATTTGTGGAATCTAATGAACAAAGCATGGAACAAACTAACATACCTTGATGTGGGGTTGGGGGGACAAGAAGAGATAAACCGAAGAACTTATATACTTACTAGAGGCTCCGTGCACAAAATTCGTGCACCGGGGGGGGGGGGGTGGCGGTCCCACAGCCCAGCCTGCACCCTCTTCAATCTGGGACCCCTCAGGGAATGTCCGACTGCCAGTTTGTGCCTGCACTTTTAACAGATGACAGCTCCATTGTTGTTTTCTTTTCATGCTTAAACCCATTGGAATTAGTAGGTATTCAAAGTGTGTATACATTTTGGGGGAGCACCCTGTGTATTTCTAGTCAGCGGTGAAAGGAACCAATGGCGGATTTGGAACCCCCAGACAGGAAACCTCGCTCACTCCCTGCATGACTCCCCACTCCACTTTCCACCTTCGTGGGCAGCGGAAGAATCAATGTTTTTTCTCATTAACTCAGAAAAGCACGTCCGGTCACCCACTACCCGGCAGGAGTGCGCTAGGACCCCAAGCAAGCGAGGCTCAGTCAGGGCAGCCTTCGCTCATGGGTGCCAGCACCCAAAGTGCACATTCCTCCTCTGCAGTCGCCCCGACTATCCCACCATTTCACTGAGGACGGAACTCCTCGCCACCTCTGGGATCCCGATCTTGAATGCTGACCAAAGGTACCTCAGCAAGGTCCATCCGCGCCCACCAGGTGTGTCTGTCTGCACCTGCTCCTGCCTCAGCACCTGTATTAGCCCCACGGAAGTGATCTTGTTGCTGCACTGGCTTCTGCAGGAACAGGGCATCACCATTCCGCCCTCTCACTGTCATCTCACAGGTGCCCATCCTCAGCACCCAGAACACCTGACATTCTCCAAAGGATGTGAGCGTGCTGGAGGGGACATGTACACATCCTGTAGGGGATATAGGCATGCTGGGGTTGATGGAAGTGCGGCGGAGGGGTAGGGGGGGACTTGTGCGCACCATG